>NC_045437.1:155204197-155247763 GCF_002776525.5 Piliocolobus tephrosceles
CCGGGTGCAGTGGCTCACGCCTATAAATCTCAGCACTTTGTGGGGTGGGCAGATCACTTGAGGTCAGTTCGAGACCAGTCTGGCCAACATGGTGAAACACCATCTCTACTAAAAATACAAAAATTAGCTGGGTGTGGTGGCAGGTGCCTATAATGCCAGTTACTTAGGAAGCTGAGGCAAGAGAATTGCCCGAACCTAGGAGGTGTAGGTTGCAGTGAGCTGAGATCTCACCACTGCACACTAGCCTGGGCGACAGTGAGACCCCGTCTCAGAAAAAAAAAAAAAAAAAAGTGCCGGGCACGGTGGCTCATGCCTGTAATCCCAGCACTTTGGGAGGCTGAGGCAGGTGGATCACGAGGTCAGGAGTTCAAGACCAGCCTGGCCAAGATGGTAAAACCCCCCTCTACTAAAAATACAAAAATTACCCAGGCGCGGTGGCAGGTGCCTGTAATCCCAGTTACTAGGGAGGCTGAGGCAGGAAAATCGCTTGAACATGGAGGGCAGAGGTTGCAGTGAGCCAAGATTGCGTCACTGCACTCCAGCCCAGGCGACAGAGGGAGACTCCGTCTAAAAAAAAAGAAAAGAAAAGAAACATACCACTAAGTCTTTGAAAGGATGAAGCAGCAGCCCCAAAGGAAGTTTGGCTTTATTCAATAAGGCCTGCGTCTGAGGAATGCTAGTCAGCGTGCATCGAAATAACCTATATCAAAGTAAAGAGTATGCATCAGTTGCTGCTATGATTATTTTTGAACAAAACAACCACAAAGTTTTAAAAGGTATACATTTTAATACTGGATCAGATTACAGATGAAATATTTCAATAGATTCTCTAAAATTTTATCCTATTTAAATATTTAAATCTAAGTCCTATGCAGAAATAGAGTGGATGATTATATTGTACAACTAAAATATAGTCTCTTCTTGGCTTGTGTGTAAAACAGTCTAAACTATCAAATGACTTATTTTTTGTTTTGTAAGCCTAGTTGACACTGGAATTAAATTAAACTTAGGTGATGGCCCAAATTGCAAAGTTTATTTAAAAGTTCAGTTTTGCTGAAGATTCTAAATACAATTTAAAGATACCAAATTTAATTTATCAGAAATTATTGATCACACACATTTAAGCTTATGGTAAGTTTTTAGGAAGAAAAGGTATTATGTTTGTTATGAAATTAATTTTAAATGACATCAAATAAAGGATTATGTAGAATCAAATCCCTGCACTTTGGATTTTGAAGAAAGAATGTAACCACCATAATGATAATGAATATCATAATCTCATTAGAGCCAATAAGAAAAAAATCAGTTCAGGAGTTACATCTCTATTTCTTGAGGTAGGACTTTTCAAATCTCTATTAAGTAAACAAGTAAAACAGTTCTGGGCTGGCGCAGTGGCTCACGCCTGTAATTGCAGTACTTTGGGAGGCCAAGGCGGGTGGATCATGAGGTCAGGAGATCGAGACCATCCTGGCTAACACGGTGAAACCCTGTCTCTACTAAAAACACAAAAAATTAGCTGGGTGTGGCGGCGGGCGCCTGTAGTCCCAGCTACTCAGGAGGCTGAGGCAGGAGAATGGCATGAACCCGGGAGGCGGAGCTTGCAGTGAGCCGAGATCAGGCAATTGCACTCCAGCCTGGGCAACAGAGCCAGACTCCGTCTCAAAAAAAAGAATAAATAAATAAAAAAGAGTTCTGGCCGGGTGCAGTAGCTCACGCCTGTAATCCCAGCACTTTGGGAGGCCGAGGCGGGCAGCTCATGGGGTCAGGAGATTGAGACCATCCAGGCGAACATGGTGAAACCTTGTCTCTACTAAAAATACAAAAAAACTATCTGAGTGTGGTGGCGGGCACCTGTAGTCCCAGCTTCTCGGGAGGCCGAGGCAGGAGAATGGCATGAACCCTGGGGGTGGAGCTTGCAGTGAGCAGACACTGCGCCACTGCACTCCAGCCCGGGCGGCAGAGCGAGACTGTCTCAAAAAAACAAACAAAAAAGAGTTCTATCTTCTGTATCCAGAACTTCCATAAATTAATAATTTGTACAGCTTATTCATAACATCTGATGTGCCCCCTGCAATAAGCTAGAAAACTTTTCCGACATGCACAATGTCACATCTGAAGCCTTACTCTGGGTTACAGTTGAGTTTCTGGATGTCTTCATGTAAATTTGGAACTGGAGGCTTCAAAGGTGTTGACGGAAGCATGTTTCTTTCTTGAAGAAGATTGACAACTCTTAGACCCTCTGGATGTAGACTTAATCCACTCATGCTTGTGGTTAAATGATTAGCACCTAAGGGAGTCTACAGATATATAATTTCAAAGTAAGTAACATTTATTAAGTGTGTAGGGAAGTGGTTAATTTCTCTGTAAATAACAAAAGTGCAATCTAGATCTCTTGGCCAATCTTTTGGTTCTGGAAAAACGTATAAAGACAAAGGCTTTATGAAATATCCATTATTATTCTAATTGGTTATAAAAATGTATAATATATCTTCCTAAAACTTTCTTCAAGTGTATACAGTTTAAACCAAATGGAGAAATAGGGTAAAGAAAATCCCAAAAAGTTTACCTGAGTAAAGGCTTGTGGCCCACTTGGGTAATTCAAGGAAGACGGTGGCACTCCAGTTGCACCAGGTGGTATTGTGTTCTGATAACCAGGCGGTAAGGAGGGATATGAATATCCAACACTTCGGCTCATTTTGGGATTCTTGTTAGTAAGCTGTGGTGTTGCTAGAAACAAGGTAACTTTTAAGTTCTATTTTATACTCCAGAATACTTGATTCATTTATTTAAAAAAAAAACAAAACTTTTTTTTTGAAAAAGGGTCTCACTATCGCCCAGGCTGCAGTGCAGTGGCGCAATCACACCTCATTGCAGCCTTAACCTCCAGGACTCAAGTGATCCTCCTATGTCAGCCTCCAAAATAGCTGAAACAACTGGTGTGTGCCACCATGCCTGGCTAATGTTTTTGTATGTTTTGTAGAGACAGGGCTTCACCATGTTGTCCAGGCTAGGATTACAGGTGTAAGCCACCATGCCTGGCCCAGAATGCTTTAAATCAACACATAAATCTAATAAAGTATAGGTTTTATAACTCCAAAATTCGTTGGATAATTTAATACTTTCATTTATCAACTTTGTAAAATAAGACAAACACCAGTAACAAAGTAATAGCAATGATTAAAATCTATTTTATTTTATTTATTATTTTATTTTTCGAGATGGAGTCTCACTGTGTCGCCCAGGCTGGAATGCAGTGACACAACCTCGGCTCACTGCAACCTCCCTCTCCTGGGTTCAAGTGATTCTCCTGCTTCAGCCTCCCGAGTAGCTGGGACTACAGGTGCGTGCCACCACACCAGCTAATTTTTGTATTTTTAGTAGAGATGGGGTTTTACTATGTTGGCCAGACTGGTCGCAAACTCTTTGACCTCAGGTGATCCGCCTGTCTTGGCCTCCCAAAGTGCTGGGATTACAGGCATGAGTCACTGTGCCTGGCCAAAAATCTTCTTAATAGATTTATACCAGTTAATATTTTATACTATAGTAGTAGACATGAAAACTAGTTTGCACAGTTAATTTACTTTCATATTGGCTGGGTGTGGTGGCTCATGCCTGTAATCCCAGGACTTTGGGAGGTTAAGGTGGGCGGATCACTTGAGGTCAGGAGTTCGAGACTAGCCTGGCCAACATAGTGAAATCCCATCACTACCAAAAAACACAAAAATTACCCGGGTGTGTGGTGGCATGCGCCTGTAGTACCAGCTACTTGGGAGGCTGAGGTGGTAGAACTGCTTGAATCCAGGAGGCGGAGATGAGCCGAGATTGTGCCCACCGCATTCCAGCCTGGACAACAGAGGGAAACTCTGTTACAAAAAAAAAAAAAACCCAAGGCCGGGCGCGCTGGCTCACACCTGTAATCCCAGCACTTTGGGAGGCCGAGGCAGGTGGATCACGAGGTCAGGAGATCGAGACCATCCTGGCTAACACGGTGAAACCCCGTCTCTACTAAAAATACAAAAAAACTAGCCGGGCGAGGTGGCGGGCACCTGTAGTCCCAGCTACTCTGGAGGCTGAGGCAGGAGAATGGCGTAAACCCGGGAGGTGGAGCTTGCAGTGAGCTGAGATCTGGCCAATGCACTCTAGCCCGGGCGACAGAGCAAGATTCCGTCTCAAAAAAAAAAAAAAAAAAAAAAACCCAACAAAAGAATAGTTAATTTACTTTTATATCATGTACTAAGTTTTGTATTCAGACTAAAATTCTAATTTAAAACAACTTTAATTAAAACATCCTAGCAGCTGGCCGTGGTGGCTCACGCCTGTAATCCCAGTACTTTGGGAGGCTGAGGTGGGAGGATCATGAGGTCAGGAGATCGAGACCATCCTGGCCAACATGGGGAAACCTAGTCTCTACTAAAAATACAAACAATTAGCCGGGCGTGGTGGCAGAAGCCTGTAGTCCCAGCTAATCAGGAGGCTGAGGCAGGAGAATGGTGTGAATCGGGAGGCGGAGCTTGCAGTGAGCCGAGATCACACCACTGCACTCCAGCCTGGGCGACAGAGCGAGACACCTCTCAAAAAAAAAAAAAAAATCCTAGCAGGGCGAGGTGGCTCACACCTGTAATCCCAGCACTTTGGGAGGCCAAGGTAGGTGGATTGAGGCCAAGGTCAGGAGATCAAGACTATCCTGGCCAACATGGTTAAACCCCATCTCTACTAAAAATGCAAAAATTAGCTGGGCATGGTGGCACGTGCCTGTAATCCCAGCTACTTGGGTGGCTGAGGCAGGAGAATCGATTGAACCAGGGAGTTGAAGGTTGCAGTGAGCCAGGATCACACCACTGCACTCCAACCTGGGTGACAGAGCAAGAATCTGTCTCAGGAAAAAAAAAAAAATTCCTAAATGGGCCGTGTGAGGTGGTTCATGTCTGTAATCCCAGCAAATCGGGGAACCAAGGCAGGAGGAATCTCTTCAAGCCAAGGGTTCGAGACCAGCCCAGGCAATATATCGAGACCCAGTCCCCCATCTCTACAAAAATAAAAAAACTAGCCTGGCATGGTACCATATGCTTGTAGTCACTGCTACTCCGGGAGGGTGAGGTAGAAGATCACACGAGCCCAGGAGTTTGAGACTGCAGTGAGGTATAATGGTGCTACTGCACTTGAGCCTGGGTGACAGAAAAAAAATTCTGAAAGTACTCTATAGTCAAAACATACTAATAATAAATCCATGATCCCAATTCTGACAAGAAGAAAAACTTAACAAAAAATCTAACGCATAGAAATAAAAAATGTTAAATAGTAGAGCCAGATGTTGCGGCGCATTCCTATTATCCCAGCACTTTCGGCGGCCAAAATGGGCAGATTGCTGGAGCCCAGGAATTCAAGGCCACCTGGGTAACATGGTGAAACCCTGACTCTACAAAAAATACAAAAATTAGCCAGGGCCTGGGCATGGTGGCTCATGCCTATAATCCCAGCACTTTGGGAGGCTGAGGCGGGCAGATCACTTAAGGTCAGGAGTTAGAGAACAGCCTGGCCAACATGGTGAAACCCTGTCTCTACTAAAAATACAAAAATTAGCAGGGTGTGGTGGCAGGTGCCTCTAACACCAGCTAACTGGGAGGCTTAAGCGGGAGAGTCACTTGAACCTGGGAGGCAGAGGCTGCAGTGAACCGAGATCTTGCCACTGCACTCCCGCCTGAGCAACAGAGTGAGACTCAGTCTCAAAAAACAAAAACAAAAACAAAAAGCTGAAAATTGTGGCACATGGCTATAGTCCCAGCTACTCAGGAGGCTGAGGTGGGAGGACTGCTTGAGTCCAGGAGACTAAGGCTGCAGTGAGCCATGATCGCACCACTGCACTCCAGCCTGAGCGACAGAGTGAAACCCTGTGTCCAAAAAATAAATAAATAAATAAGTAAGTTAATAGTATGTATGGCTACATGATCATGAATTTACCTTCTTAGTTTCCTATATATTCATACAAGTACCACATATTATTTCTATAATTAGAAAAAAGAGATTAAAAAAAAAAACTTTCATAGCATCTCACCCAATAAGCCACCTCCTTCAATCTCATCGTAACTACTGTGGACCACCATAGATCCGTTATTGGTAGTTGATGTAATACCTAAGAAGGAAGTTCATCAACAAGATTTTAATTAGAATGATTATTACAATCTCTGTATGATTTGAACTAATATCCAAAATTTTAAATAATTTTCTAAACAACAAATAATTTAAAACTACAGCCTATTAACAACATCAAAAATCCAAGTTTTTACATATATAATAGTTTCAAGTAATTTAGCTGCAACTTCAGGGAAAGGAAACATGAGTCTTTGGAAAGAGTCTTTTTTCACCTTGCATTGTACCTAAGCCAAAGGCCGAAATAACAAGGCTTTTTCAAAACCTACTCCACCAAAATAACTTCTAGCAAAAGATGGCTCTTTATGAAGTTTGTAAAATTATGTACCATCTGAAAGATTTCAGCAGTTGTGAGAGCTGCATTAAAAACCTCTAAGGAGCCGTACACAATGAAAAAAAAATTATCAGAATAAAAACTACCTAAAGAAAAAGAGGCCAGGTGCAGTGGCTCACGCCTGTAATCCCAGCACTTTGGGAGGCCAAAGTGGGCGGATCACGCGGTCAGGAGTTAGAGATCAGCTTGGCCAACATGGGGAAACCCTGTCTCTACTAAAAATACAAAAAAAAATTAGCTGGGCATGGTGGCACGTGCCTGTAATCAGCTACTCAGGAGGCTGAGGCAGAAGAATTGCTTGAACCTGGGAGACAGAGGTTGCTGTGAGCCAAGATTGTGCCACTGCATTCCAGCCTGGGCGACAGAGTGAAATTCCATCTCAAAAAGCAAACAAAAAAAGAAAGTAAAATTATGAGGAACAAAGACCTTATTTTCTTTTCTTTTTTTTGAGATGGAGTCTCGCTCTGTTGCCCAGGCTGGAGTACAGTGTTGCGATCTCAGCTCACTGCAACCTCCACCTCCCGGGTTCAAGGGATTCTCCTGCCTCAGCCTCCCGAGTAGCTGGGACTACATGCATGTGCCACCACGCCCGGCTAATTTTTTGTATTTTAGTAGAGACAGGGTTTCACCATGTTGGCCAGGATGGCCTCAAACTCTTGGCCTCAGGATCCGCCCACCTTGGCCTCCCAAAGTGCTGGGATTACAGGCATGAGCCATCGTGCCCAGCCCTTATTTTCAAAATATCTAACAAAGAGAGTAGAATCCAAAATTAATTTGAAGATGATACAAATGAATTAGAACAACTGCTTTAAGTCCAGAGGACAACCACTAAAATAGAACTAACATCTTAACATCTCTTCTCCCAAAATTATACAGGATTAAAGACAAATGCCAGGGACATCTGTTTATGAGAACTAAATATTTATTTCCAGTTACCTCTACTAAGTATGAGCTCTAATTCAGGAACAGAAGAAACTAAATTCAGTGAATGGTATTAACCTCTAGCACCTAAGTACAAAACTGCTAACTTCAATGACCGTATTAACACAAAGTAGATAAATTTAATGGTTTAGTCAGTAACTTCTTTTCAGTTTCCAAGACCAACATGACTTTAGCCATGAATTTGTAACAGAAAATCACAGTAAAACTTTTAGCAGAAACAAAAACATTCAGCATATTGTGAATTATTTTTAGTTGTTAAAAAATGTAGGTAATGGCCGGGCGCGGTGGCTCAAGCCTGTAATCCCAGCACTTTGGGAGGCCGAGACGGGTGGATCACGAGGTCAGGAGATCGAGACCATCCTGGCTAATGCGGTGAAACCCCGTCTCTACTAAAAATACAAAAAAACTAGCCGGGCGAGGTGGCGGGCGCCTGTAGTCCCAGCTACTTGGGAGGCTGAGGCAGGAGAATGGCGTAAACCCGGGAGGCGGAGCTTGCAGTGAGCTGAGATCCGGCCACTGCACTCCAGCCCTGGCGACAGAGCAAAACTCCGTCTCAAAAAAAAAAAAAAAAAAATTAAAAAAAAATGTAGGTAAGGTGTGGATGCTTACACCTGTAATCCCAGCACTTTGGGAGGCCAGGGCAGGCAGATCACTTGAGCTCCGGAGTTCACACCAGCCTGGGCAACATGGGAAAACCCTATCTCTACTGAAAATACAAAAATTAGCCAGGTGTGGTGGTGCATGCCTGTAATCTCAGCTACTCAGGAGACTGAGGCACAAGAATTGCTCGAACCTGGGAGGCAGAAGATGCAGTGAGCCAAGATTCTTCCACTGCACTGCAGCCTGGGAAACAGAACTGCAGCCTGGGCAACAGAGTGAGACTTATGTCTCAAAAATAAATAAAATAAAATAAAATGGTAGCTGGCTGTGGTGGTACACACCTGTAGTTCCAGACCAGGAGACTCACTTTCGTGAGCTATGATGGCACCTCTGCATTCAAGCCTGTGTGACAGAGTAAACTGTATCTCTTTAAATTTTTTTTTCTTATTTAAATATTTATTGTAACTTGATTTTCAAAGTAATATTGTGGCAACCAATGAGACAATGCCTCATCATTTTGTTCCTTTTTTTTGAGACTGAGTCTTACTCTGTCACCCAGGCTGGAGTACTGTGGTGCGATCTCAGCTCACTGCAACATCCACCTCTTGGGTTCAAGTGATTCTCCTGCCTCAGTCTCCTGAATAATTGGGATTACAGGCACATGCCACCATGTCTGGCTAATTTTTGTATTTTTATTTTTTATTATTTTTATTTTTTTTGAGACAGAGTCTTGCTCTGTTGCCCAGGCTGGAGTGCAGTGGGCAACACTGGAGTGCCTTACGGGTTCAAGCCATTCTCCTGTCTCAGCCTCCCAGGTAGCTGGGATTACAGGTACCTACCACCATTCCTGACTAATTTGGATTTTGTTTTTTTTTCTTTTTTGAGATGGAGTTTCACTCTTGTCACCCAGACAAGAGTGTAATGGTGCCATCTTGGAGTGTAATGGTGCCATCTTGGCTCACTGCAACCTCCGCCTCCCAGGTTCAAGCGATTCTCCTGCCTCAGCCTCCTGAGTAGCTGGGATTACAGGCGCCTGCCACTATGCCCAGCTATTTTTGTATTTTTAGTATAGACAGGGTTTTGCCATGTTGGCCAGGCTGGTCTGGAACTCCTGACCTCAGGTGATCCGCCCACCTTGGCCACCCAAAGTGCTGGAATTACAGGCGTGAGCCACCGCACCTGGCCTTAATTTTTGTATATTTAGTAGAGATGGGGTTTCACCACCTTGGCCAGGCTGGTCTCAAACTCCTGACCTAAGGTGATGTGCCCATCTCGGCCTCCCAAAGTGTTGGGATTGAAGACATGAGCCACCACGCCTGGCCTTGTTACTCAATGCTAGCATTATTCTTTTCCCTACTTACAATACTTAATGTAATGCTAGAAGAAAACACAAAAATGATAATATTGATTGTATTCAGTAGTATAATATGGGCAATGTTTTTACCCCCTCATCTGCTTCCCTATTTCTACATCTTGCTGCAATGATTATATTACTGCTAAAATCAAAAATAATTCTTCTGCCTCAGCTGCCCAAGTAGCTGGGATTACAGGCACGTGCCAGCACGCCTGGCTAATGTTTGTATTTTTAGTAGAGACGGGGTTTCACCATGTTGGCCAGGCTGGTCTCAAACTCCTGACCTCAAGTGATCCACCCACCTTGGCCTCCCAAAGTGCTAGGATTACAGAGGTGAGCCACTGCGCCAGCCTAAAACCAAATTTCTTATTTTACAAAATATCTTATTTAAATGAACACTTTTATTTCCATTACATCCCAAGATGATGCTTTAAAATATTTTACTTATATAAAACTACATGTAGCTGACATTGATTTAAGGGAGGGGAAAATCAAACTTCAAAAGCTTGTATTTTTCCACTGCTTGTATAAATGACTTTTATTTAGTTTCATAAGTATGTGTTAACATTTACAATAATAGTGGCAATCAAAATACATCTTGAATGAAAAGGGTCAATATTTTAAAAGGATATTCCTAACATTCTAATGTCATGTCAAGAAAAGTAGTAATTCTTCTCTTGCATGCACCTCCAAAAGCCACCTGACTTTATAGCCATGATTTTTAAAAAATCTGCATAGCAACAAAAAAAGTAACAAAACGCTAAAAGCTTTTTTCCCAATAGTAGTAGTCACAGTCTAGCGGATGGTAATGGAATTCCTGAGGAACTTTAAATTGTAAATTCCTATAGTCCATCCCTAACCAAAACTAGATTTTCTGGAAAAACTGTGATTTTAATGCACAGAATTCAGCTAATATTCATCTTTCTACCCTAAGTCAAAACTCGAGGACTTGACTTTGCTTCTTGGTTCACTTACCTTCTTGGTTGACAGCCGAATTAAATGAGGGCTGGGGTACATCTCTATATGATGATGTCTGGGGCGTGAGGGCCCTTATTGGGGGTGGGCCTCCAGCTGGAGGGGGCCCATGAGGAGCTCCTGGTTGAAAAGTTGTAGGCAGAGGTGGATTCACTAAGGGAGGTACAGAAGAACCTATGGAAACATCAGTTTTTCACACGTTACTTAAAAACTCAAGACTTTGGCCAAAACCGCCTTTTACCAAAGCTGAGTAACTTCTAAACTTACATTTAAATTATAATCACCAAAGAGTTATCAGAAACATGTTAACTTCCTAAATTTGTAATATTTTTCAATCTACATGCATATTTCACAAATTTCTCCTTCCTTCCTCCCTCCCTCCTCCCTCCCTTCCTCTCTCTCTCTCTCTCTCTCTCTCTCTTTCTTTCTTTTTTTTCTTTTTCTTTTTTTTGTCACCCAGGCTGGAGTGCAATAGCGTTATCTCAGTTCACTGCAACCTCCACCTCCCGGGTTGAAGAGAGTCCCCTGCCTCAGCCTCCTGAGTAGCTGGGACTATAGGCACGCGAAACCATGCCCAGCGAATTTTTTGTATTTTTAGTAGAGGCAGCGTTTCACCATGTTGGCCAGGCTGGTCTCGAACTCCTGACCTCAGGCGATGTGCCCACCTTGGCCTTCCAAAGTGCTGAGATTACAGGCGTGAGCCACTGTGCCCGCCCCGTATTTTACAAATTTCTAACTCTCCCCTACCAGGCCTCTTAGGTACCTGTCAATTATTAAAGCAGAGTAAATATAAAATTTGGATTAAATCACTTCTAGAGTAGATACATTGCCCTGTTTGTTTTTATTATTATTACTTTAAATTTTAATATAATAGAGATGGGGGTCTCATTTTGTTGCCCAGGCAGATCTTGAATTCCGGGGCGCCAGTGACCCTCCTGTCTTGGCCTCCCAAAGTGCTGGGATTACAGGCATGGTGAGCCACTGTACGTGGCCAGCCCTGTTTATTAATTTTTCATTAACTGATCATTAGGTTCAATAGGCCATGTGACATATTCTAGTACAAATTAACATGAATAAAATTTTAATGTTATTAATTTTGTAATATTTTGTTAATTGTGTTTACCAACATAGTTTGTTCCATTAACATCAACTAAGTTTAGAGTGAGACTAAAAATAGAGAGCCGGGCCAGGCAGTGGATCACCTGTGGTCAAGAGTTCAAGACAAGCCTGGCCAACATGGTCAAACCCCATCTCTACTAAAAATACAAAAAATTAGCCAGGCGTGGTGGTGGGCACCTGTAATCCCAGCTACTTAGAAAGCTGAGGCAGGAGAATCACTTGAACCTGGGAGGCGGATGTTGCAGTGAGCTGAGATCTCGTCACTGCACTCCAGTCTAGGCAGCAAGAGTGAAACTCTGTCTCAAAATAAATAAATAAAAATAAATAAAAACACAGGGCCAGGCACAGTGGTTCATGTCTATAATCCCAGGACTTTAGGAGACCGAGGCAGAAGGAACACTTTTTTTTATTCTGAGACGAAGTCTCGTTCTTGTTCCCCAGGCTGGAGTATAATGGCGCGATCTCGGCTCACTGCAACCTCCACCTCCCGGGTTCAAGTGATTCTCCTACCTCAGCCTCCGGGAGCAGCTGGGTCCACAGATGCATGCCACCACACCTGGCTAATTTTTGTATTTTTGATAGAGACAGGGTTTCACCATATTGGCCAGGCTGGAGGCTGATCTCGAACTCCTGACCTCGTAATCCACCCGCCTCGGCCTCCCAAAGTGCTGGGATTACAGGTGTGAGCCACCGCGCTCGGCCTGAAATTTTTCAAAATGTTTCACCAATACTGTTAAATTCTCCAGGATCAAGTTGAAAAATTGCCTATTAGGCTGGGCGCAGAACAAGTCTCCATCTCAAAAAACAAAAGAAAAATTGCCTATTACTGAACCTTACAACTCCTAACAAGACTATCAGTGCCTGTTGACAAAACTGAAGACAAAGATTATTGCCATGTAACTCCCTTATCAAAGAAGTGGTCACACATATCTATGGCAGTATAGACAAGTCAAAGGAACAAAGGGGCAAGGTACATTGCCAACTCAGCATGAACAAGAGTGTAAGATACATCTGGCCACAAAGATGTAACAACTGACAACCTAATGTTTAACAGATAAAAGTAAACGTACAGAGATTTTCACAGCTTTTAGAAGACTGTTTTTGAACAGATAATCACATATTTCATAAAATGAACATTTTTTTAAGTTGAATAATTTTTATGACACCGATAGCTAGAGTTTCAGAGTCTGCCATCTCAGCCCCTAAATGAGTGTAATGATGTTTAAAGGTGGCCTATCAAAAAAATTCAGGAAAATTTAATATATGAACTAAAAACTTAGTATAACCTAGATAATCACAGTTTTGTTACCAGACTATCAGGTACCAACCATCAGTTATGAGTTGGAAAAACAAAAAAAAAATATGAGGAATTTGAAGGTTCTTTTAAGGTTCAAATGAGAAAAAAGAAGGTTAATTTTTGGGCTCATTTTATTAGTTTATACGTTTTTATTTTCCCTTCTTTCATAAGTTTCAGCACTTTTTTTTTTTTTTTGAGATGTAGTCTCGCTCTGTCGCCCAGACTGGAGTGTAGTGATGCAATCTCAGCTCACCGCAATCTCCGCCTCCCGGGTTCAAGCAATTCTTCTGCCTCAGTCTCCTGAGTAGCTGGGATTACAGGCACGTGCCACCACGCCTGACTAATTTTTGTGTTTTTAGTAGACATGGGGTTTTCACCATGTTGGCCAGGCTGGTCTCAAACTCCTGCCCTCAGGTGATCCACCCGCCTCAGCCTCCCAAAGTGCTGGGATTACAGGCGTGAGCCACCACGCCCAGCCTCAGCACTTATTTATGTTTCTCTCACCAAATCTGTAGTGGAGACAAGGTACTCTGAGGGTTTCTACTATAGCTAAAGAAATTTCAGATGATTGATAGTGTACCATTTTAAGAGAAGCTATACCTACTCTTAAACAGTTTTTATTTATTTATTTTTAAATAAAATTATTTACAAAAAATAGAGATAGGGTCTCACTATTTTGCTCAGCCTTGTCTTGAACTCCTGGCCTCAAGTGGATCCTCCTGCCTCGGCCTCCCAAAGTGCTAGAATTATAGGTGTGAGCTACCATGCCTGGCCCTTAGTTTTTTTTTTTTTTTTGAGGCGGAGTCTCGCTCTGTCTCCCGGGCTGGAGTGCAGTGGCCGGAGCTCAGCTCACTGCAAGCTCCGCCTCCCGGATTTACACCATTCTCCTGCCTCAGCCCCCTGAGTAGCTGGGACTACAGGCGCCCGCCACCTCGCCCGGCTAGTTTTTATATTTTTAGTAGAGACAAGGTTTCACCATGTTAGCCAGGATGGGGCCCTTAGTTTTTAAATACATGTTTTCCCAAACTACTTTATTGTGGCTTTGGGCACATTACTCAAGTCTTATACTTTAGATCTCTAAGAGATTGTTATGAAGATTAAACAAGATAACACATGCCTGGCTAGGTGGCTCACACCTGTTATCCCAGAACTTTAGGAATTCCAGGCAGCAGGATCGCTTGAAGTCAACAGTTACAGTGAGCTATGTTGCAGTTAAGTGAGCTTTGATCGTGCCACCCTACTCTACCCTGGGCAACAGGGTAAGACCCTGTCTGTACAAAAAAATAAAGAACAAAAGATTAGCGAGGCACTGTGGCACGCCTACTCAGGGAGGTGAGGCGGGAGGATAGCTTGAGTCCAGGAGTTTGATGACAACAGTGAGCTAGGATTGAGAAAAAGCACTCCAGCCCGGGAAACAGAGAGACAGCCTATCTCTAAAAAATAAAAAGCAAAACAGAAAAACAGATAATGATATCAAAGTTTGATAGAACCTGGAAAATAATACGGATAACATTTTTTTTAACAATTTTTTTTTTAGACAGAGTCTCACTCTGTCACCTAGGCTGGAGTGCGGTGGCATAATCATAGCTCACTGCAGCCTCAACTGCCTGAGCTCGAGCAATTCTCCCACCTCAGTCCCCCAAGTAGCTGAGACTACATATTCATTCATTCAAGTGATTTAGGTGTGCCACCATATTCATTCATTTCAAGTGACTGATGCTCACTCATGGTATCAAATGAATTAGAACAAAAGTAACATGAAGAATTTTGGCTCTAGTAACTGCAGGTCAGAAGATTTCCACAAAGAAACCTAAGTTTCTAGAAGCAACTTTAATCTTTTTTTTTTTTTTGAGACGGAGTCTCGCTCTGTCGCCCAGGCTGGAGTGCAGTGGCCGGATCTCAGCTCACTGCAAGCTCCGCCTCCCGGGTTTACGCCATTCTCCTGCCTCAGACTCCCGAGTAGCTGGGACGACAGGTGCCCACCACCTCGCCCGGCTAATTTTCTGTATTTTTTAGTAGAGACGGGGTTTCACCGTATTAGCCAGGATGGTCTCGATCTCCTGACCTCGTGATCTGCCCATCTCGGCCTCCCAAAGTGCTGGGATTACAGGCTTGAGCCACCGCGCCCGGCCAACAACTTTAATTTTTACAAGGCCAAAATGCATTCACCAGGGCCAATGTCTGATCAAAGGCTTGGAAAAATAAAGTTTCAGCCATTAACAATTTACTAAGCCTGATGGAGTATATGCCATATACATGAGTTTAAAAAGGTAACTATTGATATTAGTATTTCACTTGGAAGCCTTCACTAGTTCATAAACTTGAGGATGTCTGCTGAAAAGCATCAACCTGAAGATCCCAATACATAATTTTAAATGCTTTTCAAAGAAATACTACTAATGTTAATAAATGTGGCTGGGGTCGGGCACAGTGGCTCACGCCTGTAATCCCAGCACTTTGGGAGGCGAGGTGGGCGGATCACAAGGTCAGCAAATCGAGACCATCCTGGCTAACAACGGTGAGACCCTGTCTCTACCAAAAATACAAAAAATTAGCCAGGCGTGTTGGCAGGCGCCTGTAGTCCCAGCTACTCGGGAGGCGGAGGCAGAAGAATGGCATGAACCCGGAAGGCGCAGGTTGCAGTGAGCCGAGATCGCGCCATTGCACTCCAGCCTGGGAGACAGAGTGGGACTCTGTCTATATATATATATATATATATATATGGCCAGGAGTGGTGGCTCACACCTGTAATTCTAGCACTTTGGGAGGCTGAGGTGGGTCGATTACCTGAGGTCAGGAGTTCAAGACCAGCCTGGCCAACAGGGTGAAACCCCATCTCTACTAAAGTACAAAAAGTTAGCTAGGTGCAGTGGCACGTGCCTGTAATCCCATAATCCCAGCTACTCTGGAGGCTGAGGCAGGAGAATCGCTTGAACCCGGTAGGCAGAGGTTGCAGTGAGCCGAGATCATGCCATTGCACTCAGCATGGGCTACACAGCAAGACTGTGTAAAAAAAAAAAAGTCTTAAAAAAAAAAAGTATAACACCTTGCTGATTTTAATAGCAAAAAAGGAAAAGTCCAACCAAACACTGAGGTTAAAAGATAAAAAGATCAAAGTCAGTCTAAGAATACATAATATGTAGCTTTGTCCTCAAGCTGATGCACAGATTCAACATAATCGCTATGAAAACCCAGCTATCAGCCAGGTGCAATGGCTCACGCCTGTAATCCCAGCACTTTGGGAGGCAGAGGCGAGCGGATTACCTGAGGTCAAGAGTTCGAGACCAGCTGGCCAACATGGTAAAACCCTATCTCTACTAAAACAAATACAAAATTAGCTGGGTGTGGTGGCGGGCACCTGTAATCCCAGCTACTTGGGAGGCTGAGGCAGGAGAATTGTTTGAACCAGGAGGTGGAGGTTGCAGTGAGTCAAGATCGCACTATTGCACTCCAGCCTGGGCGAAAAGAGCAAAACTCTGTCTCAAAAAAGAAAAAAAAAACCCACAAAACCCATCTCTACTAAAATTACAAAAATCGGCCGAGCATGCTGGTCATGCCTGTGGTCCCAGGGGAGGCTGAGGCAGGAGAATCACTTGAACCCAGAAGGCAGAGGTTGCAGTAAGCTGAGATTGTGCCACTGCATTCCAGCCTGGGTGACCCATCTCAAAAAAAAAAAAAAAAAACTACTAATGAGTGTTACAGCTTACTTAATTTGTCTAGCAGGCTTTCTGGTTTTTACTGGAAAGCCGAAAAACAAAAAACAACAACAAAAAACTACTAATAATTTTAAAAGTCATATTTTCCATATGGTTTTCAGGCTTCAAGTATTATTTCAAATATCTAAATAAGCAGAAGTTTCACATTTCTACATTTTAAGCACTTCTATAAGAATACTACCTGACTTTACAAAGCTATTTTGAAGTGAAGGATATCCAGAAGAAACATATTGATGATTTGTGGTTAAGCTTGTATTTCCAGATACAGTTGGTTGGGATGATGCAGGAGGACAATGGTTTGTTTGTGTGGCTGTGGATGGATAGTTATATTGCCAATTCAAAGGTGGTGGCAGGTTGGCTCCAGGAAGAAAGCTACTAGAAGGCATTGGTGTAGTAGATGAGTTCTGAGAAGTAGGTAATGGCATTCGGGGAGCAGGACCACTATGAAGCAAAGGTGTCACTGGATTAGAGGCCACAGGTGGTCTATTAAGAGTCTGCCCAGATCCCTGAGAACCACCATAGTTAGACTGTCCAGAGACTGGATTCAAAGTCTTTGCTGGTATTGGATGAGAGTAGGATCCTGGAAGCTGGAAATTGTATCCTTGGCTCACTGACTCTTGTGAAGACAGCAATGCATTTTGGACAGGACCTTCCAATAAAAGGAGGACAAATTAGTCTTACCAAAGAATATAGCAACACCTTAAAAAATAAAGTAAAACATATATTCTTACGGTCAGCAAGAAAAACACATAACCCAATTAAAAAATAAGCAAAGGACTTAAATAGACATTCAAATATACCTCCAAAGAAGATAGCTAATAAGCACATGCCAAAACATTCAACATCATCAGTCATTAGAGAAATACAAACATCATTAGTCATAACAGAAATGCAAATGAAAACCACAGTGAAGGCCAGCGCAGTGGCTTACATCTGTAATCCCAGCACTTTGGGAGGCCAACGCAGGTGGATAGCTTGAGCCCAGGAGTTCAAGACTAGCCTGGGCAACATGGTGAAACCCCATGCCTATAAAAAATACAAAAAGTAGCCAGCCTTGATGGTGTGCACCTGTAGTCCTAGCTACTTGGGGGGCTGAGGCAGGAGAATCGCTTGAACCCAGGAGGTCAAGGCTGCAGTGAGCCAAGGTCACACCACTGCACTCCAGCCTGGATGACAAAAAAAAAAAAAAAAAAAAAGATGGACTAAACAGTAGCAAGTAACAGAGTGAATACAGAGATGTCTGAATAAATGAAAACATTTGTAAAAAATTAATATATAAGCATATGTTGGGTTGCTTGGATAAAAATAGGCCATCTCACAGCCTGATATTGCCACAAGATATCCTGGCCTAGTTTCATATTTGTATTACAATTTTATTTATTTACTTACTTATTGATTGATTGATTGAGACAGCACCTCACTCTGTTGTCCAAGCTGGAGTACAGTGGCACAATCGTAGCTCACTGCAGCTCTGACCTCCTGGGCTCAAGCGATCCTTTCATCCAAGCCTCTTGACGAAGCTGGGACTACAGGCATGCGCCACCACGCCTACTTAACTTTTTTTTTTTGGTAGAGACAGAGACTCACTATGTTGCCCAGGCTGGTCTCAAATTCCTGAGGTCAAGTAATTCTCCTGCCTCAGCCTCTATAAGTGCTAGGATTACAGGCATGAGCAAACAGGTTATATTTACAATCTTATCACAAGCTAATATGCTAAAGAGGTGCCTTCAAGCCAGGTGCAGCCAAGTGAAAGCCAAATACCACCAAAATGTACAAAATAAGCAAAAATTTGACAAGTCCATAAAGATGAAAAGATGCCAGGCATGGTGGCTCACACCTATAATCCCAACACTTTGGGAGGCCAAGGTGGGCAGATAGCTTGAGCTCAGGAGTTCAAGACCAGCCTGGACATAATAGTAAGACCTCGTCTCTATAAAAATTGTAAGAATTAGTAGGGCATGGTGGCACATGCCTGTAAGCCCCAGCTACTTGGGGCTGAAGCAGGAGGATCACTGAGTGCAGGAGGTTAAGGCTGCAGGGAGCTGTGTTCACACCACTGCACTCCAGCCTCTGTGACAAAGTGAGACCCTGTCTCCTGTCTCGAAAAAAAAAAGCATGAGGTCATAAGGCCAACTGGCAGGAAGACAGATACAAAAGAACTTGTTTTGTGGTAGTCACCATCATAGACCTACTGTGAGTAACTATTACATGAAAAATTTTTTTCTGACCTCCCTCCCCACTATGTGAAAATCATATATGGATCAATTGCAAGCAGTTCACAAAAAGTGTAGTAATAAATATATAATGACACGTTCACTAAATGGAAAATTTTTTTAAAGTCTGAAGTCATTACTAAGTAGCCCATCAAAACAATGGGTCAGTGAGGCCAGGCACAGTGGCTCACGCCTGTAATCCCAGCACCTTGGGAGGCCGAGGCAGGTGGATCACGAGGTCAGGAGATCGAGATCATCCTGGCTAACACAGTGAAACCCCGTCTCTACTAAAAATACAAAAAATTAGCTGGACATGGTGGCGGGCATGTGTAGTCCCAGCTACTCCAGAGGCTGAGGCAGGAGAATGGTGTGAACCCAGGAGGCGGAGCTTGCAGTGAGGGGAGATCGCGCCACTGCACTCCAGCCTGGGCAACAGAGCGAGACTCTGTCTCTAAATAAATAAATAAATAAATAAATAAATAAAATAATGGGTCAGTGATTGTGAAGGGGTCCAGAATACACTACTACGGCATAAAAAATCATTTTAAGCAGAAGGCATTTGAGTTTCTAAAATCTCTTATCTGCCTAAAACAGAGACTTCCAAAAGAACTCAATTGTCATAATCTACTTCCCAGGGGCAACCAGGAAAGATATCAATTTGACTCATGACCTGAGATGAGAAATATCCACACCACACCTAAACAGACATCATCACAAAACTATCATATCTATTCTAAGAGCCCATTTATCCTTCCTATAAGTCTGTTTTCCAGTAAATGTCCTTTCCCTCACCCCACCCTTCCCCTGTTAAAATGGTATACAGGTTGGACATGGTGGCTCCTGCCTGTAATCCCAGCACACTTGAGGCCAAAGCAGAACTACTTGAGCTGAGGAGTGGAAGACCAGCCTGGGCAACATACCAAGACTCCATTTCTACAAAAAAAAAAAAAAATTAAAAATTAAAAAATTAGCCAGGAGTGGTGGCACACGGCTGTAGACCTAGCTTCTCAGGAGGCTGAGGCAAGAGGACTGCTTGACCCCAGGAGTTTGACTTCAGTGAGCTATAATCAAGCATTCCACCCTGGGCTACAGAGTGAGAACGTGTGTCAAAAACAAAAAGGAAAAAGTGAGCATGATAGTCACCCAGATAATGTTCAAACATATTCAAAATTAAAACAAATCAAATCAATTGTGGTTTCAAACAAAATGTAGCATATTGTTTAATGTTTTAAAATTGAATTATATTGCTTTTTATTTTTTATTTTTTTGAGATGGAGTCTCGCTGTGTTGCCCAAGCTAAAGTGCAGTGGTGTGATCTCAGCTCACTGCAACCTCTGCCTCCTGGGTTCAGGCGATTCTCCTGCCTCACTCAGCCTCTTGAGTAGCTGGGATTACAGGCGTGCACCACCACGTCTGGCTAATTTTTGTATTTTTATTAGAGACGGGATTTCACCATGTTGGTCAGGCTGTTCTTGAACTTCTGACCTCAAGTGATCTGGCCACCTTGGCCTCCCAAAGTGCTGGGATTACAGGCGTGAGCCACCATGTCCAGCCATTTGTTGATATTTTTAATGTTTGGTTTTATAATAGTACAATAGCTATAAACCTATGAAGTTTACATCTAGCTTTGTGTTTGCATATACGCATTTAATAAAAACTTTTGCCAGGCACATTGGCTTAATCTTGTAATCCAAGTATTTTGAAAATCCAAGGCGGGAGCACGGCTTGACCTCAGAAGTTTACGAACAACCTGGGTAATATAGTGAGACACCATCTCTACAAAAAAATAAATAATTAGCCAGTACTTGGGAGGCTGAGGCAGAAGGATCACTTGAACCCAAGAGATCAAGCCTGCAGTTGGCTGTGATCATGCCCCTGCACTCTAGCCTGGGCAACGAGTGAGAACCCGTCTCAGAAGTAAAATAAATAAATAAATAATTTAACATTGGGATGGCAGAGAAATATTTAGTAGCTATACATTACTCAAATTTTTAAAAAACTGATTTGAGGAAATAGTACTCATGGGATTTTAAGTGGAATTGAATATGGGTGATGAAGAGAGGAAAGAATCTAGGATGACTCCTAGGTTTCTGACCTGAGCAATCTGGTGGATGGCCGTGTTTATTCATTTGAACAGAAAAAGAAAAGAATAGAAATGAAGGCCAGGCATGGTGGCTCATGCCTGTAATCCCAGCACTTTAGAAAGTCAAGGTGGGAGGATCACTTGAGGCCAAGAGTTTGAGACCAGCTTGGGCAATATGGCAAGTCCCTATCTCTACAAAATATATGTTTTGGTTGTGTGTGTGTGTGTGTGTGGTTTTTTTTTTTTTTTTTTTAGAAATGAAGTCTTGCTCTGTCACCCAGGCTGAAGTGTCACAGCTCACTGCAGCCTTGACCTCCCTGGCTCAAGCGATCCTCCCACCTCCCCTCTTGAGTAGCTGGGACTACCGGCATGCACCACTGTACCTGGCTAATTTTTTAACTTTTTGTAGAGATCGGGTCTCCCTAAGTTGTCCAGGCTGGTCTTGAACTCCTGGGCTCAAGGGATCTTCTTGACTTGGCTTCCCAAAGTACTAAGATTACAAGCATGAGCCACCCCACCCACTTGATCAAGGATCAAGGATCACTTGAGCCCAGGAGTTCAAGGCTGCAGTGAGCTATCATTGCATCATTGCATTCCAGCCAGGGTGACAGAATGAGATGCTGTCTTAAAAAAAAAAAAAAAAAAAAGTCAAGTTCAGTGGCTCATGCCTGTAATCCCAACATTTTGGGAGGCCGAAGCGGGTGGATCACCTGAAGTCAGAAGTTCAAGACCAGCCTGACCAACATGGTGAAACCACATCTCTACTAAAAATAGAAAAATTAGCCGGGTATGGTGGCACAGGCCTATAGTTCCAGCTACTCAGGAGGCTGAGGCAGGAGAATTGCTTGAACCCAGGAGGTGGAGGTTGCAATGACTGGCAATCGCGCCACTGCACTCCAGCCTGGGTGACAGAGCAAGACTCTGTCTCAAAAAAACAAAGGTGGGGGATGGCAAAGGGAAGAGAGATTGAAGAGTTATTTTAAACACACTAATTTTCAGGTGCCACCAAGAAATCTAAGTGGAGATGTCCAGTATAAAGATACTTTTTTTTTTTTTTTTGAGACAGAGTCTTGCTCTGTCGCCCAGGCTGGAGTGCAGTGGCATGATCTCGGCTCACTGCAAGCTCCGCCTCCCGGGTTCACGCCATTCTCCTGCCTCAGCCTCCCGAGTAGCTGGGACTATAGGCGCCCGCCACCATGCCCGGCTAATTTTTCGTATTTTTTAGTACAGACGGGGGTTTCACCGTGTTAACCAGGTTGGTCTTGATCTCCTGAGCTCGTGATGCACCCTCCTCGGCCTCCCAAAGTGGTGGGATTACAGGCGTGAGCCACCGCGCCCGGCCGCAGTATAAAGATACTTATCCGCGCTGGGTGCGGTGGCTCAGGCCTGTAATCCCAGCACTTTGGTAGGTGGAGGTGGGCAGATCATGAGGTCAGGAGAGCGACACCATCCTGACTAAGATGGGGAAACCCCATCTCTTCTAAAAATGCAAAAAATTTGCCAGGTGTGGTGGCAGGTGCCAGTGGTCCCAGCTACTCCAGAGGCTGAGAAAGGAGAATTGCTTGAACCCAGGAGGCAGAGATTTCAGTGAGCCAAGATCATGCCACCCCACTCCAGCCTGGGCAACAGAGCAAGACTCTGTTTAAAAAAAAAAAAAAGATATTTATCTGCAGCCAAAGCAATAGGTTTCAGCTTAAGATACAATTTTGGGAGTCACTGATATATGCATAAGATTTAAAACCGGGAATTAAAGACACCCAGGAGGCATATAAGAAAAACAGGTCACCTTGAAGAACACCAATATTGAAGGAGGAGAGAGAAAAAAACAATCAGAAATGGAAGAAATATTGAGAATACTGCTGTTGAGAAATAGCAATCAAAAAAAAGAAAGAAAACCATAACCACCCTTCCGGTAATATCCTAGAAACCAAAGAAAGCAATTGTTGTAAAAATAAAATAACAACCAAAGATATCAAATGCAGCTCGGAAAATGAGGACTGAAAAATATTTTTCTATTTAATAACCAGGAAGCCATTTGTGGCCTTATTTATTCATTTATTTTAAGATGAATTCTTGCTCTGTCGCCCAGGCTGGAGTACAATGGTGTGATCTCGGCTCACTGCAACCTCCACCTCCCGGGTTCAAGTGATTCTCCTGCCTCAGTCTCCTGAGTAAGTGGGAATACAGGTGTATGCCACCACGCCCGGCTAATTTTTATATTTTTAGTAGAGACAGGGTTTCACCACGTTGGCCAGGCTGGTCTTAAACTCCTGACCTTGTGATCCACCTGCCTCGCCCTCCCAAAGTGCTGGGATTACAGGCATGAGCCACCGCGCCCAGCCTTGTGGCCTTATTAAGGACAATTTTGGGATGTGTGGGTAAAGAAGCTAAATTAGAAAGTTAGAGGCAAGAATGAATGCAGATGAGTGCTTCCCACCTAACCAGCAGCTTCAGAATCAGAGGAACCTGCTATAATAATGGTACGAATTGAGATCTCAGGTCCCACCTTTGTAAAATCCTATTTCATAGAATTCAAAAGGATCCCAGAATCTGCATTAGTAAAAAAGCTCATGTGGCCAGGTGTGGTGGCTCACACCTGTAATCCCAGCACTTTGGCTGAGGTGGGCAGATCACCTGAGGTCAGGAGTTTGAGACCAGCCTGGCCAAAAAGCTATAAGTTTCTTTAGGAAAGCCTGGGTCAGGCGTAGTGGTTCACACTTGTAATCCCAGCACTTTGGGAGATGGAGGCAGGAGGATCACGAGGTCAGGAATTCGAGACTAGCCTGGTCAAATGTTGAAACCCATCTCTACTAAAGATACAAAAAATTAGACAAGCATGGTGACACACATCTATAATCCCAGTTACTTCAGGGGCTGAGGCAGGAGGATTACTTGAACTTGGAGGTTAAGGCTACAGTGAGCCAAGATTGCACCACTGTACTCTAGCCTGGGGGACAAAGTGAGACCAGTTCTGAAAAACCAAAACAAAACTGCAGTTTCTAACTACCTTTGCAAGTTGATTCAGTCAATAAAGGCACTAATTAATGATGAAAGTTATTATTTGCCTTTAGCATTATTACATGATAATCAGATTAAGATCCATTAGTTTAAGAGGTCTTGCACTCTATCAATTTTTGCAACGGCCATATGTATACACAAAGACTTAGAAAACCATGGCCGGGCGCGGTGGCTTAAGCCTGTAATCCCAGCACTTTGGGAGGCCGAGACCGGCGGATCACGAGGTCAGGATATCGAGACCATCCTGGTTAACACGGTGAAACCCCGTCTCTACTAAAAAAATACAAAAAACTAGCCGGGTGACGTGGCGGGCGCCTGTAGTCCCTGCTACTCGGGAGGCTGAGGCAGGAGAATGGCCTAAACCCGGGAGGCGGAGCTTGCAGTGAGCTGTGAGATCTGGCCACTGCACTCCAGTCTGGGCGACAGAGCGAGACTCCGTCTCAAAAAAAAAAAAAAGAAAACCCTGTCAGCCAGGCACGGTGGCTCATGCCTGTAATCCGGCACTTTGGGAGGCCGAGGCGGGTGGATCAGCTGAGGTCAAGAGTTCAAGACCAGCCTGACCAATGTGATGAAACCCTGTCTCTACTAAAAATACAAAAATTAGCTGGGCATGGTGGCATGCCCCCTGTAATCCCAGCTACTCAGGAGACTGAGACAGGAGAATTGCTTGAACCTGGGAGGCAGAGGTTGCAATGAACCAAGATCGCGCCATTGCACTCTAGCCTGGGCAACAAAAAGTGAAACTCCATCTCAAAAAAAAAAAAAAAAAAAGAGTTTTCAACAGAATATGCAAGCATCAACTACTGCTCTGGAATAGTTAAGCAAAACTAGATCCCAGCATTGAAACATTTTCTCACCTTCTTGAAAAATATCCTCTCCTCCAACCTGATACCACATCCCTACCCTCTGTATTATTAGCAGGACGAACAATAAAACAACCCAGGCTAGGCTTGGTAGCTCATTCCTCTAATCCCAGCACTTTGGAAGGCTGAGTCAGGAGGATCACTTGAGGCCAGGAATTTCAGACCAGCCTAGGCAACACAGAGAGACCCGTCAATACAAAAAAAAAAAAAATTATATATAGATATTACATTATCTATATATAATATAGATAAAAAATATATTATATGTATATATTAGGCTGGGCGTGGTGGCTCATGCCTGTAATCCCAGCACTTTGGGAGGCCAAGGTGGGCAGATCATTATGAGGTTTGGAGTTCAAGACTAGCCTGGCCAACATGGTGAAACCCCATCTGTACTAAAAATACAAAAATTAGCCAGGCGTGGTGGTGCATGCCTGTAATTCCAGCTACTCGGGAGGCTGAGGCACGAGAATCACTTGAACCTGGGAGATGGAGGTTGCAGTGAGCTGAGATCAAGCCACTGTACTCCAGCCTGGGCAACAGAGTGAAACTCTGACTCAAAAAATAATAATAATAAAATATATACATTTTATATATATAATTTATATTTTATACTTATATAAAAAATAGGGCCTGGTGGTATGCACCTGTAGTTCTAGCTACTGAGGAGGCTGAGGTGTGAGGATTGCTTGAGCCCAGGAGTAACAGTGAGTTGTGATCCTGCCACTTGCCACTTCACTCCAGCTTGAAGGACAGTGTAAGCAAGATCCTGTCTCAAAAAAAAAAAAAAAAAAAAGGCAAAAAACAAAAACCTTGTAGAGGCCAGGTACAGTGGCTCACACCTGTAATCCCAGCACTTTGGGAGGCCAACGTGGGTGGATCACTGGACATCAGCCTGACCAACATGGTGAAACCCCGTCTCTACTAAAAATACGCAAATTAGCTAGGTGTGGTGACACATGCCTGTAATCCCAGCTACTTGGGAGGCTGAGGCAGGAGAATCGCTTGAACCTGGAAAGTGGAGGTTGCAGTGAGTCGAGATTGTGCCATTGCACTCCAGCCTGGGGACAAAAGCAAAACTCCGTCTCAAAAAAAAAAAAAAACCTGTAGAAATGGAACTTATAAAAAGACTATGAAAATTATATTTTAAAAAAGAGCTCTGGGCACAGTGGCTCAGGCCTGTAATTACAGCACTTTGGAAGGCTAAGGAGGCAGGAGAACTGCTTGAACCCGGGAAGCGGAGGTTATAGTGAACTGAGATCATGCCACTGCACTCCAGCCTGGGCAACAAAACAAGACTCCATCTCAAAAAAAAAAAAGTGGAACAAATATCTGTTGGACTGCATCAACTCAACATAGTGACAATATCTCTAATACAGCACACCACAGTGGTCAAATCCCTTTAACATTTCAATATTATGACAACTACACTCACATTGAAGCACATTTGAGGATTTGTCATTTAAAGTTAATGTAAAACTGCAATTTATAGATAAGAAAAATCCATAGTCATGTAACATATTTTTTCTCATCCTCAGTGTAAATGTTACTAAATATCCTAGAATAAAATGTAGTTTACATAATCTGTTACCATAATTTTGAGAAAGAATGGTTAACTCAATACCCTTTCAGTGGCTTTCCTCCACTTATTCTTTCTTCTGCCCACATAGTGGCCTACTCACAGACATTTTTAAAAGTCTTTTAGAGCCATCTTTGTAAAGAAAACACTGGTCTTCTCTAAAAACAATGTAATTTAGCGATTTTAGTCACTATTTTCTCCAACTTCACAGAAATCTTAGACTCTAATGGGCAACTTAAGTTCTTTAGCATTATTCTACTAGTCTTATTTCTGTAAACCAAAGATCTGTAGGTAAATTGGTAAGTAGGCAATCTGTCAGCAGAAAGTCTTTGTTGATTGTAACAACTGAAATAATCTTAGCAAATCACAATGTAGGATGATTTAAGGAATCCTAGAAGAGGTATAAAATTATAAGACATTCTCACACCAAATGACAAACTATAATGTACATGTGGACTCTTGTCAGAGATTCAGAGAGTTGTGTCCAACCACTTTCCAAATGCTGTACAGACATCTAGAAATCAAGCAGGAGATCCTTCTACTTGGTTTTTCCACAGCTGAAACACTGAACAGCTGTTGGAGGTACAATTCTGGGAAGGTTCTGGGAGAGATGAGTAGGCCCTAAAGGGGTGTCCCAAAAGCATGCATACATCTCCAGAAACTCAGACTGAGTACGACGCCCCCCCCCACCACTTCAGGGCCTGCAGAACCCAGATGAATAGGACCCCAAATCTTGCTCTCTAGAAAACCGGGGTGAGGTGGCATGGAAGGCGAAGGCACCCAAACACTATGATCCTTATATTCGAGTTTTGCAGCATTTTCTCACCCATGTTTCACCCAGGGCGTTGCATACAGCAGGTGCTCATTTACTGTTTTGGTGACCGACTGAATAAATAAATGTGAAAGACTGAGCCGAGCCTGGGGCTACAGGTGCACAATCGCCGTGGTCGCCTGGCCCAGCCGCCCACCACCACCCGCGCCAGAACCCGGTTAAGGAGGTCACCCTCTCTATCTATGTCGCTTCAAGCAGCAGTGGCACGCAAAGGTCAGTCAGCCCTGGCCAGGCTGCGCCCTCCCCCAGGACAGCACTCACCGTTGGTGTAGGGAGACTCCGAGGCCAAGGCGGCTCCGTTCGGGGCCTGGAGGCTGGCTGCGGCGCTGCCGGAGGCCGGTATTCCCGGCTGGGACATGACGACGGCGGTTATCTGGGTTGGAAGGGGCTGGTTGGGGTCGACAACAGCGCACAAGAAGAGAGCTGAAAGACCACTGCTGAAAGCGGGGGGAGGAAGCTAACAACTTAAGACTGAAGACTGGGAGAAGAGAGGGGGGCGCATTAAGCCCGAGGCATGGCGCCGCACTCTCCCCAGGCCACCGGCGGCCACGGCCTAGCCTGGGAGATGAGGCTTGGGAGTCGGGCCGGCGGGGTCGCGAACGCCCGGCTAGAAGGCGGCAGCCAAACCTGGAGAGAAGGAAGGAGGCCCTGGCCGGAAGTGCCTGTCAGCCGCCGGCCGCGCAGCCGCAATCAGGACACGTGGCACTTCCGGCTCCGGGCTCGCAGCCGCTGCCTCGCCGGCGAGCTCTTCTCTGCCAGCCGGGCTGCCCCGAGGCCACCTGACAGCTCCTGGTGCCCCGACCCCGACGACCGTGCCAGTCCTCGCTGCCACGTCACCGACTCTCACGGCCGGCCGGAAGTGCCGTGTGTCACCGCTACGGAAATTCCCGCCGTTGTGAACGTGACCTCGTTCGCAGAGCTGGGATCGTGGGGCAATCTGGGATTCAGTAGCCGCTTTCGTGGGGTGGGACTGACAGTTCCTCTTCTCGGGTTTTGTGAAGATTACCTGAGACCACAGAAGTCATCGTCCTCTGTTGAGACGTACCACTACTGGTAGCTGGGACGGTTAATGTTCATTGCAGTATTTCATTCACATTTCGTCTTCATGTTTCAGATGTAAATTGTAAGGAGTTTTAAAAAGAGGTGGTTTAAAAAGAGGTGGTTAAATATGTGTACGTATTGTATGTGTAATCAAGCCAAGAAGGAGGCCTTTGTCTTTTGATTGGAGGACTCAGAGGAATTTTGATTTTGAAACTCGCTGATTCATAGCATAGTCACACTCAAGTTCATTAGCACATTTAAATGGCAGTTTTGTTTCCTCTTCTAAGAGTTTACAGTAAGGTAAAGAACTCAAACTTCCTTTCAGAGCAAGTAGACTTTTTTTTTTTTTGCGAGTATACTTTTTTGACTTTTGAAGCCAAAGAGAGGTCGAAACTGCGGTGATTAGACAGCATAGTTAATTAATGACTGAGTAATCATCTTAGCTGACTTCATTCTATTTAGGTTTTTCCTGCTCTGTGCTGATGATAAAGCCCTTCTTTACAGATTCATACTGTTGATTAAAATGTCATGCCACGCGGTTTCGAAACCTCAGTGTGAAGTACATCTTACCTAATTTATTTAGTATCAAATGCCTGCTATGAAGTGTTATATTACATACAAAAAAAGCCAGATCTGTGTCAGGTTGGGCAAGGTGGCTCACTCCTGTAATCCAAACACTTTGGGAGGCTGAGACAGAAGGATTAGTTGAGGCCAGGAGTTAGAGACCAGTCTGGACAACTGGTAGAGTCCCCTTATCTCTATTTAAAAAAAAAAATTGTTTTTGAGACCGAGTCTTCGTCTGTTACCCAGGCTGGAGTGCAGTGGCGCCATCTCCACTCGCTGCAGCCTCCGCCTCCTGGGTTCAAGCAATTCTCCTGCCTCAGCCTCCTGAGTACCTGGGATTACAGGCTCATGCCACCATGCCTGGCTAAATTTTGTATTTTTGGTAGAGACAGGGTTTCACCATGTTGGCAAGGCTGGTCTCATACACCTGACCTCAGTTGATCCACCCACCTCAACCTCCCAAAGTGCTGGGATTACAGGCGTGAGCCACCGTGCCCAGCCAATTTTTAAAAATCAAATAACAAATTTTAAAAACTTGCCCAGTGTGGTGGCACATCCCTGTAGTCTCAGCTACTCAGGAGGCTGAGGTGGGAGGATCACCTGAGCCCAGGAGTTCGAGGCTGCAGTGAGCTATGATCTCACCACTGCACTCCAGCCTGCATGACAGAGTGAGATTCTGTCTCTAAGACAAGAAAAAGAATAAACCACTGTGTCAGGCCTAAAAACAGTCAGTAAAAATTCAAATAACTAAATACTAAATTTTATACTAACCCTGTTTTCATCATTTGCCTCAGAACTTTACTAAAAATGTATTTGCTCAGGTGTGGTAGCTCACGCCTGTAATCCCAGCACTTTGGGAGGCTGAGGGCGGCAGATTACCTGAGGTCAGGAGTTCAAGACCAGCCTGGCCAACATGGTGAAACCCCATCTCTACTAAAAATACAAAAATTAGCCAGGCATGATGGCACATGCCTGTAATCCCACCTGCTCAGGAGGATGAGGGAGGAGAATTGCTTGAGCCCGGGAGACGGAGGTTGCCGTAAGCCAAGATTACACCACTGCACTCCAGCCTGACTGACAGAGCAAGGCTCTGTCTTAAAAAAAATAAAGATAAATAAGTAAATACATATTGGCTGTAAGTAGCATTGAACAATTCAATTCCTTTGTAGAAGATCCAAGTACTATATATATATATATATATACATATTTTTTTTTTTTTTCTTTTTGAGACAGTCTGTTGCCCAGGCTGGAGTGCAGTGGTGCAGTCACAGCTCACTGCTGCCCAACCTCCTGGGGGCTCAAGCAGTCCTCCAGCCTCAGCCTTCTCCTGAGTAACTGGGACTACAGGTGTGTGCCATTATGCCTGGCTAGGTTTTGTTTGTTTGTTTGTTTGTTTTTGTAAAGAGAAGGTCTCACAAGAGATCCTCCTGCCTCGTCCTTCCAAAATGAGATTACAGGTTTGAGCCACCACGCCCAGTTAAAATCTTCTTTAAGATGAAGATGATACTATGGTCAAATTGTTTTCAGTTTGGAGCCACTATAACAAAATCCCAAATTATAGATCCAAAAACACTTTAAAATTGCACAGACACAAGCCTCTGAATGTTTTGAAGAGGAAATAGAGCTCAGAGAGAAACAACCCTTCTGAGGTCAGACAAAATCAGGGTCACTCTTCAAAGAGGCAAATACCTGATCTCAAACCTGCATTAGTTTAATTCTCTGTTTTTATTCAACTCATTTTGAATGACCTTGATTTGTTTTGACCTTGGCATGGTGGTTTGATTTGGTTAAATCAAGCTTTCTTTGAACTTTGTGCTATTTAAGCAGTATCTTTTTTTTTTTTTCCGGAGACGGAATCTCACTCTGTTGCCAGGCTGGAGTGCAGTGGCACGACCTCGGCTCACTACATCCTCTGCCTCCCAGGTTCAAGCTATTTAAGCAATACCTGTGTGTTCAGAGATTTATTTATTTATTTATTTTGAGACGGAATCTCACTCTGTCGCCAGGCTGGAGTGCAGTGGTGCGATCACGGCTCATTGCAACCTCTGCCTCCTGGGTTCAAGTGATTCTCCTGCCTCAGCCTCCCAAGTAGCTGGGACAACAGGTGCATGCCACTGTGCCCGGCTAATTTTTGTATTTTTACTAGGGACGGGGTTTCACCATGTTGACCAGGCTGGTCTTGAACTCCTGACTTCAGGTGATCGACCTGCCTTGTCCTCCCCAAGTGCTGGGATTACAGGCCTGAGCCACCACACCTGGCCCCCAAGATTTTAAAAAGTACTCTAGTTAATTAAATCAGGTTAAATCAACGTAAATAATTTGCTAATAAGTAAATAATGCTTTTTCTAAAATTTGTTCCACCCGTAAGTTGCGATGTTACTGTTAGTGTCCTCAAAACAATGATTAAGTATTTCAAATGGTTTTTACACTCTCAGTGTAATCAGCACTACAGTATTGAGGAGAACTGGGCACTGTGGCTCACGCCTGTAATCCCAGGACTTTGAGAGGCCAAGGCAAGTGGATCCCCTATGCCCAGCAGTTGGAGAACAGCCTGAGGAATATGGCAAACTCCATCTCTACAAAAACATACAAGCCTGGTGACGTACGCCTGTAGTCCCAGCTACTCAGAAGACTGAGGTGGGAGGATCGCTTGAGCCTGGGAGGTTGAGGCTGCAGTAAGCCATGACTGTGCTACTGGACTCCAGCCTAGGCAACAGAATAAGAGCCTGTCTCAGAAAATATATATATATATGTATATATATGGAGAGAGAGAGAGAGAAAGGAGAAAAATGGCATTTGTCATCTGCCTAACCTTTGGGATAGTAGAAAGGTAAGTTTAAGTGAGATGGGACAACATATTTTAAAAGTTAAGTAGCTTTCATATTAAGTATTATCCACACAATATCAAATCCTTTGATGACTCCTTTAAGTGTGGCCACAGAAATATGAAAAAATTATTGGTGATAGCAATCATAACAGTTGCTCTTGGCCAGGCGCCATGGCTCACACCTGTATTCCCAGCGCTTTGGGAGGCCAAGGTGGGTGGATCACTTGAGGTCAGACATTCAAGTGCAGCCTGGCCAACGTGATGAAACTCTGTCTCTACTAAAAATACAAAAATTAGCCAGGCATGGTGGCCAATGCCTGTAATCCCAGCTACTCCGGAGGCTGAGGCAGGGAGAATCGCTTGAACCTGGGAGGCAGAGGGTGCAGTGAGCTGAGATCTTGCCACTGCACTCCAGCCTGGGCGACAGAGGGAGACTCTGTCTCAAAAAAAAAAAAAAATATTGCTCTTACCAATTGTTATTGATATTTCTGTGTTCAATTACCTGTATGTATGCTATACTACTATACATTTTTCTAAACTGATGTCAGTATATATTTATTGTCCAGAAAAACAGAATCCTTCTGCCACATATACAACCTTCATAAGGCCATTATAAGATTTTCTGCATATTTTCAGAGCCTTCAACCCTAGTTAAGAAAATTGTAGGCCCAGCACGGTGGCTCACGCCTGTAATCCCAGCGCTTTGGGAGGCCAAGGCAGGCGGATCACAAAGTCAGGAGTCCAAGACCAGCCTGGCCAATATGGTGAAACCCCCATCTCTACTAAAAATACAAAAAAGTAGCCAGGCGTGGTGGCAGGTGCCTGTAATCCCAACTACTCGGGAGGCTGAGGCAGAAGAATCCCCTGAACCCGGGAGGCAGAGGTTGCAGTGAGCCGAGACCACGCCAGTGCACTCCAGCCTGGGCAACAGAGTGAGACGACTCCATCTAAAAAAAAAAAAGAAAGAAAGAAAATTATAAACAACAAAATACGTGACAAGAAACTGTTTCAGTAAGGATATAAGCACTATACTAAGAATATTCCATTACATTTGATTATTTAGACTCAAAACTGGGAGACAGGCATTTCTAATGAAATTTGCTGATGTGCAGAAGTGAACTTAGGCTCCCACCAGAGCTCCTTTGCCTGGCTGCTCATGATTGTTGCATTTGCAGGTGGTAAATAGGATCAATTTGATTTACTTTTCAGGAAAGGGTAAATTATTTTGGGTTCTTTAATTATTAAAAATAAAGACTGTTCAGCCAGGCACAGTGGCTCACACCTATAATCCCAGCACTTTGGGAGGCCGAGGTGGGTGGATCAAGAGATCAGGAGTTTGAGACCAGTCTGGCCAAGATGGTGAAACCCTGTCTCTACTATAAATACAAATATTAGCTGGGCGTGTTGGCAGTTACCTGTAATCCAAGCTACTTGGGAGGCTGAGGCAGGAGAATTGCTTGAACCCGGGAGGTGGAGGTTGCACTGAGCCGAGATCGGGCCACTGCCTGGGTGACAGAGGGAAACTCCCTATCCAAAAAAAAAAAAAAAAAAAAGACTGTTCCATTTCTATTTCAAACAAACAAAGAACAGTTTCAGTTACAAACAGGTTTATAAGAACAACAGTTTTGTTTACTGAAACTCTCTTGTGGTTCCTTTTTAAGAACAGTTACTTTGGCCTCATTTGCTTCTGACAGGACAGCTGTTTGTATCTGAAGTCAGCAGCTCTGAAGCTACATCACAAGTACATTCATCCCCACCAAGCCTGAAAATCCCATTGCTTTCTTTGAAAACTTCTCATTTTTATGTAACCCTTACCATTCTTCCTGCCCATTCTGGTTACTTTTCATCATCTTGCACTTGAACTGTTGGGAATGAATAGCCTTCTGGATTGCCTCTCTCTAATCCATCCCACATGTTGAATTGAGTTCCTGAACTACTGATTCCATTTTTTTACTTTCCTATACTCCCAGATCTGTGATTACTCCCTCTGCTTGCTCCATCAAGTTAAAATTTTTCTGCATGACTTTTCTCATCTCAAGCTAAGTAAAATCCACAGTGCTACCCAGGCCCTACATGACCTGGCCTTGCTACCTCTTTGACTTCCACACTCCTTCCCACTCACTCCACTCCAGACACATTTGCTATTTCTCTAGCTATTCAAGCACAAGCCTGCCATTACACGTATTTCCGTTACCTGGGATACTCTTCCCCAAGATATCCAGGGAACTCAAACTCTCGCTCCTTTAGGCCCTTGTTCAAATGTTACTTTAATTGAAGAGGGCTTCCCTAAATACCGTACATGACACAGCTCACTCTGTGTTCCTCTTACTCTGCTTATGTTTCTTCATAACACTTATCATTGTTATGTATTTGTGTCTTTTTTATTATCTTATTTGATAGAGATGAAGTCTTACCATGTTGCCCAGGCTGCTTCCAAACTCCTGGCCTCAAGTGATCCTCCTGCCTCAGCCTCCCAAAGTGCTGGGGTTATAGGCGTGAGCCACTGCCTCTGGCCCTATTCGTGTCTATGTTTATCTTTTTTCAATGGAATATAAGTCTCTACATAGCCTGTCAATTCCAAGGTAACCGTGTCTGTTTCCCTGTTAGACCTTCAGTGAGTAGAGACCAAGGACTGTGTCTTATTCACCTGGGTATTCTCAGCACTTGGCTTGGAGCCTCACACTTAACAGGCACAATATTCAGTAAACATTTTTGAAGGAATAAATTTAAAGTGTTTTACCTTCCAGACTTCTGACAATTCTAATTTTTTTTCTTTTTTTTTCCTTTTTAGAAACAGGGTCTCACTCTGTCACCCAGACTGGAGTGCAGTGGCGTGATCATAGCTCACTGTATCCTTAACCTCCCGGGCTCAAGTTATCCTCCCACCTCAGCCTCCTAAGTAGCTGGTACTACAGGTGCACACCACCACACCCAGTAATTGTATTTTTTGTAGAGACAGGATTTCACCATGTTTCCCAGGCTGGTCTCAAACTCCTGGACTCAAGCAATCAGCCTGCCTCAGCCTCCCAAAGTGCTGGGATTATAGGCATGAACTACAGCCCTAGACCTATTTTGACTATTTTGACCCTCATTAATTCATTACTATAAGTTACTGTTGCACTTATAGCATAAACCACATCACTAGGACTTGTTTCTAAACTATGTTGGTCTCAAGTTCTTTTTTTTTTTTACTTGAATGCTTAGTAATGAGAGGTCTCAAGTTCTTTTAGGTTCTCGACTGTTATGCTATATTGTGATAAGGCCTAATAACTGTAGTTGAAGTAGTGCTAGCCTCTGGGCAGGCCCAGCTCACCTGAGAAGGGCTAGAGGTACAGTATCAAATGCCAATTCTTTTTTCTTGTATCTTTCTGAGACGGAATCTCATCTGTTACCCAGTCTGGAGTGCAGTGGCTCTATCTCGGCTCACTGCAACCTCCACCTCCCCGGTTCAAGCAATTCTCCTGCCTCGGCTTCCAGAGTAGCTGGGACTACAAGCGTGTGCCACCATGCCTGGCTAATTTTTTTTTTTTTTTTTTTTGAGACAGAGTCTTGCTCTGTCACCCAGGCTGGAGTGCAGTGGCGTGATCACAGCTCACTGCAACTTCTGTTTCCTGGGTTCAAGCAATTCTCCGACCTCAGCCTCCTGAGTAGCTGGGATTACAGGCGCCCACCCACACGCCCAGCTAATTTTTGCCTTTTTTTTTTTTTTTTTTGACGGAGTCTCACTCTGTTGCCTGGGCTGAAGTGCAGAGGTGCGATCTCAGCTCACTGCAACCTCTGCCTCCTGGGTCCAAGCGATTCTCCTGCCTCAACCTCCCAAGTAGCTAGGATTACAGGTGCCTGTCACTATTGCCAGCTAATTTTTTGGATTTTTAGTAGAGATGGGGCTTCACCATGTTGTCCAGGCTGGTCTCAAACTCCTGACCTCGTGATTCACCCACCTTAGCCTCCCAAAGTGCTGGGATTACAGACATGAGCGGCCGCCTCCAGCTAATTTTTGTATTTTTAGTAGAGACAGGGTTTCACTGTGTTGGCCAGGCTGGTCTCAAACTCCTGACCTCAGGTCATCCACCCACCTCAGCCTCCCAAAGTGTCTTTTTCCATTTCTAACCCCAACTATTTATCTACAGATGCCCTAACACCACAGTATTAGAGATGTATACCTTTGCCTCTAAACCTACCTTTTCGTCATGACATTTTCTCATGAATAACTTCACCAGCTCCTTCATTCATTCATTAAAAAAACAGGCCGGGCGCGGTGGCTCAAGCCTGTAATCCCAGCACTTTGGGAGGCCGAGATGGGCGGATCATGAGGTCAGGAGATCGAGACCATCCTGGCTAACCGGTGAAACCCCATCTCTACTAAAAAATACAAAAAAAAAAAAACTAGCCGGGCGAGGTGGCGGGCGCCTGTAGTCCCAGCTACTCGGGAGGCTGAGGCAGGAGAATGGCGTGAACCCGGGAGGCGGAGCTTGCAGTGAGCGGAGATCCGGCCACTGTACTCCAGCCTGGGCGACAGAACAAGACTCCGTCTCAAAAAAGAAAATAAAAAAACAATTTTTTTTTTTGAAACAGAGTCTCACTTGGTTGCCCAGACTGGAGTGCAATGGTGTGATCATAGCTCACTGCATCCTCAACCTCCCAAGCTCAAGCAATCCTCCTACCACAGCCTCCTGAGTAACCGGGACTAGGCGTGTGCTACTACACCCAGCTAATTTTTAAAATTCTGTGTACAGATATGATCTCACTATATTGCCCAAGTTGGAAAGAGTATTTATTTATCTGTTTCTTTTGTTTGTTTTTGAGACAGAGTTTCACTCTTGTTGCCCCAGCTGGAGTGCAATGGCACCGTCTCATCTCACTGCAAAGTCCACCTTCTGAGTTCAAGCGATTCTCCTGCCTCAGCCTCCCAAGTAGCTGCGATTACAGGCACCTTCTACTACACCTGGCTAATTTTTGTATGTTTAGTAAAGACAGAGTTTCACCTTGTTGGCCAAGCTAGTCTCAAATTCTTGACCTCAGGTGGTCTGCCTGCCACAGCCTCCCAAAGTGATGGGATTACAGGCATGAGCCACCGTGCCTGGCTGGAAAAAAATACTTATTAAATACCTTTCATGTGCCAGGCACCAAGTAAAAAGGAACAGGACAGAGAAGATGTCTTCCTTCTGTGGATCTGTGGAGTTTATAGTTGAAAGAAACAAAAATGTAGATAAATATATATTTTAAACTTTTAAATTGGTAAGTGCTATTGAGGAATCAGTGCTGAGGCAGAAAATAGCAAAGAAGGACCTGGTTTGGATAGGATGGTTAGGACAGGAGATGACATTTGAGCTGTGATCCAAAGGATGAGAAAATTATGTGAAAAGAGGAGCTGGGTTGGGGAAAGGGCTCCAGGCAGGAAGAGCATCTAGAAAGGCCCAGCGCCAAGAATCAGCTTGCTGTGGTTGGCAAGGCAGAATGGCGTGAGATGAGATTGGAATAGTAGAGGGGGACAGAGCCATGAGAAACTTATAAGCCATTTTCAGGAGTTTAGAGGTTTGGAGCAGCAATTGAAGATTTATAAATAGAAGAATAACGTGGTACAAATATGCTTTAAGATGAATCCATTAACAAAAACTCAGGCCATGCAAGTTGGCTCATGCCTGTAATCTCAGCACTTTGGGAGGCCAAGGCAGGAGGATCACTTGAGCCCAGGACCCCGAGACCAGCCTGGGCAACATAGGGAGACTCCCTCTCTATAAAAATTTTAACAAATTAGCTGGGCATGGAGGTGCATACCTGTGATCCCATCTGCTTCGGAGGCTAAAGTGGGAGGATCACTTGGGAAGTTGAGGCTGCAGTGAACCATGATCATACCACTGTACTCCCACCTGGGCAACAGAGCAAGACCCCATCTCAAAAAAAAAAAAAATCTATCCAGCCACTGTGAGGATAAGTTGTTGGAGGGGAAATAATGAAGTTGTTGTAACTTGGGCCAGAGCTGATGGTGGCCTGCAGTAAGGTGTTTGCACTAGAGAGAGAGAAGTAGACTTACTAATTCAAGTAAAACTTTGGACATTGTTACCTCTTTTGCTTTTGCTAGCCACATGCAATCAATCATGAATTGTTGCTTTTTGTTTGTTTGTTTTGAGATAGAGTCTTGCTCTGTCACCCTGGCTGGAGTGCAGTGGCATGATCTTGGCTCACTGTAACCTCTGCCTACCAGGTTCTCCTGCCTCAGCTTCCCGAGTAACTGTCACTACAGGCGTGCACCACTATGTCCAGCTGATTTTTGTGTTTTTGTAGAGATGGGGTTTCTCCATGTTCGCCAGGCTGGTCTTAAACTCCGCCCACCTCAGCCTCCCAAAGTGCTGGGATTACAGGTGTGAGCCACTGTGCCAGGTCAATTGTGAAATCATTTTTTTTTTCTTGAGATAGAGTCTGGCTCTGTCACCCAGGCTGGAGTGCAGTGGTGCAATCTTGGCTCACTTCAACCTCTGCCTCCCAGGTTCAAGTGATTCTCCTGCCTCAACCTCCCAAGTAGCTGAGATTACAGGTGCATGCCACCATGCCTGGCTAATTTTTGTATTTTTAGTAGAGACACTGTTTCACCATATTGTCCAGGCTGGTCTCAAACTCCTGACCTCATGATCCGCCTGCCTGAGCCTCCCAAAGTGCTAGGATTACAGGCATGAGCCACTGCGCCCAGCCATGAAATCTTAGAGATTCCAACCTTTACAGTTTCTCATAGGATTCCCTATTTCTCTGTTCCCACTGACTCAACCCAGGCCCTGTTACCTCTCACCTGCATAACTGCAGCAGCCTCATTACTTATCTCAGCTTTCAGACTTGACTTGTTCCAATAAAATCTGCACACTGCTGCCAGAGGAAACATTTAAAAACACAATTCTGACCATGTTTCTGTTCTGCTCAAAATTCCCAAAAGGTTCTACAGTTTGGGAGTTAAGGCCCCCCAGTGGTCTAGGCCAAATCGATTCAGTTAAACTATAATACTTGCCTGGTGCTTTTCCTGTAACTATTCCTTTTTGTATGTTATTTTCTCATGATATAATTCCTTCTTGATATTAGTCCCCATTTTACAGATGCAGGAACTGAAACTTTGAGTGGCTAATGTCGGAACAAGTCTTTAACCTGTAGTCTGTAGCTAGATTAAGTTTTTCATTTTAAGTGTTTTATAAAAGTGTATAGAATGTTATCATTTTTTTTTTTTTTTAAAGATACAGGGAGGGTCTCGCTCTGTCACCCAGGCTGGAGTGCAGTGACACAATCATATCTTACTGTATCTTTGAACTCCTGGGCTCATGCAATCCTCCTGCCTCAGCCTCCCAAGTAGCTGGGACTTCACATGCACACTACCACACCTAACTAATTTAAAAAAGGTTTTTTTCAGAGATAGGGTCTCCCTTTGTTGTCCAGGCTGGTCTCCAACTCCTAGTCTCAAGCAGTCCTCCCACATAAGCCTTCCAAAATGCTGGGATTGCAATGTGAGTCAGGGAGCTAGCTCTGCCTCAAATTTTTTAAAGGCTCACCAAAATGCCAAGGATATCAGGAAAGAAAGCCTATCTAGGACAATAGCTGTAATCTTAAGGAGCCGAGGAGCCTTATGAATTGCCTCAGGCCACATTACTGTTTATTAAACCAAACCGAATTCAAGACTAGGTGAGTGGAGAGAGTGTAGAGGGAAACCCAGACTGGAACAACAGGCTCTCCCACTGCAGATTAATGAACTCTAAAGAAACCCTTCTGGCCCAGTGCAGTATCTCACGCCTCTAATCCCAGCACTTTGGGAAGCCAAGATGGGTGGATCACTAGGGGTCAGGCGTCTGAGACCAGCCTGGCCAACAAGGTGAAACCCTGTCTCAACTAAAAATACAAAAAAATTAGCCAGGCGTGGTGGCAGGCACTTGTAGTCCCAGCTACTTAGGAAGCTGAGGCATGAGAATCGCTTGAACCAGGCAGGCGGAGGTTGCAGTGAGGCGAGATCGTGCCACTGCACTCCAGCCTGGACAACAGAGTGAGACTGTGTCTTTGAAAAATAAAAATAAAAAGGCCAGGTGCGGTGGCTCACGCCTGTAATCCCAGCACTTTGGGAGGCCGAGGTGGGTGGATCACGAGGTCAGGAGATCAAGACCATCCTGGCTAACATGGTGAAACCCTGTCTCTACTAAAAATACAAAAAATTAGCTGGGTGTGGTGGCGGGTGCCTGTAGTCCCAGCTACTCAGGAGGCTGAGGCAGGAGAATGGAGTGAACCCAGGAGGTGGAGGTTGCAGTGAGTCAAGATCGCACCACTGCACTCTAGCCTGGGCGACAGATCGAGACTCTGTCTCAAAAAAAAAAAAAAAAAGGAAACTCTTCAACCCCTAGAGGACAAAAATGTTCCTAGGAGTCCTTCATGTTGCAAATCATATTTATTAAGTACCTATTTTGTGCCAGGCCCTGAAAATAGTTTCCGGAGGGAAAAAAAGTATATAGGGGCCATAACATCAGGAAGCTTATGAAATGTCTGCTGGTATACAATTGTATAACTTCAGTGATTAAATTGTAAACCGGGCGCCATGGCTTCTGCCTGTAATCCCAGCACTTTGGGAGGCCAAGGCAGATGGATCACCTAAGGTCAGGAGTTTGAGACCAGCCTGGCCAACACTGTAAAACCCCATCTCTACTAAAACTACAAAATTAACCAGGCATGATGAGGCACAACTGTAATCCCAGCTATTCAGGAGGCTGAGGCAGGAGAATCTCTTGAACCCAGGAGGCAGAGGTTATAGTGATCCAAGATCGCACCATTGCACTCCAGCCTGGGCAACAAGAGCGAAACTCAGTCTCAAAAAAAAAAAAGTAAATTATAAAGTTGCTGAGGAAGCTTGTTACCCAACCAAACTGGAGTCTGCTTCCCAATGCAGTAAGGCCTGACATCTATATTGAGGCTTTACATGAGGGTGTTTATTTGCAGGGTGCCAAACAAAGAGAATCTGGCAGCTCACACTTAAGACCTGATTTCCCCAATGGCTTACAAGCCAGAGTGGTTTTTTTTTTGTTTTTTTTGTCAGAGTCTTACTCTCTAGCCCTGACTGGAGTGCAATGGCGCGATCTGGGCTCACTGCAACCTCCACCTCCCAGGTTCAAGTGATTTGCTGCCTCAGCCTCCCAGGTGGCTGGGATTGCAGGCGTGCACCACTGCACTCAGCTAATTTTTGTATTTTAAAGAGAGATGGAGTTTCACCATGTTGGCCAGGCTGGTCTTGAACTCCTGACCTCAGGTGATCTGCCCACCTCAGCCTCCCAAAGTGGTGGGATTACGGGTGTGAGCCACTGTGCCCGGCCCGAGCAAGAGTTTTTAAAGGGAGGGGTAAATTTCAGAAAAGCAGAAGTTACAGGCAAAACTGTATATCCGTACATGAGGTTATACATTGATTTGGCCTAAAAAGATGGACTATCTTTTTTTTTTTTTTTTTTTTTTGGTAGAGGAGACAAGGTCTCACTCTGTTGCTCAGGCTGGAGTGCAGTGGTGGGAACACTACAGCCTGGATCTCCCAGGCTCAAATCAAGCAATCCTGCCACCTCAGCCGCCCGAGTAGCTGGGACTGCAGGCACACAAGCATGCCCAGCTAATTATTTTATTTTTTATGGAGATGAGGTCTCACTATATTGCCTAGGCTGGTCTTAAACTCCTGGGCTCAGGCAGTCCTCCTGCCTCAGCCTCCGAAAGTGTTGGGATTACAGGCATGAGCCACCACACTCAGCTCCCGTGGATCCATTTGATGTGGGTCTGGGTTTCTGAAAAACAACTCAGGGACATATGTTAAGATGTTATCTTTAGTTTTTATAAAGAACTAAACATCTTATGACTCAAACTTCTTAGGCTGTTGTTTTGAGCTACTATTACTTCCTTGCTTATCAAGTTGCTCAGGGCTAGCTAGGTATGGAGAATTTCCCTTAAAGGAAGTCGAGATTTTTCCTTATTTCCATACTTGGTTAGGAGGGCCAGGCAGGCCCCTAAGAGGGGTCCCTGCTCCATCTCAATATCTGTGACAGAGGACTTAACCAAATCTGGGAGGAAAGCCTTGATGAGAGGAAGACCTGAAGAGTTGAGACCTGAAGAGTGTGTAGGAGTTAGCTGGGTGAAATGGAGAGGTGGGTAGAAGCTTTTCTGGCGGAGGGAAACCCTAGTGTCAAGGGAGAGCGCATGGAGTGAAACACTTTCTGAGGCTGGAGCAGAAAGAGGAGATCCAGCAGAGCCAATGGTAGGCTTTGCTGAGAATCCCTAAACAGCTCTTGATGCATTTAAAGAAGGCAACACCAATCCATTAGAAAAGAACATTGGTGTCAAAACAGTCTTATTTAAAGCTGAATACCTGTATGCTCTCTTTGGCAGCACATATACTAAAATTGAAATGATACAGAGAAGATTAGCATGGCCCCTGCACGAGGATGACAGGCAAATTCATGAACTGTTCCATAGTAAAATAAACATACAAAAAGGCTGACTATGGCCAGGTGCGGTGGCTCACGCCTGTAATCCTAGCACTTTGGGAGGCCGAGGCAGGTGGACTGCCTGAGCTCAGGCATTGGAGACCAGGCTGGGCAACACGGTGAAACCCCATCTCTAATAAAATGCAAAAAAATAGTCGGGTGTGACCAGCCTGGGCAAAACCATGAAACCCTGTCTCTACTAAAATACAAAAAATTAGCCAGGCATGGCGGAGTGCGACTGTAGTCCTAGTTACTCGGGAGGTTAAGGCAGGAGAATTGCCTGAACCCGAGAGGCGGAGGTGCGGTGAGCCTAGCTCAAGCTCACACCACTGCACTCCAGCCTGGGCGACAGAGTGAGACTCCATCTCCAAAAAAAAAAAAAAAAAAAAAAATGCTGACTATCTGGCTACGCTCCTGTAATCTCAGCACTTTGGGAGGCAGAGGCTGGAGGATCCCTCGAGCCCAGGAGTTCAAGATCAGCCTGGGCAACATAATGAGACCCCTATCTCTACAAAACATTTAAAATATTAGCTGGGCCTGGTGGCACACGCCTGTGGTCCCAGCTATGTGGGGAGGATTCCTTGAGCTGAAGAGATTGAGGCTGCAGTGAGCTATGATAGCACCATTGGACTCCAGCCTGGGAGAAAGAGCAAGACCCTCTCTCTATATATATATTATTTATTTTAAATTTTATTTATTTATTTTTTGAGATGGAGACAGAGTCTCGCTTTGTCACCCAGGCTGGAATGCAATGGTACGATCTCGGCTCACTGCAACCTCCACCTCCTGGGTTCAAGCTATTCTCCTGCCTCAGCCTCCTGAGTAGCTGGCATTACAGGCACCTGCCATCATGCCCGGCTAATTTTTGTATTTTTTGTAGAGATGGGGTTTCACCATGTTGGCCAGGCTGGTCTTGAACTCCTAACCTCAGGTGATTCGCCTACCTCGACCTCCCAAAGTGCTGAGATTACAGGTGTGAGCCACCGCGCCCAGCCAAGACCGTCTGTAAAACAACTGAATAACCAGCTGAATAAAAGCTGAATAACCAACATTTATCTGGTACATAGCTACAGTGTGTAAATCACTGGTGAATTCAATAAGCAAAAATAACAAAAAGAAAAAAAATGAATTCAATAAACACGTGTACTTTGAAAATGTATTTTAGGCAGGGGGCGGTGGTGATCCCAGCACTTTGGGAGGCTGAGGCAGGTGGATCACTTATGCTAAGGAGTTTGAGACCAGCCTGGCCAACATGTTGAAACCTGGTCTCTACTAAAAATACAAAAAGTAGCCAGGCGCAGTGGCTCACGCCTGTAATCCTAGCACTTTGGGAGGCCGAGGCGGGCGGATCACCTGAGGTCAGGAGTTGGAGACCAGCCTGCCCAACATGGTGAAACCCCGTCTCTACTAAAAATACAAAAATTAGCCGGGCATGGTGGTGCGCGCCTGTGCTCCCAGCTACTCAGGAGGCTGAGGTAGGAGAGTTGCTTGAATCCGGGAGGCAGAAGTTGCAGTGAGCTGAGATTGCGCCATTGCACTCCAGCCTGGGCGACAAAATCGAGGCTCCGTTTCAAAAAAAAAAAAAAA
>NC_045437.1:155247863-155266834 GCF_002776525.5 Piliocolobus tephrosceles
AAAGCCAAAAGTAATTTCCCCTAGGGAGGCACGGGGTGTTCCCTTCTAGGCACGCAGGCCCCTAAAATCCCTTCGGGCGGGCGGGTGTGGGGAGACCAGGCGACTAGGAGACCCGGGCGGCGTTAGGGGATGCGAGCAGACTCGCTCAACTGGGGAATTGGCGGCAATACTGCCAGGAGGCGGAACCTAGGGCGCTCGGCGACGCGGTCCTGCGGACTGTCGCTAGTGAGGCACCCGCCGGCCCGGAAGGGGCTGATGCGAACTGGGGCCACGGCAGCCATCGCACTTTGCAGTTAGGTCTCCTGGTGTACGGCCAACGCCAAGCAGGGGATTGCGTTCTCTCCAGTCGCAGGTGAGTGACAGCCCCTCCTTCTGGGAGGACCGACGGGCAGCAGCTATGGATCCCCTAGAAGGCGCACTTTTAGGGCCAAGACCTACTCTGGGTCCCTGCCTGTGGCACTGCGTGAAGGGGCGCCTGTTTTTCACCCCGGTTAGGCGGCACGAGGGAGGTCAAGGCTCGTCCATACTCCGCGGGGCCGTCTGATAGCCCTCGGGGCAGAACACTGATGCTGTCAGACGCTGGTCTTTTCAGGAAAGAATGAGATGGCTGCAGGCAAGCCCCTTCCTTCCCCTGGGCCTCAGTTTCCTTAGCTGGTAAAGTGAAGGTGACGGATCTCACTGACAGCTGAAGAGGCTGTGACGCGGCCTTGTGTTTTCAGCGCTCCCAATTAGTGTAGAGGCAAATTGAGCTTCCTTACTAGTACTGGTTAACGTTTTCCGTAGCCCAAAGTCCCAGTTGAGTGGAAAAAAGATACACTTTTGAGAGAACTGTACTGATTTTTATTTTTATTTTTTTAAATTGTTGTTGTTGTTGTTTTGAGACAGAGTTTCCCCCTTGTCGCCCAGGCTGGAGTGCAGTGGCACGATCTTTGCTTACTGAAATCTCTGCCTCCTGGGTTCAAGCGATTCTCCTGTCTCAGCCTCCTGAGTAGCTGGGATTACAGGCGCGTGCCACCACGCCCAGCTAATTTTTGTATTTTTTTTTTTTTTGAGACGGAGTCTTCTCTCTTGTCACCCAGGCTGGAGTGCAGAGCACTATCTCGGCTCACTGCAAGCTCCGCCTCCTGGGTTCACACCATTCTCCTGCCTCAGCCTCCCGAGTAGCTGGGACTACAGGCGCCCGCCCTAATGCCCGGCTAATTTTTTTGTATTTTTTAGTAGAGATGGGGTTTCACCATGTTAGTCAGGATGGTCTCGATCTCCTGACCTCGTGATCCGCCCGCCTCGGCCTCCCAAAGTGCTGGGATTATAGGGGTGAGCCACCGCATCCGGCCTAATTTTTCTATTTTTAGTACAGATGGGATTTCGCCATGTTGGCCAGTCTAGTCTCCAACTCCTGACCTCAGGTGATCTGTTCGCCTCGGCGTCCCAAAGTCCTGGGATTAAAGGCATGAGCCGCCTCACTGGGCCACTGTACTGATTTTTAAGGTGTTGAAACTTTTCCAAGAAGATAAAAATTTGTTTTAAGACAGCTAAAACTTTGACATTGTTAGCTGAAAGAACCAAATTCGTCAGCAATTTAAGGTGTTTGGTACATTTGACAAAATGAGGTGAAGAAGTCCTTTTAACTTGAAAAATTAAACCTAGTATTATTTATTTGTGTGTTCTTACATCAGCCTCTATATTACCAAGTGTCTTTGAAGATGTCCTATATTCCGTGTTAAAATATCAGTGAAGAGTAAGTCGCATTGAAACCATGAAAGAAGGAAAGAAAAGGAACATTTATTGACTACTATGAGTAAGGCACTAGCTGTCAAATGGTAGTGCCAGTATAGCAAAGCAACATGAATATCTACTATTGTACCTTTCAGCAGACTTGTGTCTGTCACCAAAATGTTTTGAACTTAAAAAATGTTAAGATAGTTCATTGGCATTTTCTGAGTTTGTAGAAAAGGAAGATGTCTTCATTTTAGAAATATCAGAGATGTATTGTCAGTAATTATAAAGATTAGCAGTTTAAGGTACATTTTAACCTTCCTTTGACTTGCATTGTTATACTGGAATGGAAATTCAATCAAGAATTAAGAAAAAAGATGAGTCTAACAGAAATGAAAATCAGCCTGGGCAACATAGCAAGACCCAGTCTCTCCATAAAAAAAAAAAAAAAAAAAAAAAAAAAGCCAGGCACGGTGGCTCAAGCCTGTAATTCCAGCACTTTGGGAGGCCGAGATGGGTGGATCACAAGGTCAAGAGATTGAGACCATCCTGGCTAACACGGTGAAACCCCGTCTCTACTGAAAAAAGAAAATACAAAAAGCTAGCCAGGCGAGGTGGCGGGCGCCTGTAGTCCCAGCTACTCGGGAGGCTGAGGCAGGAGAATGGCGTGAACCTGGAAGGCGCAGCTTACAGTGAGCTGAGATCCGGCCACTGCACTCCAGCCTGGGCGATAGAGCGAGACTTCATCTCAAAAAAAAAAAAAAAAAAAAAATTGCTGGGTGCAGGGCCTTGGCTAGTAAGCCAGTAGTCCCAGCTACTCGCTGCTGAGATGGGAGGATTGCTTGAAGCCAGGTCAAGACCTGTGACCTGTGATCATGTCACTGCACTCCAGCCTGGCTGACAGAAAAAGACACTGGTACTAAAAAAAAAACAAAAAGAAAAAGAAAGAAATAGCAAAAGAAATGAAAGTCATTGCCACATCATTTGAAGCTTACAAGTTAGAATGCTGTATTAGTATTTCTTTTCTCTTTTTTTTTTTTGAGACGGAGTCTCGCTCTATCGCCCAGGCTGGAGTGCAGTGGCTCCAGGCTCACTGCAACCTCCACCTCCAGGCTTCAAGTGATTCTCCTGCCTCAGCCTCTCAAGTAGCTAGGATTACAGGCATGCCCCACCACATCCTGCTAATTTTTGTATTTTTAGTAGAGATGGGGTTTCACCATGTTGGCCAGGCTGGTCTTGAACTCCTGACCTAAAGTGATCCGTCCGGCTTGGCCTCCCAAAGTGCTTGGATTACAGGCGTGAGCTATTGTGTCCTCCTATAGGTATATTTCTACACTTTTTTTTTTTTTTTGAGATGGAGTTGCGCTCTTGTTGTGCAGGCTGGAGTGCAATGGCACGATCTTGGCTCACTGCAACCTCTGCCTCCTGGGTTCAAGCGGTTCTCTTGCCTCAGCCTCCTGAGTAGCTGGGAATACAGGTGCACGCCACCACGCCCAGTTAATTTTTGTATTTTTAGTAGAGATGGTGTTTCACCATGTTGGTCAGGCTGGTCTTGAACTCCTGACCTTGTGATCTGCCCGCCTCGGCCTCCCAAAGTGCTGGGATTACAGGAGTAAGCCAGCAAGCCTGGCCTATTTTTGGAATTTTTTTTTTTTGTAGAGACAGGGTCTTCCCATGTTGCCCGGGCTGGTCTCAAACTCCTGTGTTCAAGTGACCCCCCACCTCAGCCTCCCAAAGTGCTGGGATTACAGGAGTGAGCCATCATGCCCAGTTCATCCTTATTTATTTATTTATTTTTTAAAAAAGACAGGGTCTCACTTTGTTGCCCAGTTTGGAATGCAGTGGTGTGATCATAGCTCACTGCTTGAATTTTGGGGCTCAAGCAATCTTCCAGCCTCCGCCTCCTGAGTAGCTGGGACTGCAGTTTCTTGCTACCATACCCAGGTAATCTAAAAATTTTTTTGTACCAGGCGTGGTGGCTCACATCTGTAATCCCAGCACTTTGGGATGCTGAGGCGGATAGATCTCGAGGTCAGGAGTTCAAGACCAGTCTGGCCAAGATGGTGAAACCTCGTTCCTACTAAAAATACAAAAAAATTAGCCAGGCATGGTGGTGGGCGCCTGTAATCCCTGCTACTTGGGAGGCTGAGGCAGAGAATTGCTTGAACCCAGGAGGTGGAGGTTGCAGTGAGCCGAGATTGCGCCGCTGCACTCCAGCCTGGGTGACAGAGTGAGACTCTGTCTCAAAAAAAAAAAGATTTTTTAAATTTAGAGATGGGATCTTGTTATGTTGCTCAGGCTGGTCTTTAACTCCTGGTCTCAGGTGATCCTCCTGCCTTGGCCTCCCAAAGTGCTGGGATTACAGACATGAGCCACTGTGCTCAACCTGGATATTTGTATTCTAGGACAGTTACTACATCCATTTCACCACAGCATTACCATGCTTTGCATCCCAAAGTTATTAGTGCATTGATTCTGCAGTCATACTCCAATGTCATATTTGCCTCTTTAGACTGTTTTGTCCCTTATTTTCTCCCAGCAGTACTTTTTGGGCATTTGTATTTTGTCATCTTATGTGTTTTTTTTTTTTTTTTTTTTTTTTACAGGACCCTAGAACTAATGTGTATTTTTTATTTTTATTTTTATTTTTTTTTGAGATAGGGTCTCACTGTCACCAAGTACATGCTATTACGTCTGGTTAATTTTTTTTTTTTTTTTTTTTGAGACGGAGTCTGGCTCTGTGGCCCAGGCTGGAGTGCAGTGGCCGGATCTCAGCTCACTGCAAGCTCCGCCTCCCGGGTTCACGCCATTCTCCTGCCTCAGCCTCCCGAGTAGCTGGGACTACAGGCACCCGCCACCTCGCCCTGCTAGTTTTTTGTATTTTTTAGTAGAGACGGGGTTTCACCATGTTAGCCAGGATGGTCTTGATCTCCTGACCTCGTGATCCACCCGTCTTGGCCTCCCAAAGTGCTGGGATTACAGGCTTGAGCCACCTCGCCCGGCCACGTCTGGTTAATTTTTATATTTTTTATAGAAATGTGGTTTTTCCATGTTGCCAAAGCTGGTCACGAACTAAATATTTATTTATTTATTTATTTTTTGAGACAGAGTCTCGCTCTGTCACCCCAGCTGGAGTGCAGTGGCGTGATCTTGGCTCACTGCAACCTCTGCCTCCCAGGTTCAAGCGATTCTCCTGCCTCAGCCTCCTGAGTAGCTGGGATTACAGGCGTATGCCACCACAGCACGCTAATTTCTGTTTTTTTAGTAGAGACGGGGTTTCTCCATGTTGATCAGGCTGGTCTCAAACTCCTGAACTCAGGTGATCTGCCCGCCTTGGCCTCCCAAAGTGCTGGGATTATAAGCGTGAGCCACTGTGCCTGGCCATTAATATATGGTTTTAAAAAGTAAATGAGACAGGCATAGTGTGGCCTATGCCTGTAGTCCCAGGTACTCAGGAGGCTGAGGTGCGAGGATTGCTTGAGTCCCTGAGATTGAGGTTGCAGTGAGCAGAGACCATGCTCCTGAACTCTAGCCTGGGTGAGAAGGAGACTCTGTCAAAAAAATAAAAAGTGGTCGGGCGCAGTGGCTCACACCTGTAATCCCAGCACTTTGGGAGGCCGAGGAGGGTGGATCACTAGGTCAGGAGATCAAGACCATCCTGGCTAACATGGTGAAACCCTGTCTCTACTAAAAATACAAAAAATTAGCTGGGCGTGGTGGCGGGTGCCTATAGTCCCAGCTACTCAGGATGCTGAGGCAGGAGAATGGTGTGAACCCAGGAGGTGGAGCTTGCAGTGAGCAGAGATCACGCCAGTGCACTCCATCCTGGGTGACAGAGCGAAACTCCGTCTCAAACAAAAAAAAAGTAAATGGTTTTGTGTAATTACTCATCTAAATCAGTTTTAAATATTAAATGCCATATAAGCTTTTTAAAATTTGCTTTAAAATTTTTTCTATAATAGCTTTTTTGAGATATAGTTGATAAACCGTAAAATCGACCTTTTAAAATTGTACAATTAAGTGTTTTTAGTATAGTCGCAATGTTGTGTAAACATAGCCACTATCTAATTCCAGAACATATGATCATCCCAAAAAGAAACCCAGTACCCATTAGCAATCATTCCCCATTTTTCCTTCCTTCAGTCTGACAACCACTAATATACTTACTCTATGGATTTATGTATCCAGGATATTTCATTTAAATGAGCCATCCATATAAGTTTAATGGAACAAGGCTTTAAGAAGTTACTTGTAATCTGAGATTCTGTTCCATTACATCCTTTGCACTGATTTTCATGTTACTTGAGTAGATCACTTTTCTAACCTGCATAGAGACTTTTCCTGTTTGGTATTGGTGCAATAAATAAATCTGCTGACGTGTGTATGTTTCCTTGTTCTTGACCTTTGCTCTTCACATGTCTTAATAGTGTGTTCATGGTGTTGTATAACCTGTTTTCTGGGCTCAGGTATCTGTTTGCAGCTAAGTAACTTTTAATCTTAGTTGGGCGTTTTTACTTCTACTTAAAACAACAACAACAACAAAAAATAGTTAATTCTGTTTCTAGTTACTCCTAGTTTGTTTTAAGGTTCCTAGAAAGCACAATTTTTTTTTTTTTTTTTTTTTGAGGCAGAGTCTTGCTCTGTCGTCCAGGCTGGGGTGCAGTGGCTCGATCTCAGCTCACTGCAACCTCCACCTCCTAGGTTCAAGTGATTCCCCTGCCTCAGCCTCCTGGTTAGCTGGGATTACAGGCGTGCGCCACAACACCCAGCTAATTTTTGTATTTTTAGTAGAGATGGGGTTTTTGCCACTTTGGCCAGGCTGGTCTGGAACTCCTGACCTCAAGTGATCCACCCACCTCGGCCTCCCAAAGTGCTGGGATTACAGGTGTGAGCCACTGTGCCTGGCCGAAACCACAATTTTAAAGAAATATATATATTATTATCTTCTAAAGCAGAGTTTGTCTGTGTCTTATTAGATTGTCTCTCTTGGGACAAATTTTACAACAGCAAATTGGTACCATTCTTATGCAAAAAGTCCTTTTTCTTTCAAGGCTTTTCACCATTCCTTAGCTCTCACCTACCAACAGTCATCTTCAATGAGGACTTTGCCACTTGATTCACAGTCTGTATCAGTGCCCTTCAGTCTTCCAGGTGATTACGCTGCCTGTCAGTGTGGACAGTGTACCCTCTAGCCTGGCTTCCAGTATCTTTCACCTTCATTTTTTTTATCTGTCCATGCCAGAACGAGGCCTTGGAGTTTGCCACCACCCAACCCTGAACTTCTCTTGAATTCTTGAACCCCCTATTCTCTTACACTTTGCTGGCACAATTCTGGCCCCCTTTCACCTCTCTCACCCTTTTCTGTTTTTGGCTTAGAGAGTTTTTCTACCCTATTTTCTCAATTCTGTTCTGTGAGAAGCCTGCCTTTGATCACCGCCCCATGTCTGTATACTACCTTTCTTTACCTTTGTCCACTCAACTAGAACTTCTGATCAGATCCCTAAAGCCCCTCTCACTAGTACTCTCAAAATCCTGTTCCCCTTGTCCTTTTTCATTTCTATCCTGGATATTCTAATCTCTAGTCACTCCATGTTGAGCACTGCTAGTGGAGGGTGGAAGGTTGTAAATCAGCACAGATTGGCACTGCTGTGAATGCTTGAGTTTCAATTCCAACTGAGTCCTTGGCTTTTTTTTGCCACTCTTAACTTGATTCATTCCCCACAGTAGCTATTGTAATGCTTGCTCTGCTCCTCAAAAATTCTCTATACCCCTTCACTTTTGGAGTCAGATTCTCACCACCTCCACAAATATTCTGGCCATCTTTCCTTCTAATCTTAGACAGAGAGATATGCTGTCAGTCCAAGCTCCTCTTGGGACTTTGTCCCTTTTGGTTAATACCTTCCTTCCCTATAACTTCTTCTATTCCACTAGCTCCTTCTCTTCAGTTTGTCATCATACTCAAGCCTCACTTTCTTTGAGAAGAAAATTTCACTTCCAGGCCTGGCGCAGTGGCTCACGCCTGTAATCCCAGCACTTTTGGAGGCCGAGGCAGGTGGATCACTTGAGGTCAGGAGTTCGAGACCAGCCTGGCCAATATGGTGAAACCCAGTCTCTACAAAAAATATAAAAATTAGTCAGGAGTAGCGGTGCCTGCCTATAATCCCAGCTACTCGAGAGGCTGAGGCAGAAGGATTGCTTGAACCTGGGAGGAGAAGGTTGCAGTGAGCCGAGATCAAGCCATTGTACTCCAGCCTGGGCGCCAGAGCAAGACTCTGTCTCAAAAAAAAGAGAGAGAGAAAATCTCCTTCCCTTATCCCATTTCCCACATTTTAAAAAAATGATTTTAGTTTTTTACCATTTGAAATTTTTTGAAACAGGAATCTCTCCTCACTGCCTCACCTATTAACCTCTTAACCCATTTACTGTCACCCTGGCTGGAGTGCAGTGGTGCAATCTTGGCTCACTACAATCTCTACCTCCGAGGCTCAAGCAATCGTCCCACCTCAGCCTCCTGAGTAGCTGGGACTACAGGTGTGCACCACCACGCCTGGCTAATTTTTTTTTTTTTTTTTTTGAGATCTCACTCTGTCACCCAGGCTGGAGTGCAGTGGCGTAATCTCCACTCACTGCAACCTATGCCTCTTGGGTTCAAGTAATTCTCCTGCCTCAGCCTCCTGAGTAGCTGGGATTACAGGGGCCCACGACCATACCCGGCTAATTTTTGTATTTTTAGTACAGTCGGGGTTTCACCACGTTGGCCAGGCTGGTCTTGAACTCCTGACCTCAGATGATCCACCTGCCTCAGCTTCCCAAAATGCTGGGATTACAGGAGCGAACCACTGTGCCTGGCCTAATTTGTGTATTTTTAGTAGAGTCAGGATTTCACCATGTTGGCCAGGCTGGTCTCAAACTCCTGATCTCAGGTGATCCACCCGCCTTGGCCTCCCAAAGTGCTGGGATTACAGGCATAAGCCACCACTGCACCTGACCTCACTTCTTTTTTTTTTTGAGATGGAATCTCGCTCTGTTGCCCAGGCTGGAGTGCAGTGGTGCGATCTCGGCTCACTGCAATCTCCGCCTCCTGGATTCAAGTGATTCTCCTGTCTCAGCCTTCCAAGTAGCTGGGACTACAGGCATGCGCCACCATGCCCAGCTAATTTTTGTATTTTTAGTGGAGATGGGGTTTCACCATGTTGGCCAGGATGGTCTCGAGCTCTTGACCTCGTGATCTGCCTGCCTCAGCCTCCGAAAGTTCTGGGATTACAGGCCTGAGCCACTGTAACTGGCTGCCTCACTTCTTAATAACAACAACCAGGCTTATTTTATGCATTTTACCTCATTTGATCTTTATACACCCTGAGAGATTTTTCAGAAGAAATTTATAACTTGTCCAAGGTCACACACTTTATGAATCCTGGAGATAGGCTCTGCTCTGCTTTAAGCACCAAAGTGCTGAGATTACAGGCATAAGGGCAAAGGGTGTTAAGATGGCAAAGTATGAGTTATCCACAGTGAATGGTAAGCAGTTTACTTTGACCTAGGGAAAGCTGCAAGTAAGAAAGTAATATGTGTTGCCAGGTGCGGTGGCTCACACCTGTAATCCCAGCACTTTGGGAGGCCAAGGCAGGTGGATCACGAGGTCAGGAGTTCAAGACCAGCCTGGCCAAGATGGTGATACTCTGTCTCTACTAAAAATACAAAAATTAGCCGGGTATAGTGGCTGGCACCTGTAATCTCAGCTACTCGGGAGGCTGAGGCAGGAGAATCACTTGAAGCTGGGATTGTACCACTGCACTCGAGCCTGGCGACAGAGGGAGACTCTGTCTCAAAAAGAAAACAAACAAACAAAACAAGAAGGATAGAGACAAATTTTGAGGTTAAGATGGTTGTTTAGGAGTGTGACATAAGTTTCTTGACCAGGTGGTTCCTGTGAGAACCACAGAAAGCATGAGTCTTCACTGAAAGAAATTGATAGGACTAGGGATGAGTGGATATGGGATATGAGGGAGGCGAAGGAATTACTTGTCAGAGTCATGAGCTGGAGTGATTTTATTTTGTTTTTATTTTTTATTTTTGAGACTGGGTCTCACTCTGTCACCCAGACTGGAGTGCAGTGGTACAATCTCAGCTTACTACAACCTCCGCCTCCCAGGCGATCCTCTCGCCTCCTGAGTAGCTGGGACAGGTGCATGCCAGTATGCCTAGCAAATTTTTTATTTTTTGTAGGGACAGGGGTCTTGCTTTATTACCCAGGCTGGTCTTGAACTCCTGGCCTCAAGTGATCCTCCCACTTTGGCCTCCTGAGTAACTGGGATTACTGGCATAAGCTCCCACACCCAACCCTGAAAGAGAGAGAGAGAGAGAGTGTGTGTATAATTTTTTTTTTTTTTTTTTTTTTTTGAGACGGCGTCTCACTCTGTCGCCCAGGCTGAAGTATAGTGGCTAGATTTTGGCTCACTGCAGCCTCTGCCTCCTGGGCTCAAGCAGTTCTTGTGCCTCAGCCACCAGACAAGCTAGGATTATAGGCATGCACCACCACACCCAGCTAGTTTTTGTATTTTTAGTAGAGTTGGGGTTTTGCCATGTTGGCCATGGCTGGTCTTGAACTCTTGGCCTCAAGTGATCTGCCTGCCTTGGCCACTCAAAGTCCTGGGATTACTGGTGTGAGCCACCACGCTTGGTCAAAAGTATATTTTTATATATGTGATTTTTTTTTTTTTTTTTTTGATACGGAGTTTCGCTCTGTCACCCAGGCTGGAGTGCAGTGGCACGATCTCGGCTCACTGCAGCCTCTGCCCCCTGGGTTCAAACAATTCTCCTGCCTCAGCCTCCCTAGTAGCTGGAATTACACACGTGTGCTACCACGCCTGGCTAATTTTTTACTTTTAGTAGAGATGGGGTTTCGCCACGTTGGCCAGGCTGGGATGTGATCTTTCTTAAGAGGCTTTTTTCGGCCGGGCGCGGTGGCTCAAGCCTGTAATCCCAGCACTTTGGGAGGCCGAGACGGGCGGATCACAAGGTCAGGAGATCGAGACCATCCTGGCTAACACGGTGAAACCCCGTCTCTACTAAAAAATACAAAAAACTAGCCGGGCGAGGTGGCGGGCGCCTATAGTCCCAGCTACTTGGGAGGCTGAGGCAGGAGAATGGCGTGAACCCGGGAGGCGGAGCTTGCAGTGAGCTGAGATCCGGCCACTGCACTCCAGCCTGGGCAACACAGCGAGACTCCATCTCCAAAAAAAAAAAAAAAAGAGGCTTTTTTCCCTCTTATTTTCCATATTACCGTATCGGTTTATCAAGGGATATATCAAGTAAATACTGAATTTTCTACTATGATTTAAAGGATTTTTTATACCATTCAGTAATGGCCAGGCATGGTGGCACACGCCTGTAATCCTCAGCACTTTGGGAGGCACAGGTGGGAGGATGGCTTAAGCCCAGGACTTTGAGACCAACCTGGGCGACATAGTGAGACTCCTGGCTCTTTAAAAAAAACTTGATAATGTGATTACATTTGAAAAATACAGAAAGATAACACCCAGAAATTTACCACCTGGAACCAATTGCTAATAAGACGGACATAAAGAGAAAAAGTCTTTTTATTCCACACAGGTATAATTAGACTTGAAAACTTACTTTATTAATATAACCTTCCTTCTTCTCCTCTTTCTATTCTCCCTATTTTTCTTCCTCCCTCTCTCCAACCACCCACAACGAGGTTCGATAAATACCTCATAGGCCGTATATACTATAAAGTATTTTTTTTTTATTTTTTGAGACAGGATCTTTCTCTGTTGCCCAGGCTGACGTACAGTGGTACAATCCTGACTCACTGCAGTCTTGACTTCTCAGGCTCAAGGGATCCTCCTAACTCAGCATTCCAAGTAGCTGGGACTACAAGCATGAGCCACCATGCCCAGCTAATTTTTTTTTTCATTTTTTGTAGAGACAGGGTCTCACTATGTGGCCTAGGATGGTCTTGAACTCCTGGGCTCAAGCCATCCTCCTGCCTGTACCTCCCAAAGTGCTGGGATTACAAATGCTAGCCACCATACCCAGCCTAAAATTTTTCTTAAGTAACATTTGTGATACATATCTTGAAACTTTTCTATATTTAGGATAATTTCCTTTTTTTTTTTTTTTTTGAGACATTTTCACTGTGTCACCCAGGCTGAAGTGCAGGGGTGAAATCTTGGCTCACCCTCCTCCTCCCCGGTACAAGTGATTCTTGTGCCTCAGCCTCCCAAGTAGCTGAGATTACAGGCGCTAGCCACCATGAACAGCTAATTTGTGGTGGTGGTGTTGAGATGAAGTCTCACTCTGTCGCCCAGGCTGGGGTGCAGTGGCGCGATCTCGGCTCACTGCAGCCTCCGCCTCCCGGGTTCAAGCAATTCTGCCTCAGCCTACTGAGTAGCTGGGATTACAGGCACGCGCCACCACGCCCAGCAAATTTTTATGTTTTTAGTAGAGACCAGATTTCACCATGTTGCCAGCCTGGCTGGTCTTGAACTCCTGACCTCAAGTGATCTGCCTGCCTCAGCCTCCAAAAGTGCTGGGATTACAGGTGTGAGCCACCGCGCCCAGCCTCTATATTTAGGATAATTTCCTTTTTTGTTTTTGTTTTTTGAGATGAGTCTCGCTCTGTCACCCAGGCTGGAATGCAGTGGCACAATCTCGGGTCACTGCAACCTCCGCCTCCCAGGCTGAAGCAATTCTCGTGCCTCAACCTCTGGAGTAGCTGGGACTACAGTAGCGCACCACCACACCCAGCTAATTTTTGTATTTTTAGTAGAAACGGGGTTTCACCATGTTGGCCAGGATAGTCTCAAACTCCTGACCTTAAGTGATCCACCCACTTCAGTCTCCCAAAGTGCTGGGATTACAGGCATGAGCCACTGCACCTGGCCTATATTTAAGATAATTTCTAAAGGTAGAATTCTTGGGTCAAATAATATTAACAGATATACTATTGCCTAATTGATTTTGTACCAATTTATGCTGCCACCAAATGTGCCTCTTTTACCACATCCTTTCTCATCCTGGCTGTTATAATTCTTTTTCATTTTGCTACTTTAATGGACAAAGAATGGTTTCTACTTGATATTTTAATGTCATTTTGTGTTTTTGTTTTGTTTTGTTTTTAAGACAGGGTCTCACTCTGGCACCCAGGCTAGGGTGCAGTGGTTTGATCAGGGCTTACTGCAGCCTCAACCTCCTGGGCTCAAGTGATCCTCCCACCTCAGCCTCCTAAATAGCTAGGACTACAAGTGCATACCACCACGCCTAGCTAATTTTTTATTTTTTTGTAGAAACAGGATTTCGCCATGCTGCCCAGTCTGGTCTTGAACTCCCAATCTCAAGCAATCCTCCTGCCTAGGCCTCCCAAAGTGCTGGAATTTCAAGCATGAGCCACCACACTCAGCCCGCATTTTGTTTTTTATGCACAGTATAGATCATATTAAACCAGCTTGGATAAGAGTGTGTAACTCTTTGTAGTAAGGTTGCTGTAGGATTATCTACTCAGAGTTGGTGTTTAACAGTATTGGCGTTTAATGTATATTGGTGTTTAATGTTGACTACTAAATTAAAAACTCTTTTTTTTCAGACCCTATCAGATTTGGATATGTCCTTCATATTTGATTGGATTTACAGTGGTTTCAGCAGTGTGCTACAGTTTTTAGGTAATGGTGGTCCTTTGTTCTCTCTAGTTATCCCCTTTGGTCTTATTTATTTAATAGTGCTTATCTGTGTCAAGTCTCTTAAGAATAGTTAAGAATATGGGCTTTGAAATCATACATAGATGTTCAATTACTCATTGTATCGCTTTTAAATTAAGTAATCTTTGGCAAATTACTTTTTCACCTTAGCCTGAGTTTTCTTTTTTTTTTTTTTTTTTTTTGAGACGGAGTCTCGCTCTGTCGCCCAGGCTGGAGTGCAGTGGCCGGATCTCAGCTCACTGCAAGCTCCGCCTCCCGGGTTTACGCCATTCTCCTGCCTCAGCCTCCTGAGTAGCTGGGACTACAGGCGCCGCCACCTCGCCCGGCTAGTTTTTTGTATTTTTTAGTAGAGACGGGGTTTCACCAGGTTAGCCAGGATGGTCTCGATCTCCTGACCTTGTGATCCGCCTGTCTCGGCCTCCCAAAGTGCTGGGATTACAGGCTTGAGCCACCGCGCCCGGTCAGCCTGAGTTTTCTTATCTGTAAAATGGCAGTAATAATTCCTACCTCTTAAGGTGTTAGGAATATTACTAACAGAAATATCTACCATTCATTAGCTAGTTTACCTATGTGCTTTAATGCTTTATGTCATTTAATCCTTACAGGATTATTATTAAAATGCATGTTCCATAAAATAGCTTATACACCATAAATAGCAGTTGATAATATGCTAAATGAGACTTCTTTACCCAGCAGTTCTTTTTTTTTTTTTTTTTTAATTTTATAGAAACGGAGTCTTGCTATGTTGCCCAAGCTGGTCTTTTGTTTGTTTGTTTGTTTGTTTTTGAGATGGAGTCTCACTCTGTCGCCCAGGCTGGAGTGCAGTGGCGTAATCTCAGCTCACTGCAACCTCCACCTCCCAGGTTCAAGCGATTCTCCTGCCTCAGCCTCCCGAGTAGCTGGGACTACAGGTGTGTGCCACCAGGCTGGCTAATTTTTGTATTTTTTGTAGAGATGGGGCTTCGCCATGTTGGCCTGGCTGGTCTTGAACTCCTGAGCTCACGTGATCCGCCCACCTCAGCCTCCCAAAGTGCTAGGATTACAGGCGTGAGTCACTGTGACCAGCCTTGCTACAGTTTTTTGTGTGTTTTTTTGTTTGTTTGTTTGTTTGTTTGTTTGTTTGTTTGTTTGTTTGTTTTGAGACAGAGTCTCGCTCTGTCACTCAGGTTGGAGCACAGTGGTGCAATCTCAGCTCACTGCAACGTTCGCCTCCTGGTTCAAGCAATTCTCCTGCCTCAGTCTCACGAGTATCTGGGATTACAGACATGTACCACCATCCCTGGCTAATTTTTTATATTTTTAGTAGAGATGGGGTTTCACCATGTTGGCCAGGCTGATCTTGAACTCCTGACCTCAAATGATCCACCCGCCTTGGACTCTCAAAGTGCTAGGATTACAGGTGTGAGCCACCGTGCCCGGCCTCCTTGCTACAGTTTTTAGGTAATTAATATTGGTCCTTTGTTCTCTATAGTTATCTCCTTTAGTTTTATTTATATAATAGTGCTTATTGTGTTGAGCCTCTTTATATATGAAGCAATAGTTAAGAATAGTTAAGGCCAGGCGCAGTGGCTCACGTCTGTAATCCCAGCACTTTGGGAGGCTGAGGCAGGTGGATCACGAGGTCAGGAGATCAAGACTATCCTGGCTAATACGGTGAAACCCCATCTCTACTAAAAATACAAAAAATTAGCCGGGCGTGGTGGCAGGCACCTGTAGTCCCAGCTACTCGGGAGACTGAGGCAGGAGAATTGCTTGAACCCGGGAGGCGGAGGTTGCAATGAGCCGAGATCAGGCCATTGCACTCCAGCCTGGGCCACAGGTGAGACTCCATCTCAAAAAAAAAAAAAAAAAAAACATGGGCTTTGTAATCATAGAAATATGTTGAGTTACTCACTGCATCCCTTTTAAATTATGTAATCTTGGGCAAATTACTTTTTCATGACACTCATAGTAGTGATAGTCATAGAAGTAGATTCCTTAATGATAAAGAATATATATATATAGTTCTCCCCCCAAAAATAAAAGATTAGGACATCAAACAATTTACTTCTTAGACTTAAGCATGGACAAAGGACTAGGTGTTATTTTAGTATGAATTTATTAGAAAACGGATGGCCTGAAACTATAATTGCCAAATGTCTTTAAAAGTTTGTTTATTTCAGTCAGGTGTGGTGGCTGGCTCACATGCAATTCTGTGGAGGTTAGACAATTAAACATGGAAAAAATAAAGTTTGGCTGGGCATGTGGCTCACGCCTATAATCCCAGCACTTTGGGAAGGCAAGGTGGGCCGATCGCTTGAGGCCAAGAGTTCAAGACCAGCCTGGCTAACATGGTGAAATCCCATCTCTACCAAAAAATACAAAAATTAGTCGGGCATGGTAGTGCACACCTGTAATCTCAGCTACTCAGGAGGCTGAGGTGGGAGGATCACTTGAGCCCAGGAAGTTGAGGCTGCAGCAAGCTGTAATCATGCCACTACACTCCAGCCTGAGCAACAGAGTAAGACGCTGTCTCTAAATAAATCAATTAAGTTCAATATGTAATTTAGCAGTTCAATTCCAGTCTATTATAAATTGGTCAATGCTGCCTTTTTTCTGTTTATCAATTTATCTATCAATCAATACCTGATTGATACTTCTAAAATTAAAGTAATCAGCATTTTGGCATTGTAGATATGTTAAGGCAACACACATATTCTATTGACTGGGATGAAGTTTGGTTTTATAATTATCTGAAGTCCCAAATCATGAATAGATTTATTTATTTATTTTTTTTTATTTATTTTTTTAGACAGAGTCTCACTTTGTCACCCAGGCTGGAGAGCAATGGCATGATCTCAGCTCACCACAACCTCTGCTTCCTGGGTTCCAGTGATTCTCCTGCCTCAGCTTCCTGAGTAGCTGGGATTATAGGTGTGTGCCACCACACCTGGCTAATTTTCGTATTTTCAGTATAGACGGGGTTTCACCATGTTGGCCAGGCTAGTGTGAAACTCCTTACCTCAGGTGATCTGCCTGCCTCGGCCTCCCAAAGTGCTGGGACTAGAGATGTGAGCCACAGTGCCCAGCCATGAATAGATTTAAAATAGCTTTTTTAAAACTGAAAATAGGGCCGGGCGCGGTGGCTCAAGCCTGTAATCCCAGCACTTTGGGAGGCCGAGACCATCCTGGCTAACACGGTGAAACCCCGTCTCTACTAAAAAATACAAAAAACTAGCCGGGCGAGGTGGCGGGCGCCTGTAGTCCCAGCTACTCGGGAGGCTGAGGCAGGAGAATGGCATGAACCCAGGAGGTGGAGCTTGCGGTGAGCTGAGATTCAGCCACTGCACTCCAGCCCGGGTGACAGAGCAAGACTCTGTCTTGGAAAAAAAAAAAAAAAAAACTGAAAATAGGTTTAGAACTCCAAGCTTAATTGGGCCAAATTTAACTTCATTTGGATAATTAGTGTTAGATATCACTTTGACCAATCATAGCTCTTGCTTTGCAGGATTATATAAGAAAACTGGTAAATTGGTATTTCTTGGATTGGATAATGCAGGAAAAACAACATTGCTACACATGCTAAAAGATGACAGACTTGGACAACATGTCCCAACATTACATCCCAGTAAGTATATTCCTATATACAATGTGATACTTGATCAAATGATGCTGAGTCATAAGCACTAACCAAAAGTGTTCTGTTTTGTTTTGTTTCAGACAGGGTCTTTCTCTGTTGCCCAGGCTGCAGTGCAGTGGTATGATCACAGTTCACTCTACCTCCTGGGCTTAAGCCATCCTCCTGCCTCAGCCTCCCAAGTAGCTGGGACCACAGGCATGTGCCACCATGCCCAGTTAATTTTTCTATTTTTTCAGAGACCAGGTTTCAGTATGTTGCCCCGGGTGGTCTCGAACTCCTGAATTCAAGTGATCAGCCTCTCTCAGCCTCCCAAAGTATTGGGATTACAAGCATGAGCCACTGCACCTGGCCAAGTTTTTTGTTTTGGGGGCATTTTCTGGTAGATAAATTGTGATCAGGTGATTGATCTGTTCCTAAAATAATAAATTATGGGTGACCTGGCTCCCAGGGAGTATATTTAGATCTTGAATTAGTACTCATACCTTTTTATCAGCTAGTACTCCCTTCTCTAGCTTGAGTAATTAAAAAGTTGTTGCTGAGGGATTGTGACATGATTAGTAAATAGTCCACCATTGCTTTGTTTACATAACCTGAATTTTTTTCTTTCAGTTTTGCTTTTTGTTTTTTTTTTTGAGGCGGAGTCTTGCTCTGTCGCCCAGGCTGGAGTGCGGTGGCACGACTTTGGCTCACTGCAAGCTCCGCCTCCCGGGTTCATGCCATTCTCCTGTCTCAGCCTCCCTAGTAGCTGGGACTACAGGCACCCACCACCACACCGGCTAATTTTTTGTATTTCCCGTATTAGCCAGGATGGTCTCGATCTCCTGACCTTGTGATCCACCCTCCTTGGCCTCCCAAAGTGCTGGGACTACAGGCGTCAGCCACCGTGCCCAGCCTTCTTTCAGATTTTAAAGCCATATTACTTTATTTTATTTGTGTAGAGACAGGGTCTTGCTCTGTCATGTAGGTTGGAGTGCAGTTGTATGATCATAGCTCACCCTTCGAACTCCCAGGTGCAAGTGATCCTCCTGCCTCTGCCTCCCAAAGTGTTGGGATTAAAGATGGGAGCCACTGCACCCTGTACTATTTTAAGCACTAATTCAGTAGATACATTATAGTTTTATACATGACTGGTAACTCAATTTATTAACCAGTTATTTTTCTAGTCTTAATAACCTCAACAATATCTAATGTACACCACAGAATTAATCTAAAGAAAACAAGGTATACATCAACACACAGGAAGTTTTAAAACAGGGGTGGGTGTGGTGGCTCATGTCTGTAATCCCAGCACTTTGGGAGGCTGAGGCAGGAGAATCACTTGAGCCCAGGAGTTTAAGACCTGCCTGGGCAACATACGGAGACTCCATCTCTACAAAAACAAAAACAAAAAATTAGTCTGGCATGGTGGCATACACCTGTAGTCCTAGGTACTTGGGAGGCTAAGGCAGGAGGATCACTTAAGCCTAGGTGTTCAAGGCTTCATTGAGCTATGACTGTGCCACTGCACTCCTAACATGGGCAACAGAGTGAGACCCTATCTCTAAAGAAACAAAAAATACCAAAAAAATTGAAAGTTTTTTTTTTTTGAGATGGCGTCTCGCTCTGTTGCCCACGCTGGAGTGCAATGGCATGATCTCGGCTCACTGCAACCTCCGCCTTCTGAGTTCAAGCAATTCTCCTGCCTCAGCCTCCCAAGTAGCTGGGATTACAGGCACGCGCTACCACACCCAGCTAATGCTACCACACCCAGCTAATTTTTGTATTTTTAGTAGAATGGGGTTTCAACACGTTGGCCAGGCTGGTCTCGAACTCCCGACCTCAGGTGATCCGCCTGCGTCAGCCTCCCAAAGTGCTGGGATTACAGACGTGAGCCACTATGCCCAACCAAAACTTGAAAGGTCTTTTTTTTTTTTTTTTTT
>NC_045437.1:155271834-155282973 GCF_002776525.5 Piliocolobus tephrosceles
GCCACCGCGCCCGGCCTTTTTTTTTTTTTTTTTTTTGAGACAGAGTTTTGCTTTTGTTGCCCAGGCTGGAGTGCAATGGCGCAACCCCCGCCTCCTGGGTTCAAACGATTCTCCTGCCTCAGCCTCCTGAGTAGCTGGGATTACAAGCATGTGCCACCATGCCCAGCTAATTTTTTGGTATTTTTAGTAGAGATGGGGTTTCTCTGTGTTGGTCAGGCTGGTCTTGAACTCCTGACCTCAGGTAATCTGCCCGCCTCAGCCTCCCAAAGTGCTGGGATTACAGGCATGAGCCACCACACCTGGCCAAAAATTGAAAGTTTTAAAACAATTTTAAAAATAAGTTGTGTGTTCTGGTTTTTTTAGAAAGACCCCCTGGGCCAGGTGTGGTTGCTCATGCCTATAATCCCAGCACTTAGGGAGGCACAGGCAGGAGGATAGCTTGAGCCCAGGAGTTCACGACCAGACTGGGCAACATAGCAAGACCCCGTCTCCAAAAAAGAAAAAAAATAATAATTTTTGTTTGTTTGTTTTTGAGACAGAGTCTCACTGTGTCGCCCAGGCTGGAGTGCAGTGGCACATTCTCAACTCACTGCAAGCTTGCCATCCCAGGTTCACACCATTCTCCTGCCTCAGCCTCCTGAGTAGCTGAGATTACAGGCGCCCACCACCACACCCGGCTAATTTTTTGTATTTTTAGTAGAGACTGGGTTTCACTGTGTTAGCCAGGATGGTCTCGATCTCCTGACCTCGTGATCCACCCGCCTCAGCCTCCCAAAGTGCTGGGATTACAGGCGTGAGCCACTGCGCCTGGCCAAAAATAATGTTTTTTAATAATGACTGTAAATTTTTTTTTTTCCTTTTTTGAGACAGAGTCTTACTCTATTGCCTAGGCTGAAGTGCAGTGGCACCATCTCGGCTCCCTGCAACCTCTGCCTCCCGGGCTCTCCCGGGCTCAAGCAATTCTCCTGCCTCAGCCACTGGAGCCACTGGAGTAGCTGGGATTACAGGCATGTGTTACCAAGTGCAGCTAATTTTTGTATTTTTAGTAGAGACCAGGTTTCGCCATGTTGGCCAGGCTGGTCTTGAACTCCTGGCCTCAAGTGATCCACCTGCCTTGGCCTCCCAAAGTGTTGGGATTACAGGCATGAGCCACCACACTTGATTGACTCTGTAAATTATTTAATAAATTTCATTTTGTATTTAAGGTTATGTAATGAATTTGAGAATAAAGTTAACGTTAAAGTGAGAAAATTATTAGAAACAGAAACCTAATTTAACTTGTGACCTTACTTTTACAGGTGAAAATTTTATGAATCAGATAGACAAGTTAATCTATAAATTAATTATGAAATAGTAAGTATAGCCTTAATAATAAATATAAAATTGAGAACTGGACCAAAAAGTAGGTAATACTGTAATTATTTAGTTCAGTAAATGTTCAAAGAACAAAGAACGAGGATAGAACAAAACAAAACAAAGTATTTTATCTATAAAACAATTAGTGAGGTTGGAAAAGGAAGACTTCCTGAAATTGACAAATCGTCTGCAAAAACAGCATAATTTCCAGCCTGGCCAACATTGTGAAACCCCATCTGTACTAAAAATACAAAAATTAGCCGGACACAGTGGCACATGCCTGTAATTCCACCTACTTGGGAGGTGGAGACAGGATAATTGCTTGAACCCAGGAGGCGGAGGTTGCAGTGAGCCGAGATCACGCCACTGCACTCCAGCCTGGGCGACAGAGCGAGACTGTCTCAAAAAAAAAACAAAAAACACAGGAAAAAACAAAACAAAACAAAACCAGCATAACTGGAAGAGACTACAGAGTGGTCTTAAGTATTAGGTGTAAGTCGGCCGGGCGCGGTGGCTCAAGCCTGTAATCCCAGCACTTTGGGAGGCCGAGACAGGCGGATCACGAGGTCAGGAGATCGAGACCATCCTGGCTAACACGGTGAAACCCCGTCTCTACTAAAAAATACAAAAATCTAGCCCGGCGAGATGGCGGGCGCCTGTAGTCCCAGCTACCTGGGAGGCTGAGGCAGGAGAATGGCGTGAACCCGGGAGGCGGAGCTTGCAGTGAGCCGAGATCCAGCCACTGCACTCCAGCCCGGGCAACAGAGCCAGACTCCGTCTCAAAAAAAAAAAAAAAAAAAAGATATTAGGTGTAAGTCATTTTTTAATTTTTTGATGTTGCTTTTTCATTTATTCAAATATTTATTGAGCACCTACTTTATGTCACACATTGTTCTAGATACTAGGGGAAAACAGATGCTATCTCAGCCTTTCCTGCAGCTCACATTCATTTCAACTCATATTTTTTAATTAATCAAAAGCATATGTGATCTGTTGTGGTGTGGAAAAGAAAAAATTTTTGAAAAGGAAAAAAAGCATATGTGAAAACCTACATATATCCTTTGATCTGGCAGTTCTACTCCTATTTACCCAAGAGAAATGAGAAAATATATTTACCAAAAACCTTGTACAAAAATGTTTATACTAGCTTTATTTGTTGGTGGTGAGTTGGTTTCTTTTTTTTTTTTTTGAGTCAGAGTCTCACTCGGTAGCCCAGACTGGAACACAATGACACAATCATGGCTCACTGCAGCCTCGACCTCCCAGGTTCAAGTGATCTTCCCACCTCAGCCTCCCAAGTAGCTGGAACTACAGGCACATGCTACCACATCTGGCTAATTTTTAAATTTTTTTGTAGAGATAGGCTTTCACCATGTTGCTTAGGCTGATCTTGAACTCCTAGGCTCAAGCGATCCACCCACCCAGCCTCCCAAAGTGCTGGGATTACAAGTGTGAGCCACCATGCCCAGTCTATACAAATTTTATTTGTAATAGCCAGAAACTGGAAATACCTCAAATGTCCATCAAAAAAGGAATGGATAAATAATGGAATGCTACTTAGCAAAAAGATGAATAAACCACTGATAGATTCAGTCATATTATGCTATGTGGCCAAAGCTGGTCATAAAAAGTTATCTACTGTATGATATCATTTATATGAAATTCTAGAACAGATGAAACTAACCTGTGGTGATGGAATTCAGATCAGTGGTTGCTTCTGGAGATGAAAATGGGGATTGACTGTGAAGGGGCAAGAGGAGACTTTCTGGGATGTTAACAGTGTTCTGTATCTTAAATAGTCAAATTCAGACTTCTTTTATAAAGCAGAAAGTATCTTGGGGATTATTACCATAGAGGTGGTTTGCCAACCACATCTAAGCATTATCTTTTCCTTATGAACAGTGACTTTGAATATAGATTGTATTAAATATTTTATTCATTTGGCAATCTACACATATAATTTTATTTATTTATTTTTTTTTTGAGACGGAGTCTCACTCTGTCACCCAGGCTGGAGTGCAGTGGCCTGATCTCAGCTCACTGCAAGCTCCGCCTCCCGGGTTCACGCCATTCTCCTGCCTCAGCCTCCCAGGTAGCTGGGACTACAGGCGCCTGCCACCTTGCCCAGCTAGTTTTTTGTATTTTTTTTTTAGTAGAGACGGGGTTTCGCCGTATTAGCCAGGATGGTCTCGATCTCCTGACCTCATGATCCGCCCGTCTCGGCCTCCCAAAGTGCTGGGATTACAGGCTTGAGCCACCGCGCCCGGCCTATTTTCCTTTTTTTTTTTGAGACAAAGTCTTGCTCTTGTCCCCCAGGCTGGAGTGCAATGGCGCCATCTGGGCTCACTGTACCCTCCGCCTCCCGGGTTCAAGCGATTCTCCTGCCTCAGCCTCCTGAGTAGCTGGGATTACAGGCGCCTACCACCACTCCCGGCTGATTTTTGTATTTTTAGTAGAGATGGGATTTCACCATGTTGGCCAGGATGGTCTCGAACTCCTCACCTCAGGTGATCCACCCACCTCGGCCTCCCAAAGTGCCGGGATTACAGGCGTGAGCCACTGCGCCCGGCCTAGAATTTCTTTTTATTTTAAGACAGAGTCTCTCTCTCTGTTGTCCAGGCCGGAGTGCAATGGTGCAATCTCGGCTTACTGCAGCCTCCACCTCCTGGGTTCAAGTGATTCTCCTGCCTCAGCCTCCTAAGTAGCTGGGATTACAGGCACCTGCCACCATGCCTGGCTAATTTTTGTATTTTTAGTACAGTCAGGGTTTCACCATGTTGTCAATGGTGGTCTCGAACTCCTGACCTCAAGTGATTCACTCACCTCAGGCTCCCAAAGTGCTGGGATTACAGGCATGAGCCACTGCACCCAGCCCAGAATTTCTTTTTCTTTTTTTTTGAGACAGAATCTCACTCTGTTGTCCAGGCTGGAGTGCAGTGGCGCAATCTCGGCTCACTGCAAGCTCCACCTCCCGGGTTCACGCCATTCTCCTGCGTCAGACTCCCGAGTAGCTGGGACTACAGGCGCCAGCCACCACGCCCAGCTATTTTTTTGTATATTTTTTTTTAGTACAGATGGGGTTTCACTGTGTTAGCCAGAATGGCCTCAATCTCCTGACCTCGTGATCCACCCACCTCAGCCTCCCAAAGTGCTGGGATTACAAGCATGAACCAATGCGCCCGGCCCCCAGAATTTCTTAGCAAGATAAAATACTCTGGGCTAAAGAAGCTACACTAACACTTACATTGTCATTATGGGGCACTTGAGCTTTTGGCCATAAGAGAGTACTGGGTCTGGAATTACCCTCCCACTGTACACAATTAGAAAACTGGACAAAAAAAGATGCTACAACTGTTTTCAGACATTGGGCAACAGCTAGCCCAGGACTGTGATTCCTGAGAGAAAGGAAACAACTCTATTTTAGTTTTATGCCAAGAGGTAATTTTCAGACCATGGTGCAAAGAGAGGATGCCCAAACATAGTCCAATAGTCTTGCTGAGTTGAGGAGATGTAGACCAGAATTTGGAGAGGCCAACAGGACTAGAATTTTTTTGCTAGGACAGAGAGGAGGGAGTACCAGAGAGGAGGGACCTCTAGAGAGAAAGGACTCTAGAAATTTACATAGCCAAATACCAATCTGTGTATGCAGTGGGAAAAACTCCAAAAGCCTAGTCAAAGAACAATTATATGTTAGCCAGATAATTACTAGAGCTCTCATGGGGCCAGGAATCATTGTTGTTTAATCCCATTTAGCCTTCTAACAAATCTTAAAAACTGATCTGCAAGCAAGTGAACTGTCAGAACAAAGTTCAACCTTCTTCAAAGGACTACAACAAAATCCAGCACTCAATATGAAATTACTAGACATGCAAAGTAACAGGAAAGTGTGATTCAGTCAGTAGAAACAGAACAAGTGTGACAAAGATGATGAAATTAGCAGATGAAGACATTAAGACAATCGTTATGAATGTCCTCAAGGACTTAAAGGAAAATACGAACATGAGGAAAGAAATGGAAGATATAAAACGGAATCAAATGAAACTTCTAGAAATGAAAAATACAGTATTTGAAATGAAAATTTCTTTCTTTTCTTTTCTTTCGAGACAGGGTCTCCCTGTGTTGCCCAGGCTGGTCTCGAGCTCCTAGGCTCAAGTGATTCTCCCACCTTGGCCTCCCAAAGTCTGGGATTATAGGCATGAGCTACCATGTCCAGCCTGAAATGAAAATTTCACTGGATAAGATTAATAGTAAATTAGATAGTGCCAGTACTGCAAAAGGAAAGACCACTAAACTTAACTCAATGCAATAGAAACTATCCAAAATGAAGCACAGAGAGAAAAGTGACAGAAAGCAAAATAAACAGAGCCTCAATGACTGGTGGGACGACATCAGGCAGTCTAACAAACCTGCAGCTGAAGTCCCAGAAGTGGAATGGAGGAGGAAGAAAGATAGTTATGGAAATAATGGCCACAATTTTTTATGATAATTGTTTTTGTTATTAAAGACTATCTTATGTCAGTCATGAGAAAATTATTTCACCTGTATCATTTAAGATGAATTATATGAAGTTATTAGATTGGAGCAGTTACTTGAATTCATAGCAAATAACTGTCTGAATAGATTAACATTTTCAGCAGGAAGAACAGAGAAGGAAAAATAAATGTTGGATTTGTGGTGAGTAGAATACCAGAACTGAATATTACAATTATTTGTTATATTGTCAGTATGAATTGGTGTATATCTAATTACAAAAAAGGTATTATTGTACCAGTTCCTAAATGTTTGGTTTGACCTTATTTGCAATAAAAGTAAATCAAACATTAAGTAGTAATATAAGCTATTGTTAGAAATGCTTGTTCCCTGGTGCTGTAAAGACATAGCACTTAAACGTAAATTTAATTTCCTCAGCAAGGCCATTTTTACTTTCTGCAGAAAGGGTACACTTGCCAGCAATTTTGCCACAACAGTACACTGAACAAAGGAGACAGGGTCATTTATAATGTGATGCGTCCACCCTGCTGCTGTGTCCGGTTTCCATTGGCCGGAATGGGACCTCACATTCTGTGTTTGTCCTGATTGGCTAGCAACTTAGAACTTTGTTAAAGAGGCAGAGGCAGAGGAGAACAAAGGAAGGAGGAAGTAACTTGTGGAATGCTGAGAAAGCTAAAAACACCTTCAAATAAGGAAGAGGAACAGGCTATGACCTAATGCTTGCTTGGACCAGTATAAGTATGCCTGGACAAATATTTGGGCTAAATTTTGGGAGCTAAGAACATAAAGTACATTAATTTCTTTATTACGGCTGGCAGATATTTAAGAATGTTAGCATGGGTCTTTGAATAAATTTTGCTTCTAAGAGAAGTTACTATTTATTCCTAATTAGATGGGGAGGAAAGTCTGTGAAGAGTAACCTCTACTTTTAGCATTATTAATGGGTTTCTGATTTTCATGTTGTAAAAATATTTTAAAATCTTATTTAGCTTCAGAAGAACTGACCATTGCTGGCATGACATTTACAACTTTTGATCTGGGTGGACATGTTCAAGGTAAGATTCCTTTTTTTTTTTTTTTTTTTTGAGACAGGGTCTCACTCTGTCTCCTGGGCTGGAGTGCAGTGGTGCAATCTCAGCTCACTGCAACCTCTGCCTCCTGGGTTCAAGTAATCTTCATGCCTCAGCCTCCCCAACAGCTGGGATTACAGGCATGTGCCACCGCGCCTGGCTAATTTTTGTATTTTTAGTAGAGATGGGGTTTCGCCATGTTCAAGGTAAGATTCTCTTACTCTTACAGTCACTTTGTTTTATTTTAACTTAACAAAAATGTGGCCATTAGTTCTAGTGCATGAAATCTCATTCTAGTCACGCAAGGCCAGAGTAGATTTAAAATTTAGGGATTATTACTCCCCGATAAATGCTTTAAAAGCAAAGGGTGATTTTCATGATACTTCTGGCCAATTCAAATCGGAATTGCTTTTGGTGGTAAAGTGTATGGGTAAAATTAACTTCCATTCTCTCTACTTCAATCTACCTCTCACTGTCATAATCATGTTATGAACATGTTACTGCTCTGTAAAACAAACAAACAAATCAGAACAAAAAAACTTCAGTGGCTAACTCATTACCTACAAAATAAAGGCCAAACTCATTAACCTGGCATTCAGGATCTTTATGATCTGGTCCCAGTTTACTTTTCTGGGCTTTTAAAAATAATTTTATAGAGACAGAGTCTCACTCCCTGTGTTGCCCAGGCTTGTCTCCAACTCCTGGGCTCAAGCAATCCTCCCACCTCAGCCTCCCAAAAGTTGGGATTATAGGTGTGAGCCACCACACCTGGCCTACTTTTCTGGTCTTTATTTCCCACTATTCCCCTTCCCATTCTTTTTACTTCAACCAAATCAGACCTTCTTGGTGTTTTCCTACCTCCGTGTTTTTGTTCATACCATCCCCATCCACACATGAGTAACCCCTTCAGGCCCCAGCATATGCCCTGCTACCTCCCTTGGGAAGCCATTCGCAGTTGGAGTTCTCTCAGCTGTACTTCATAGCACTTAGTATATTTGTGTACATGTCTGCAACAAGTTTGGAAAGACTGCCTTATCTCCTATATTAAACTTGTGGGGACTAAAATCCTGTTTTGTTTTTTTTCTTAATTAAAAAATTTTTTTTGTAGAGATGGGGTCTCACAATCTTGCCCAGGCTGATTTTGAAGTCCTGGCCTCAAGCAGTCCTCCTGCCTCAATTTCCCAAAGTGCTGGGATTACAGGTGTGAGCCACCACACCTGGCCTGTTCATTTTTTATATCCCCAAAAATATGTGGCAACATCTACCTCATAGTAAGTCATAATTAATGAATATTACCAAGTTGGTGGGCATTCTAAAGACCTGATACAACATATAGTTGAAAAGATTCTAAATGGTTCTGACTAGTGAAAGCACATTTGAGACATGTAATTGTCTGGCATATACACAAAATAATTTCTGGAATATGATTATTAGAATTGGAATCTAATGGAATTTGTCTGAGACTTCATTTCTATATTGTTTTCAAGACATGTCATAATGGCTGGGTGTGGGGTCTCAGGCCTATAATCCCAGCGCTTTGAGAGGCTGAGGTTGGGAGGATCACTTGAAGCCAGGAGTTTGAGACCAGCCATGCGACATAGCAAGACTCTGTCTCTACACAAAATTTAAAAAATTAATGAGGCATAGTGATAGACACTGATAGTCCTACCTACTCAGGTGGCTGAGATGGGAATATGGCTTGAGCTCAAGAGTCTGAGGCTACAGTGAACTAGCCTGGATGACAGAGCAAGACCCTGTCCCTTAAAAAAAAAAAAAAAAGATACGTCATACAACTCAAGTCAGTGAAGAAAGTTACGTTGTGGAAAAAATTGCTCTTATGATTTCATAGACTTTAGTTAATTATTAACATTTGAGCTTCTTTTCTGTTATGAGTAAAACAGTTTTTATGTTTTTTTTTTTTTAATTTACTTATTTTTTTTGAGACAGAGTCTGGCTCTGACTCCCAGGCTGGAGTGCAGTGGCATGATCTTGGCTTACTTCAATCTCTGCCTCCTGGGCTCCATCCTCCTACCTCAGCCTCCCAAGTAGCTGGGCAGGCACACACCACCACATTTTCTAATTTTTTTTTTTTTTTTTTTTTTTGAGACGGAGTCTGTCTCTGTCACCCAGACTGGAGTGCAATGGTGGGATCTCAGCTCACTGCAACCTCCACCTCCCAGTTTCAAGTGATTCTCCTACCTCAGCCTGGGACTACAGGTGCCCGCCACCAAGCCCAGCTAAATTTTTGTATTTTTAGTAGAGACGGGGTTTCGCCATGTTGGCCAGGCTGATCTCCAACTCCTGACCTCAGGTGATCCACCTGCCTCGGCCTCCCAAAGTGCTGGGATCACAGCGTCCAGCTTGGCTAAATTTTTGTGTTTTTTTGTAGAGATGAGGTTTCCCTATGTTGTCCAGGCTGGTCTCGAACTGAGCTCAAGCAATCCACCTGCCTTGGCCTACCAAAGTGCTGGGATTACAGGTGTGAGCCACCACACCCACCTTATTATTTTAACAAGCTTGTACCTGATATTAGTTTCCTTCTGTCACTCATTCCAAATTTATCACTGGCAAAAAAAAAAAAAAAAAAAAAAATCTGATAACTAGAAATGTCAAAAAATGAACACTGCATATATATGTAACATAAATACATTTTTATGTCAATATAATTACATATATGTAGTTTTTTTACTGCTTATATTTTAGATTTATATAGTAACAGTCCTCCAGTGAACTTAACGTGTATCATTTTGTTTTTATTTTTATTTATTTATTTATTTTTTTTGAGACGGAGTCTCGCTCTGTCGCCGGGGCTGGAGTGCAGTGGCCGGATCTCAGCTCGCTGCAAGCTCCGCCTCCCGGGTTCCCGCCATTCTCCTGCCTCAGCCTCCAGAGTAGCTGGGACTACAGGCGCCTGCCACCTCGCCCGGCTAGATTTTTGTATTTTTTAGTAGAGACAGGGTTTCACTGTGTTAGCCAGGATGGTCTCGATCTCCTGACCTCGTGATCCGCCCGTCTCGGCCTCCCAAAGTGCTGGGATTACAGGCTTGAGCCACCGCCCGGCCTGTTTTTATTTTTATTTTAAATATTCTACTTCTTACATATGGTAATTGGTAGAGACTAAAGTATTTGACTTGGCCACAATCAAGGAAAACCTGAAATTTCCTCTTTGTTATTCTCAGAAGAATTTGGCACCATTATATTCAAGTTAAAAGATTAACTTGAATATATTGTGAAGTACCAGCAGCTAAGGGATTATTGCACTTGTTATCTTGTTGGACTCTTTGCTTAAACCATCTGCTGGGTTTGACCAACAAATAAACTCTAACTCCTGGTTGTTTTTGTTAGCTCGAAGAGTGTGGAAAAACTACCTTCCTGCTATCAATGGCATTGTATTTCTGGTGGATTGTGCAGACCATGAAAGGCTGTTAGAGTCAAAAGAAGAACTTGATGTAAGTTAAATAATTGAAACTAAATATAGTCAAATCACTCTGGTAAGCCTGCAGAAGTAGGTTGGAGATATAGATATCAGAGTGCAGCTTTTCTGCAGTCTGTGATGAAACTCTTGGCAATTTGTTGACCTCAGTGATTGCTTTAAGTAGTGATAGAATGCAGAGGGAGTAACTGAGTAATTGTAGCTATTGCGGAAGTACTAACACAGACATCCTTTATGAAGACTTAAGAAGCTCACCCTGTACAGAATGTACCCTTTTAGTATATTTCATGTCTGCTATATTCCTGGAGTGGGTTGATCTTGAGTCCCTGGTCATGCTAGGATGCTATTTTTTAAGCCACAACCTGGAAATGATAGGACTTGCCGTCTTTGACACTACTCCCAGGAGTGAGCAGAGGCACATGTAGCTACCTCCCCTCCAGTATCCCAGGTCAGATACTTTGTAAAGGGGCCCAACAGCAGCAGGCAAGGTCAGCACCAGATCTGGGGCCACAGAGTAAGCAGGTCCATGATTTGGTTGAAGGTTGATCTACCATGGCTCTGCCTAGAGCAGGCAAACAAATACTTGTACGTGTGGAAAAGGCCAGGTAGGTTCTATGGTTGTGAAACAAGGAAAGAGAATGCCTGAGTTCCTACTTTGTTCCAGAGACTGTGCGTATTACTTCATTTAATTCTAAACTTCATAGGGTGGATGCTACTGGTCCTAATTCTCTCTAGAGCTTCAGTCAGGCTAACTTGCCCAAAGTCACATCTCAGAAGCAGTAGAACCAG
>NC_045437.1:155282983-155348413 GCF_002776525.5 Piliocolobus tephrosceles
GTCAGGCTAACTTGCCCAAAGTCACATCTCAGAAGCAGTAGAACCAGAAGTGAAACCAGATCTGTCCACCTCTAAGGTGCTGGCTCTATACACTCTGTGTCACTGCTTTACAGGGTGAGCAGAGTAAACATTTACAGGAAGAGTCGTAGGAAGACAGAAGAATTGAGCTTATGGTTTCATTGAGGTCAATTTAAAATGTTGGGAAAGTTTGACAAAGAAAGTTGGTATGACATGATGTGGTAGAGAATGAGTCCTTTACTGTTTTATCATATCAAAATAAGCTCTTCGGATGGTTTCATATCAACTCTTGTTTTGTATTGTTTTGTTTTTTTCAGTCACTAATGACAGATGAAACCATTGCTAATGTGCCTATACTGATTCTTGGGAATAAGATCGACAGACCTGAAGCCATCAGTGAAGAGAGGTTGCGAGAGATGTTTGGTTTATATGGTCAGACAACAGGAAAGGTAAAAAAAAAAAATTATGATGGGTGTGTTTAATTCTACAGTACAAATGTCTTCTTAAATTACTATTGTCGAACTATACAAGCCCATTATCTTTTTTTTTCTTAAACTGTCATTTATACATGTGGGTCTTTCTGATGTCTTCATTTCTTTCTACCATGGAATGAAACCTTTTCTTGGTGACAACAAAAATGTCAAGGATCAGTTATGCCTAAGGCTTGTGCTTATGGGAAACTAAATTAAAGCTTTCAAAGTTATTCATCATACATTTTCAGAATTAGCCACCAAACGATATATTTGAGTGTTTAAGTATACCAGTAGTATGTTTAGGCCCTGAGTTTACCAGAGATAAATAAGACATAAACTTGGTTATGGGAATATTTTAGGGTATTCTGAACATATACTTTATAATAAGCTTTAAGACGGATTGTTTTGATATTCACTTTTCCTAGAGGATTTATTTTGGGGAAAAGATCAGCATTGAAAAAATCCAGATAAACAATGGAAGAACCTCTGAGGCTTACAGAATTTTCTTAGTTTACATATACTATTTCAGGGTGGAGAAATACTGCAGCATATAGCAGGAGGCTCTTAAGTTAGACAAAGTAGACTTTGGTCTGTTTTCTGTCTTTTTCATAAATTAGCTCGACATTAATTTTAGGAAATGCCTTGTTTGGTCGTAAACCTTCTCAGGGAATGTTTGTCTTTAATATTAGTGCAGCCAGTTTGGATTTTTTTTTTTTTTTTTTTTGAGACGGAGTCTTGCTCTGTCGCCCGGGCTGGAGTGCGGTGGCTGGATCTCAGCTCACTGCAAGCTCCGCCTCCCGGGGTTTATGCCATTCTCCTGCCTCAGCCTCTGGAGTAGCTGGGACTACAGGCGCCCGCCACCTCGCCCGGCTAGGTTTTTTTTTTTTTTTTTTTTTTTGTATTTTTAGTAGAGACGGGGTTTCACCGTGTTAGCCAGGATGGTCTCGATCTCCTGACCTCGTGATCCACCCGTCTCGGCCTCCCAAAGTGCTGGGATTACAAACTTGAGCCACCGCGCCCGGCCGGATTTTTTTCTAAGTCAGATTATTTTTATTCTTGGGTATCATGCAAGCTAACCTCTTTCCCACTGAGTGGCCATCCTGTCCTAAGGTAGAGTGAGAGGAGGAGGCTTCTTGTGTGTTCATGGGGCTTGGATGCCAAGCAGCCATGACTTTATCACAGTCATGGATTTATCATAGCCATTCTTTTTTTTTTTTTGAGACGGAGTCTCGCTCTGTCGCCCAGGCTGGAGTGCAGTGGCCGGATCTCAGCTCACTGCAAGTTCCGCCTCCTGGGTTTACGCCATTCTCCTGCCTCAGCCTCCCAAGTAACTGGGACTACAGGTGCCCGCCACATCACCTGGCTAGTTTTTTTTGTATTTTTTTAGTAGAGATGGGGTTTCACTGTGTTAGCCAGGATGGTCTCGATCTCCTGACCTCGTGATCCACCCGTCTCAGCCTCCCAAAGTGCTGGGATTACAGGCTTGAGCCACCACACCCGGCCTATCATAGCCATTCTTTGTTCTAAAATAGAACCAATAATTCTGCTGGGATGTGGGGCTTTATTAATTTCATAAAATTCCAACAAAATGTCTCTCTTCTATTCTAGGGGAGTATATCTCTGAAAGAACTGAATGCCCGACCCTTAGAAGTTTTCATGTGTAGTGTGCTCAAAAGACAAGGTTATGGAGAAGGCTTCCGCTGGATGGCACAGTACATTGATTAACACATACCCACATTGGTTCCACGTGTCAACGTTCAGGCTTACTCAGAGATTTGATTGCTCAACATGCATAACTTGAATTCAATAGACTTTTGCTGGTTATAAAACAGATGTTTTTTAGATTATTAATATTATATCAACTTAATTTGAGTGAGAATTGAAAACTGATTCAAGTAAGTTTGAATATCACGATGGTAGCTTTCTAATTCCATAGAAGTAATTGGTTTTTACAGTTTATAATCTGACATCACCCCAGCGCCATTTGTAAAGAGCAACTTTCCAGCAGTACATTTGAAGCACTTTTTAACAACATGAAACTATAAATATAAACCATATTTAAAAGCTCATCATGTTAAATTTTTTATGTACTTTTTTGGAACTAGTTTTTAAATTTTAGATTATATGTCCACCTATCTTAAGTGTACAGTTAATAATTAGCTTATTCAATGATTGCATGATGCCTTACAGTTTCAATAACATTTTTTCTTATGCAAACGTCATGCAATAAAACAAACTCTAATGTTTGGCATCCTTGTTGGGCAAATGTTTCATTTAAAGGTGTCTTATCTAGCTAGTATACTCTGGAAATTTGAGTATTTAATACTAGGCATATGAGGTGGTTGTTGGGAAAGGAGTTTCCTTCAGAATATTTAGAATAGCATTTAAGCCTCTCAAGGCTTATGTATTTACCATGAGATGGTTGTGGTCAGTTGCACCTGATACCATGTATCCCTGAATCATGTGTTTTTTTATTAGTAACGCTGCCACTACCATTGCTGATGGGGTCTGTGTCCTAGTCCCTGTGGGATTGGCTTTCTGAAGAAAAGCACATTTATGGTATACAAGGTTGATTCTCAGTTTGGTAGGCTCTGTAGTTCCATCCCAGCTGTCTAATTCTAAAGTGCTGCAATCTTATTGGTGCCCAATGGGGTAATCTGTGCCTCTTCCCCAAAAGCAATGACAGGCGCCACTCTCTCCACATTTAGATATATTCCCAGTCTCTTTACATTTAACAGTACTCCCTGGAGCAAGCAATAAGTAGGACCTTGTGTGCAATTTCATTGTAGAGACATGTATATCTGAGGAATAAAATAGCTTGTTTTGTGTCAGTCTGAGATATGTGAAGATTTTGTTCCTATCCTATAGCTCTTTTGTATTCTTTGGCATATTTTATATCCTGGTAGAAGAAAACAAGTGCTTCTTTCCAGTTTTCTTTTTTCTTATTTGCTCTCAGGTAGTTCTCACTTCATAAAACAAAGACTTTTTGTTTGTTTGGCTTTTTGTTGTTGTTGTTCTGTTTCATTTTGTTTTAGAGACGGGGTTTCACCATGTTGGCCAGGCTGGTCTCAAACTCCCGACCTCAAGTAATCTGCCTGCCTTGGCCTCCCAAAGTGCTGGGATTCCAGGCGTGAGCTACCATGCCTGACCTAACTTTTATTTTTAGATATTATGCTTGCCCTGTGATAGGGCCTGCAAGCCTCATTGCTAGGCTTACTAAGAAAATTTTAGTTTTTCAAAAGCTTTATAATTTCCTAAGAAATTGAATTTTTTTATATGTTTGAGATTCCCATCATAAGATGAAAGGTAAGTGCCAAAAATGTATTTTTAAAGACCCTCAAGTTTAAGATTTATCTTGATTATAAGCCAAGTTTTATAGTATATTTAACCAATTCCATCAAGAATAATTTCAATATCAAAAATTAGTGTTTTCTGTAGCCATTGTCCATGTCAGAGTTACAGTCCTTTTTGTCATCGATAATATAACCTATGAAGCAGATAAGGATTGAGGAATATGACTGGAAGGAACTACTATTTAGCTAAGGGGACAAGGTGACTTCTTAAGATGACATTTGGTTTCAGTAATCTAACTATTCTGTTTCACTTTCATCTTCTTTCTAAATGAAAATAAAAGTGCTCCCTCTCTTCCTAGAAACATCAGTAGCACTACGGGAAGAGTAGAACATGACATTGCAGCCTATTGATTTCTTCTTCCAGATAGGTTTAAAGTACTCCTTAAGTTCTGACTAAATAGAACTAAGTCTTATTAAAAACAACTGTCTCCTGTTTGTGTTATCTGTCTTTAGTACCTTCGGGGACCTGCCTTTCTTCAAGTATTTCCTAGAGTATCTGTTGTGATACTGAAGAAGTTAATTATTTGTGTTGTAAATTGGTATAAAGGAAAAAAACGTACTGGTTTCTCTAGCCAGGAAAAACACTTTCTGGTATAATATATCTCGCTCCAGAACCCTCATTCTAATTGTAACACTAGGATCAAAGAAACAAAGTCACTTTGTGGACCACAGCTAAACTGTGGATATTTTCCCAAAGATATAAGATTTTTATGGCCCGAGCCTCTAGAAAGGAAGCCATGTTTAGCAGCAACCAGCTTTCCTCCCAGCTTTAGGGGGCAGAGTTCCTGAGCCAGAGGACTTACTGTCCAGCTCTGAGAACCTCTCCAGAGTATATGCACTGGGTACTGCTCTTTTTCAAGAGAACCAAAGTAAGAGGATGGCGAGAAACAGTAGAAGCACAGAGGAAAGACAGCTCTGCATGTGCCTGTGTGAACATGTGCATCCATGGAGTATTTTCCAGGTAAATACTGGTACTGGGGACATAGGCTAATTGTGTGTCCCATACTGTAAGATGTTAGGGTGTAGTTAACACTGTGGTATACATCCAAATCAGGCACTGTCCAAAAGATTTTTTAAAATCTGAAGTCTGAAATGTAAAAATATAAGGTCTCAACCCACTTTTACACTTTTAAAGAGATTCTTATCCCACACCTGTTTTACTGACTGCTGTTAATTACACTTTTGGATCAAGCTGGTTAAATTGATAGATTTCAGTTTATCTCAGTGAATTTTTAGAATGGAGATTATAGCATTTTTTAACTGGAGAACAGATATTTCCTAAAGTATATGCAAGAAAATTATTCACTGTTGGTTTAAACCAGTATCTTTGTATGAGTGCCAAAGATATATGAACACAGATACTGCCTGTGTAGACCTAAATTTTAGTTTTGTGTACCTGGATCCATATACAAATTTTTTGTGGTTTATAGCATAAAAGCAGAACATTGTTTCTTTTCTTAGTTTTCAACCAGCTCATCTTTTTTTTTTTTTTTTTTTCCAGACGGAGTCTTGCTTTGTTGCCCAGGCTAGAGTGCAGTGGCACGATCTCAGCTTACTGCAACCTCCACCTCCCGGGTTCAAGTGATTCTCCTGCCTCAGCCTCCCGAGTAGCTGGGACTATAGGTGCACACCACTATGCCCGGCTAATTTTTGTATTTTTAGTAGAGATGGGGTTTCACTATGTTGGCCAGGCTGGTCTCGAACTCCTAACCTCGTGATCTGCCCACCTCAGCCTCCCAAAGTGCTGGGATTACAGGCATGAGCCACCATGCCCAGCCAATTTTCAACTGGCTCATACTTCTTTATAGTGCTTTCCAGCACATAAACTACATATAAATCATTAAAATAGGGTGATAACTGTGATAATAGTGTTTCTTGCCTTCTAGAAAATTATTTTATTAACTACATTCAAAACCCAGCATTTCACACGTTCCATCATTAGAAACAGTATAGTTCTAGTTAACACAATTGGAGAGTTTCAGGGGAAAGGTTTACATTTTCTGAAACTGTATTTGGTATGTGACTCAATGTGGTATTTCAGTCTTGTTAGTCACTTACATGACTGAAGTTTGCAAGGATTTATGGCCAAGTAAAATTTGACCAGAGTGCACTGAGAATAGCTACATAAAGGGAAACCTCTCAAAATTCCTTCTGTTCATTTAATTTGGAGCATATTGTTTAAATCATTTTAAACATATGTAAAAAGTTGGTGAAGCATCAAAAAATCTTCAAGAAACAATGAAAAAATAGAAATTGGCAAACATAAGTTTCTTAATGCAAAATTAATAGGGAATAAAAGGTAGCCTGTGTTAAAAGCCAGAGGCTTTGCTATAAATACAAGAGTTTAGGAAAACAGTGTGCTTCAATTAAGGACTAAATTATCAAAACTGCGTGTTTGTTTGTTTGTTTTTGGAGACAAAGTCTCACTCTGTTGCCCAGGCTGGAGTACAGTGGCGCAATTTTGGCTTACTAAAACCTCTGTCTCCCGGGTTCAAATGATTCTCGTGCCTCATCATCCTGAGTAGCTGGGATTACAGGTGTACCCCACCATGCCCAGTTAATTTTTGTATTTTTAGTAGAGACAGGGTTTCATCATTTGGCCAGGCTGGTCTCGAGCTCCTGACCTCAAGTGATCCACCCGCCTCGGCCTCCCAAAGTGCTGGGATTATACGCATGAGCCACTGTGCCCAGGCTAAAACTACATGTTGATGCTTCTGGTCATTTCTATTATTATCCTTCTTTTGAAATTCAAGTTAGTGCTTTTTAACCAAATAAAAGAACCAGCTCTCGGGATATGTGACTCTGCCCCTGTGTAAGGTGACTGGAATTTTGTTAAAACCATGTTTCCACTTCTGAACCCTATAACCATTCCCCTCACAAATCCCCACCCAACACCTGGATTTTAAAGATCCTCCAGTGTCAAGGGAAGCTACAGAGTCTATTAAAGATGCAGTTTTGAACCAATTAATTTTTGTCCTTATCATTTAGAGCATTAAATAGCTAATATATTTAATGGCACTAATTGTTGTTCACGGCTTTCATCATACTTTTTTTTTTTTTTTTTTTTTGAGACGGAGTCTCGCTCTGTCGCCCAGGCTGGAGTGCAGTGGCCGGATCTCAGCTCACTGCAAGCTCCGCCTCCCAGGTTCACGCCATTCTCCTGCCTCAGCCTCCAGAGTAGCTGGGACTACAGGCGCCCGCCAACACGCCCGGCTAATTTTTTGTATTTTAGTAGAGACGGGGTTTCACCGTGTTAGCCAGGATGGTCTCGATCTCCTGACCTCGTGATCCGCCCGTCTCGGCCTCCCAAAGTGCTGGGATTACAGGCTTGAGCCACCGCGCCCGGCTTCATCATACTTTTAAACAGAATCCAATGTAATCAAAGGAAAGTAAGTGAAGTTATCCAAAGCCAACTTTGTTTCAGGTGTGTCCCCTGCCCCAAATAGATTTTAGGGCAGAAATAGGAAACTGAGTTTACACAGAACTGTTTTTGGAAAAGCTGCACTGGAGTAGATGGATTCTTCAGCATACTTTTTTTTTTTTTTTTTTTTTTTTCCTGAGATGGAGTCTCACTTTGTCGCCCAGGCTGGAGTGCAGTGGTGTGATCTCCACTCACTGCAACCTCCACCTCCCAGCTTCAAGTGATTCTCCTGCCTCAGCCTCCCAAGTAGCTGGGATTACAAGTGTCCACCACCACAGCTGGCTAATTTTTGTATTTTTAGTAGAGACGGGGTTTCACCATGTTGTCCAGGCTTGTCGAACTTCTGACATCACGTGACCTGCCTGCCTCAGCCTCCCAAAGTGCTAGGATTACAGGTGTGAACCACTGCACCTGGTCAGCATGCATTTTAAATAGTGGCTTAGATTTAGCTTTAAATATTTTGGGGTGAAAGGCAGGAACAGTTCTATTTTTGACATACAGGTTTTCTTTGGGATTGTTTTCATTTTCAAATATAGATTCACGTCAGAATGGCTAACTTAACATGGGTTTCTATATTCCCTGGTGTTGCTCCTAACCTGAACTCATAATCAGTTGCCATACTGAGGCAAGAGCACTCAGGGTAAATGTAGTCAAGTTACTTTAAAAGTGACAAAAGTGTTTTTCCATGGTGAAGCCTTCAGTATTTGGCTGAATGTAAAGTATGTTGAAGTGGTAAATTGATGGTAAGTTGTTAATCACTAACCTTGTTTGCACTTTTGTACACCGCTGCTTGCACTAGGATCTTGGTGTGAATTTTCAACTGTTTCACAGTGTATACAGATTATTAAGGATAATTTATATGAAGATGCTTCTGTTTACCTTTGTGTGTTTTACAACAAAGAGCTATAATAGATGGTTAAACGTTTTTGAATTGTGTTTATATGTTATTTTGATTATGTTCTATTATCTTTTCACCTCCCATGAATTTGAATGTCAGGAAGGGAAAAATAAAATACTGATCTGGTCTTGAAGAACTCTAGTGTCAAGTTCCATTTTTATTATCCAACCGTAATTTTCATTTTGTTCGTTAGAAATTTCTTGGACTTTGAAAATTACAAAGATTGTAGAACTTTTTCTTAGTGCAAGGATTCTAAGGTACCTTTGCTCAAGTACCAAGGCCTAATTTGCGCGGTAAAACTGAAAACAATTTATGGACAAACTGAAGTAGTACACAATGTCGACTCAGTTGAAATGTGAAAAATAAGACAACCATTTTATCTACATTAAGGTTCTCTAGTATGCACAGAATCTCCTGGAGAGCTTTAAACCACACACACACATACACACACACACAGACACACACACACACTTAAAAAAACTCCTACCAGAGATTGTGATTCAGTAGATCTGGGGGTGGAAGTGGGAGGCAGGAATCTGACTCTTTAACAAGCGTCTCAGTTTTTTTCTTTTCTTTTTTACATACACTCTCTTTCTCTTTCTTCTTCCTTCTTTCTCTCTCTCTCTCTCTCCCTCCTTCTTTCTTTTTCTCTGTCTTTTCTTTTTTTTTGAGATGAAGTTTTGCTCTTGTTGCCCAGGCTAGAGTACAGTGGCACGATCTTGGCTTATTGCAACGTCCGCTTCCCAGGTTCAAGTGATTCTCCTGCCTCAGCCTCCCAAGTAGCTGAGACTACAGGCACGTGCCACCACGCCCAGCTAATTTTTGTATTTTTAGCAGAGACAAGGTTTCACCATGTTGGTCAGGATGGTCTCGATCTCTTGACCTCGTGATCCACCCACCTTGGCCTCCCAAAGTGCTAGGATTACAGGCATGAGCAATCGTATCCGGCCTGTTTTTTTTTTGTTGTTTTTTTTTTTCAGATGGAGTTTTGCTCTTGTTGCCCAGACTGGAGTGCAGTGGCGCAATCTCCGCTCACTGCAACCTCTGCCTCCCAGCTTCAAGTGATTCTCCTGTCTCAGCCTCCTGAGTAGCTGGGATTATAAGTGCATGCCACCATGCTCAGCTAATTTTTTGTATTTTTGGTAGAGATGGGGTTTCACCATGTTGGCCAGGCTGGTCTTGAACTCCTGACTTCAGGTGATCCACCCACCTCGGCCTCCCAAAGTGCTGGAATTACAGGCATGAGCCACCGCACCTGGACTTCTTTTCTTTCTTTTTCCTTTCCTTCCCTTTCCCTTTCTTCCCTTTCTTTTCTTTCCTTTTTTTTTTTTTTTTTTTTTTTTGTGGGGACAGGGTCTCATTATGTTGCCCTTTCCTTTTTTTCTGAGACAGGGTCTCACTGTGTTGCCCAGGCTAGAGTGCAGTGGCACTATCACGGCTCACTGCAGCCTCGAAATCCAGGGCTCAAGCAGTCCTCCCACCTCAGCTTCTGAATAGGACTATAAGTATGTGCCACTATGCCCAGCTAATTTTTTAATAGAAGCAGGGTCTTGCTATGTTGCCAAGGCTGATCTCGAGCTCCTGGCCTCAAGCAGTCCTCCTGCCTCAGCCTCCCAAAGTACTGGGACTGCAGGTATGAGACATTGCTCCCAGTTTCTACTTGTTAGTTTAAACTCAACAACTGAACTCCTGGCTGAAGGTATCCTCCTACTATAGCCTCCCAAAGTGCTGGGATTACAGGCATCAGCTACTGCACCTGGCCTCAGCTTTTTCTGAAGCTGAAGTCTAAATTTTTCATTTAGGAGAAATATTAATATAACAATATTGCTAATAATAAATGATCCTTAGTCAATCAGTGACACAAAAAAGGGTGTAATGATTTTGGTAAGGATTATCAAGTTCGAGATTTAAATCCAAATATAAAACCTTCCTATAACCATCCCTTTAACCTTCCCGCTAACAATGTACAACAATAACAACAAGCTTTGTGCTGGCTCTTCAATATAATCCATCACAACTCTATTACAGTTGGGCCTATCAGAATATTTACCTATGGAACCAGGCGCGGTGGCTCACGCCTGTAATCCCAGCACTTTGGGAAGCTGAGGCGGGCGGATCAGCTGAGGTCAGGGGTTCGAGACCAGCCTGACCAACACGGAGAAACCCAATGTCTACTACAAATTCAAAATTAGCCAGGCATGGTGGTGCATGCCTGTAATCCCAGCTACTCGGGAGGCTGAGGCAGGAGAATTGATTGAACCCAGGAGGTGGAGGTTGCAGTGAGCCGAGATTGTGCCATTGCACTCCAGCCTGGGTAAAAATAATATTTACCTATGGGCCCTTATGTTATTTGTTGAGTTGAAACTAACAAGTAGAAACTGGGAGCAATGTCTCATACCTGCAGTCCCAGTACTTTGGGAGGCTGAGGCAGGAGGACTGCTTAAGGCCAGGAGTTCGAGATCAGCCTTGGCAATATAGCAAGACCCTGCTTCTATTAAAAAATTAGCTGGGCATAGTGGCACATATCTGTAGTCCTATTCAGAAGCTGAGGTGGGAGGACTGCTTGAGCCCCGGAGTTCGAGGCTGCAGTGAGCTGTGATTGTGCCACTGCACTCTAGCCTGGGCAACACAGTGAGACCCTGTCTCAAAAAAGGAAAAAAACTAACAAGTAGATAGAAAGAGTGAATGCACTGAAGGGACCAATGCTTAAAAAAAATCTCTGGGGCCAGGCGCAGTGGCTGACATCTGTAATCCTAGCACTTTGGGAGACTGAGGCAGGTGGATCATCTGAAGTCAGGAGTTTGAGACCAGCCTGGCCAACATGGTGAAACCCCATCTCCACTAAAAATACAAAAATTAGCCAGGTGTGGTGGCGTGCACCTGTAATCCCAGCTACTCGGGAGGCTGAGGCAGGAGAATCACTTGAACCCCCGGGGTGGAGGTTGCAGTGAGCCAAGATGGGGCCACTGTACTCCAGCCTGGGTGACAGAGAGAAACTCTATCTCAAAGAAAAAAAAAAAGGTCTCTGGGCATTGTGGCTCACACCTGTGATCCTAGCACTTTTGGGAGACCAAGGCAGGCAGATCCTTGCTTGAGACCAAGAGTTTGAGACCAGCCTGGGCAACATAGCAAGGTCTCATCTCTACAAAGAACACAAAAATTAGCTGGGCATGGTAACAGGTACCTGTAGTCTTAGCTACTCTGGAGGCTGAGTTGGGAGGATCACTTGGGCCCAGGGAAGTCAAGGTCACAGTGAACGGTGATTGTGCCATTGCACTCCAGCCTGGGAGACAGAGTGAGACCCTTTCTCAAAAAAATAATAAATAAGGGAAAAAGAAAAAAGAAAGAACAGAGAAAATGAAAAGAAGGTCCAGTTTATTTAGCTCATTTTATTGAATTTAGATACATACATAATTTCAACCAGACTGTCTGATGTTTGTATCAACTAGACTATCCAACATTTGTAACTAATAGTATACAAGTAATGTAGGTGTCACAGCTCCTAGCAGAGTTGAAAGGCACTTTGTTGGGAATAGGGAAAATTCCTAGGAAACAATGGAAATGAAGCCCTCTGGGTGGTGACTGCCATCCTCTTAACTGAAAGGTGGGGACAAAAGTTGAGTAGCCTGTTGATTAAAAACAAAGATTCTAAAACAAAACAGAGATCCTAAAATAGGCTCTATTTCTGCAGAGTCCCTTATTCAGGGTTCAACTGGGGGTTTAGTTAATTGACAAAAGTCAAGGCCTATGTTTATAAAGCCTCTTAATTTATTTAAAATTAGACACCAAGGCTCAATACTTTTCTTGCTACTACTTAGTAAACAAGTCTTATCTTGGAATGTGGATTTTTATTCTGGGGGCATTATGGAGAACAATTTGAGATTTTTTTTTTTTCCAAGACAGAGTCTCTGTCACCCAGGCTGGAGTGCAGCTGCAATCATAGCTAACTGTAGCCTCAACCTCCTGGGGTAAAGGGATCAGCCCACCTCAACCTCCTAAGTAGCTGGGACTACAGGCACACACCACCACATCTGGTTAATATATATATATATACACACACACATATATATACACATATACACACACACACACACACATATATATATATTTTGTTGTTGTTGTTGTTGTTGTTGAGACAGGGTCTCGCTATGTTGCCCAGGCTGGTTTCAAACTCCTAGCCTCAAGCAGTCCTCCTGCCTCGGCCTCCCACCCAAAGTGCTAGAATTACAGCATGAGCCATGGCACCTGGCCTAAGATGTGTACTAAGGTCACTGTGACTTCAGTGATGGCAATATGCTACTACAAATAAGCTGATAATGTTATAAAAAGAAACTGAATAGTTTTTTGGCTTGATTGTATTGAAGAGGTTTGGGATAATGGGTAACAGATTCCTTTAGTCACAAAACTTTGCATGAAGCATGTCATATGGATGTCATGGGGAAAGATCATTGGAGGTTAGTTAAGGATGGAAGAGAGAGAAGTACTTGCTGGGGGATAGGGGGTGCGTAAAATGGAGAATTTTGTTCCCTGGTTTGTGTGTGTGTGTGTGTTGTTTTTGTTTTTTTGAGACAGAGTCTGACTCTGTCGCCCAGGCTATAGTGTAGCGGTGGGATCTCGACTCCCCGTACCTCTGCTTCCCAGGCTCAAGTGATCCTCCTGCCTCAACCTCCTGAGTAGCTGAGACTATAGGCATACACCACCATGCCTGGCTAATTTTTATATTTTTAGTAGAGATGGGGTTTTGTCCTGTTGGCCAGGCTGGTCTTAAACTCCTGACCTTAAGTGATCCACCTGCCTTGGCCTCCCAGAGTGCTGGGATTACAGGTATGAGCCACTGTGCCCCGCCTATTCCCTGGTTTCTTGAGCTGAAAGGAACTTATTTATTCATTTTTTGAGACAGTCTTGCTCTGTCACCTAGGCTGGAGTGCAGTGGTGCAACCTTGGCTTGCTGCATCCTGGGTCCAAGCAATTCTTGTGCCTCAGCCTCCCAAGTAGCTGGCACTACAGGCGTGCACCACCACAACCGGCTAATTTTTGAATTTTTTTTTTTTTTTAGTAGAGATGGGGTTTCACTATGTTGGCCAAGCTGGTCTTGAACTTCTGACCTCAAACAATCCGCCTGCCTCAGCCTCCCAGAGTGTTGGGATTACAGGTGTGAGCCACCATGTCCAGCCTGTTCCCTGGTTTTTTGAGTTAAAAGGAATTTAATGTGAAATTTGGTGGTATTGTAGTCTTGTTTCATGTGTGATTAGTAACATCTCAGAAGCTGGAGAGATGGTAAACATTACAAAGTAACAGCACCATTCTTAGGGTTCTCTCCAAGCCCCTGGGTTTGAGTTGAAGTCACTAGACCCATTTCCTGATTTACTAATCAGAAACCAAACCAGATTGATTGCAGTCTGGAGAGAAGCAAGTTGACTTTCTTCCAGTCCAGGGACTTCAGTTTTGAGAACTGAGAGTCCAGGAGCCCCTCTGGGTGATAGACAGAACAGGTGAGCTCTAGCCCTGTTCTGGGTCCCAGAGAGGGCAAGTAGGTGGGAGCTTGTTTGTGACTAGGGGCTCCATTGTATGAGAACACAACTCTCACAGCTCCTGAAGGAAACCATGTAATGATTTCTTTCCTGACTGCCTGGCAGCAGATGGCAAGGGCATGAAGCTATTTAGAGAACACTCTGGGTTTTTTCCCACCCCAACTTCTATTTAGGGCCAGGCTCAGAATCATGAGTCCCTTGAATCCTCTGGCAGTTGGGTGGCAGTGGAGCCCCTCTTGGACTTACTCAATCTGCCTTCCTCCTTGGAAAAGTGATACCTTGACCCTTCTGATGACCTGGGACTGGATGGCCTTTTTGCCCACTCCTTAGGACAGTGCTGGGCTGGGCAAAATCAAGGGCAAGGTTCCTACTCACAAGATTGTCTCTTTTCTCTGTTTCTCTCACACACAAAACCTTACATAAGGGAAATGATTGGTTATCACCAGGAACTTAACCAATTGTGTTGAAGTGTTGGATTCCGGCTTGGGTGCTTGGTCCCACTTTCTGTCTGCCTGCCTTTTAGTCAGCCACTCAGCAAGCACTTCCTGAACACCTGCCTGCTGGGGGCTGGCATGGCATAAAGAAAATGTGCTGAGATCTGGCCAAGACAGAATGGAAGGCAAAAGGAGAAGGCTTCCACACATTATGGAGGAGGTTTATAGAAAGTGGAACCAGAGCTGAATCTCGGGGTACAAACTGGTTTAGCGGAGAAGGAGCAAGAGGGGATATTCCAAGCAGAGAGATCAGCAAAGACAAAGGTGTGGAGGCAGGACAGAGCACACAGCAATTTGGAAGCTGGTAGAGCTTAGTGCCTGAAGAGGTGCCACGTGGAGAGAGTCCTAGGAGGCAAGAGTGGAGGGTAAGACCACAGAGCGTGAGGCCTGAACTATCTAACACCAATTCCAACACCAACAATTTTATGACATATGGCCATGTTTTCCAAGCCAAGGTAGAAGCCAGTGATCCCCCAGGATAGTCTGCTCATGGGGCCATCAGATTAGGACAGACTATTTGAAGTTGAGACCATCTGGACAGACATGTGTCCTCAAAATGCCGAAATGACTGTTGAGCATGTGTACCAAAATGTGTGGTACTGATGATGGCGAAGATTAAACACAAGATGAAGCTGTTGAAACAGCAGGCACTGCTGCCTACGCACCAAAAGCCTGGCTGGGTCCTGGGGGTGGAGATGGAGACTCACTGTAGAAGACAGCTAGGAGTGGGGAGCCCAGACAGCACCCTCCACTCTCTGACACTTCTCTGACACTCTGACCTCCGCCAGGTGCAGTGGTTCATGCCTGTATTCCCAGCACTTTGGGAAGCTGAGGCAGAAGGATCACTCGAGTCCATGAGGTCACGGCTGCAGTGAGTTACGATTGCACCACTGCACTCCAGCCTGGACGACAGAGTGAGATCAGTCTCAGAAAAAAAAAAAGGCGGCAGCGGCCAGGCACAGTGGCTCACGCCTATAATCCCAGCACTCTGGGAAGCCGAGGAGGGTGGATCACTTGAGGTGAGGAGTTCAAGACCAGCCCGGCCAACATGGTGAGACCCCCATCTCTACTAAAAATACAAAAATTAGCTGGGCTTGGTGTCACATGCCTGTAGTCCCAGTTACTTGGGAGGCTGAAGCAGGAGAATGGCTTGAACCCAGGAGGCGGAGGTTGCACTGAGCTGAGATCATGCCATTGTTCTCCAGCCTGGGTGACAGAGCAAGACTCTGTCTCAAAAAAAAAAAAAAGGGGAAAAGAAGAAGGCTGGGTGCAGTGGCTCACACATGTAACACCAGCACTTTGGGAGGCCAAAGTTGGGGGAGCACTTTAAGCCAGAAGTTCAAGACCAGCCTGGGCAACATAGCAAGACTTCATCTCTACCAAAAAAAAAAAAAAAACCGCTGGGCATAGTGGTGCACACCTGTGGTCCCAGCTACTGAGGAGGCTGAGGCAGGAGGATTACTTGAGCCTGAGAGGTAGAGGCTGCAGTGAGCCATGATCATGCCACTTCACTCCAACCTGGGCAACAAAGCGAGATCCTGTCTCAAAAAAACAGAAAACAAAACAAAAAAACCTCTGACCTGGGACTGTCTTTGCCTGGACAATGGAGCAGTATGGTGGTTTCATCCATTAAGCTGGAGAAGTGTAATGGATGGAGGAGGGAGAATACCCTGTGTTTTAACCCCCTAGGAAAATACTGAACTTGAAAAATCAAGTGGGCAGAGTAGCTCAACTGTTATGAAATAGTCCAAAGACTGCCCAGTGAAAGTGAACTGGACTTCATCTATGACTCCAGGACTCAAGAGGACCTGTGAATAGAAATGTCAGGTGTCAAAGAGACATTACAATTGAATTTAAGAAAGACCTTTTTAACACAGCTATGGGTTGCCTTTCAAATGATGGGCTGTTGTTGGAATTCAAACGGTCTCTCCTAGAGAGGGGAACTCCACGGAACAGTGGTTGGATGAAACGAGCTCTCACACTCTCCCCAGACTTAGATAGAGGTCCTACAAACCATGTGAGGCTTTTCAGATGAGGGCCATGAAGGAGTTAAAATTGATGGGGCAAGTTAGTTCCAATCCCATGCCCTTTCTTGACTGGATGGAGGTATTCCTGGAAGGGAGAGGAGTCCCAAAGATTTACCCTCTTCTAGAGAGTCCCCTCTGATTCCCGATGCCTCTACAGGGGCATGTCCACTCCTCCTGTGACACTGGCTCACTTGAGCCTTTTTTTTTCCTTTTGAGACAGGGTCTTACTCTGCTACCCAGGCTGGGGTACAGTGGTATGATCACAGCTCACTGCAGCCTCCTGGACTCAGGCAATCCTCCCACCTCAGCGTCCTGAGTAGCTGGGACTACAGATGCACGCCACCACACCCGGCAAACTTTTGTATCTTTTTGTAGAGATGGGGTTTCGCCAGGTTGTCCAGGCTTCACTTGTGACTCTTACCTGGATGTGGCAGAGATCAGGCCCATCCATCAGACCTCCCTCCCAAGCCTCCTAGGATGCTACTTCAGTAAGGAATGGGCATGAATATTCCAGCTGGCATTTAGGGAGCAATGCTTTGATACCAAGCAACAGACACTACAACTAGGCAGGCTCCCAGAGTCCCAGAATAGCAGTTCAGAGTATCCACAGGTGAAAGTTTATTTTGCTGAGTCACTTTTCCTCTTTGGCTTCTGCAAACCCTTGGCTGTTCTTCTGAGTTTCATGTTGATCACAACATTCAATCCCTAGCAATGGAAGGTTCCTTTTTTGCAAAAGGGGTAAGGTGAGGGCACAGGAGGGATGTCCTATCCAACTACCTCTAGCCTCTCGGCTTACAAGGTGTCAGGTGTGCAGGATGACCACAGAGCTGACAAGGGGCCTGAGTAACCCACAAGGCTGGGGAGCTGGGTGGTTTTTTCGCCCAGGCAGCTGACTGTCAGGTATGTCACTGGAGCTGCTTCTCTGACCATCAGCTGTTTGCAACCAGCCCCCATCTAGGGGCTGCACCTGGCCAGTCCCAACCCTGACCCCAGACCACGGTTGGGCTTAGGGAGGCCTGTGAAAACTCGTAAACAAACAGGGCTTTACTGGCTCAGATTCTGGGCAGCGAGAGTTGGTAAACAAATCCCTCTGGCCTCCTGGCCTCTGGTCAGTCAGCAAGTCTGTGAGTGCTCTCCTGTACCACTGCATCCTGCCCTGGCACTCTGACACTTTTTGTGGCTCCTCATTTTGTCCACTTCATACCCATGTCCACTTTGAGCCTCTCAGCCACCCTGCACAGTGGCTCCAGCAGGAACTCTCATCCTTATTAGCAAATGAGGAAACTAAGGGACAGAAATACAGGTCAATAATTCTCTATTACCCCAAGGCCCACAAAATTCCATTTCTAGCGGCTTCCTCCCCGTGGTGGATTCATGGACAAATTGTCTAGACTTGAATGGCCACATGTTGCTTAATGTTCATTGAGACTGGAGGGAAGTGGCCGGGAGCAGTGGCTCATGTCTGTAATCCCAGTACTTTGGGAGGCTGAGGTGGGCGGATCACCTGAGGTCAGGAGTTCAAGAATGAAGGGAAGAATAAGGAGGACCACCCACTGAATACAAACCTCTAGACCCGAGGCAACCCACTTGAGCATTATCCCAAAGACAGAGGCCTCCATCCCTACCAGGGAGGCCTAGCCCCCTTCCAAGCCTGAGGACGGGTGCCTCCTCTTCTCTGCCAGTGCCTCAAGGCCCTGCTCTATGTTTCACCCTGTCACTGTCCCAGCCCGACCTGGCACCTCACCCCATGACCACACCCATGACTAATCCTGTGCTCCTAACGGCACCCTCACCTGGTGACAGATGAGTCAGCCGCCACAGTGGTGTTCGGATTGTGCGAAGGTGCCAAGCTGAGTGGATAAACCTTCTTCCTTCTCTCCTCTGCCCAAGTCTTGTCTGGAGGCTCACCCAGACCCTTCCGCCAGCCAGCCCCACCTCACCCAGCTGGCCTCAAGTTAAAGGGCCCTGGTGAGACAGGAGAATAGGGAATTAGGGTCACCAAGGGTCAAGGAAGAAGCAAAAGAACAGCAGGTGTAGCCAGTTCTAGGCAAGATTAGGCAGCAAACAGGCCACATCCTCACTCCTGTGATAACAAGACAGAAATTTCCACTTCAGCCTCTGATTGACCACGGGCCAAATATCCATTTCAGCTCTGATAAATTGCCGGTCAATCTGTCATAGGGTGTAACCAACTGGAAGCCTCTAAAGGGCAACTAGAGATGTTACCAAATTCTTTTTTTGTTTTTGAGACAGAATCTTGCCCTGTCACCCAGGCTGGATTGCAGTGGCTTGATCTCCACTCACTGCAAACTCTGCCTCCTAGGTTCAATCAATCCTCCCGTCTCAGCCTCCAGAGCAGCTGGCACCACAGGCACACCACCATGCTCAACTTTTTCTTTCTTTTTTTATTTATTTATTTATTTTTTTTTAGTAGAGACTGGGTTTCACCATGTTGACCAGACTGATCTCAAACTCCTGGCCTCAAGTGATCCACCTGCCGGAGCCTCCCAAAGTGCTGGGATTACAGGCGTGAGCTCTAATCCACCAGACACCAAATTCTTTTAGCTTAATAAAAACCCTAAAGAATATTGCAATGGGGCTCTGGAGCTGCTTGCTCAAGCCTGCTCCCACTCTGGAGTGTACTTCTACTTCAGTAAATCGCCTTCATTGCCTCTTTCGTTGCTTTGTTCTTTTGTTTCTTTGTGTGTTTTGTTCAATTCTTTGTTCAATGTATAAGAACCTGGACAACTCACAGTCAAGACCTTCCATCTGGTAACACTGGAAAGCTTTCCCTTGCCCTCTGACCACAGCCCTTTCCCACAGGAGATGGACTTCAGAGGTCACAGATATGCTGCAACCTCTTCTCCCATTGTACAGATACAGAAACATCTCCCAAGTAGCTGGGTCCATCAAGTCAGTGGTGGAGAGAAGACTTCTCACCCCTGGGTCCGTCGTCATTTCCTAGAGCAATGTGCAAAAAGTCTTTTAGGGAAGGGTGTTGATTATAATTTCAAAAGAACTTTGAGCTGGGCGCGGTGGCTCAAGCCTGTAATCCCAGCACTTTGGGAGGCCGAGATGGGCGGATCACGAGGTCAGGAGATCGAGACCATCCTGGCTAACACGGTGAAACCCCGTCTCTACTAAAAATACAAAAAACTAGCCGGGCGAGGTGGCGGGCGCCTGCAGTCCCAGCTACTCCGGAGGCTGAGGCAGGAGAATGGCATAAATCTGGGAGGCGGAGCTTGCAGTGAGCTGAGATCCGGCCACTGCACTCCAGCCTGGGAGACAGAGCCAGACTCCGTCTCAAAAAAAAAAAAAAAAAAAGAACTTTGAGTTTGAGTTTGAGTTGGGGGACTTAGGGGAGTCACAGATGGTGCTCTAGGAAAAGCAGAGGCCCAACATGAACTGTTTTTTTTAACAAAACTGTTTTAAAATGGTTTCTTCTGATGGCCGGGCGCGGTGGCTCACGCCCCTAATCCCAGCACTTTGGGAGGCTGAAGCAGGCGGATCACTTGAGGCCAGGAGTTTGAGACCAGCCTGGCCAATGTGGTGAAATCCTGTCTCTACTAAAAATACAAAAATTAGCTGGTTGTGAGTGCTATAATGCCAGCTACTTGGGGGGCTGAGGCATGAGAATTGCTTGAACCCAGGAGGTGGGGGTTACAGTGAGTCAAGATCGTGCCACTGCACTCTAGCCTGGGTGACAGAGTGAAACTATCTTAAAAAAAAAAAATCCCCAAAAGTAAAATAAAATGGTTTCTTTGGCTTTACATTATGCTTGTTGCAACAAAGCAGTTGGGTGGTATTGCATGTAGCAGGGTTTTTTGTTTTTTTATTTCCTATACAGTATTTTTTTTCTTAAACTGCAGTAAAACAAACAAAAAAACCCCCAAAACGCAAAATTCACTCCCCCAGGCCAGGCACCTGTAATCCAGCATTTTGGGATTGCTCGTGCTCAGGGGTTTGAGACCAGCTTGAGCAACATGGCTAGACCCTGGCTCTACTAAACAAAATACAAAAAAAAAAAAAAAAAAAAGCTGGGCGTGGTAGTGTGTGCCTGTGGTTCTAGCTATTCGGGAGGCTGAGGTGGGAGGAACGCTTGAGCCTAGGGGAGGACAGAGGTTGCAGTAAACCAAGATCGTGCCACTGTACTCCAACCTGGATGACAGAATGAGACCCTGTCTGAAAAATTTTAAAAATTTAAAAAAATTCACCCTCCCAACAATTTCCAAGTGTAAAGTACAATATTGTCAACCACATGCCATTGATGGGCAGCAAAGCTCCAGAACCACCCTCCCATCCTGACTGTGTGCCTGCTAATCAATTCTCTTCCTCCTCCCCGAAGCCCCTGGCAACCACCTTTCTACTTTGTGCTCTATGATTTTGACTACTCTAAGTACCTCCTATAAGTGGAATCATACAGCATTTGTCTTTTTGTGACCGGCTTGTTTTGCTTAGCGTTATTTCTTGCAGGTTCATCCATGCTGTTGCACAGGACAGGATTTCCTTCTTTTTTAAGGCTGAATAATATTCCATTGTATGTGTATACATTTTCTTTATCCATTCATCTGTCAATGGATATTTAGGTTGCTCCAATCTCTTGGCTATTGTGAACAGTGCTCCCACCAATCTGAACTCTTTAGATGTTGAGCTGAGACAGCAAATAAATGGGCTTGTGAGCTCTGGGGGGCAGAGGTCCTTCAAGGACACTATGGAGCTTCTGTTCAGCGTTGGATTGGAATGTCAGGTATAAGGGAGGCTGTGGCTGAGTTGAGACAGGCCCAGCTGTGTCCTGGGTCACTGGCTGCAGCCCCTTTTCCATTGCTCTCACGCTGTAGCTGTGACCATGTTGGGGTTGTTGGGATAGTTTAGGATTTGCCACAGTGTATAAAACATGAAAAACCATGCCCCTGCCTCAGCCCCCTGCCTGGAACACAGTGGAAAGAGGGACCTGAGGCTTCCCACCAGGAATGCCAGGGAATGCACCAGGATGCACTATTTGGAAAATGTACTGAGAAACTACTCTCTGAAATCTGAATGTAACTACATGTCCTATATTTTTATTTGCTAAATCTGACAGCCTAAGTCTCTCCAGCCAGCAACCGGGGACCCTGTGTCCCTACCCACGTTTCCTCAGAATGGGCTGGTGTGGACACTTCTGAGCTCAGGCCTGGCTTGGAGCACTGGGGGCCAAGAAACACTCTGCTACAGTGAGCTTGCCCTTAAGCCACCTGCTTGACTGAATCCCCATCCTTTCTTCCCTCCCTCTGACTCTTGACAGGGGGTCCACCTGAACCCCAAACGCCTGCCCTGAAGTCCATATTTTATTATCTCTTAAAAAAATTTTTCTTCACGCAGGTACGGTGGCTCATGCCTGTAATCCCAGCACTTTGGGAGACTGAGGGCTCAGGTGGGAGGATCGCTTGAGCCCAAGAATTCAAGGCTACAGTGAGCTGTGATTGCATCACTGCGCTCTAGCCTAGGCAGTGGAGTGAGACCCTATCTCAAAGAGTGAGACCCTGTCTCTCTTTTATTTCTTTTTTTTCAGTAGAGATGAGGTCTCACTATGTTGCTCAGGCTGGTCCTGAACTCATGGGCTCAAGCGTTCTTCCTGATTCAGCTTCCCAAAGCACTGGTATTACAGACATGAGCCGCCACTCCTGGCCAATCTCCTTTTTATCTTTTTTTTTTTTTTGAGACGGAGTCTTGCTCTGTTGCTCAGGCTGGAATGTAATGGTGCTATCTATCTCAGCTCACTGCAACCTCTGCTTCCTGGGTTCAAGCGATTCTCCTGCCTCAGCCTCCTGAGTAGCTGAGATTACAGGTGCATGCCACCATGCCCGGCTGATTTCTGTATTTTTAGTGGAGGTGCGTTTCACCACGTTGGCCAGGCTGATCTCAAACTCTTGACCTTGTGATTCGCTTGCCTCGGCTTCCCAAAGTGCTGGGATTACAGGCGTGAGCCACCACGCCTGGCCCTCCTCTTTTTTATTCACTATTTTAATTTTAATTTTTTTTTTTCTTTTCTTTTCTCTTTGAGACAGGGTAGTTGTAAGGCCACTTGGAGCTACCTGCATTTCCAGCGTGGGCCAGAGGTGCCTCTGTGAGTCCTGAAGCTTTCATCTCCAAGAAAAGGTGCCTTTGCTGCCTCCTCTGGACGCTCTGAACACGGTCAGAGGCTGCAAGAAGGACTGAGACCAGCTCTACAAGGACCAAGTGCTGCCTCTCTCCACTCTGCTGTGGACTTCCTTCTTTTCTTTGGCAGGGCCTGGGTCTCCTTGGCCACCCACCCAACGTGGGACTGGGCACCCAGTGGACCTCAGCCAATGCTTTATTCTCCCAAGAGGCGCCTCGTCCCTTAACAACCTCCCTGTCACTGAAGCCTAATAGAGAAGACCCTTCTCTGCCCTGGCTGGCAAGGGCATGCCCGGAGCAGGAGGTGCTGGGGTGCAGGAGCCTCAACAGGGACAGAGGAGGGGGAGGCTGGAGCTCTGCAACCTGGAAATGCGGGGTTGGCCCTGGCCCTGTGGGCCTTGCGACCTGCCGTGGGAGGTGCCAGTGCTAGGGCCTAGCGGGCAGCAGGGGGCGCCCCAGACTCTACCTTGCAGGAGTTTGGAGCGACTAAGGGAATTCAGAGAGGGCAATGGAGACCTTCCTCGCCCCACAGATTAATACTCTCTCCCTAGCAGCACAATCTCAGTGTGTCATTGCACACTGATTTGTGATTATCTACTTGAAGTCTGTCTCCCACTCTGGCCTGGTCTCTGTAAGGGGCATGTTGTCCCCACAGTGTCCTCAAGGCCCTGCAGCAGATGCTCAGCGAGTGCTGAATCAGTATCGCAATATTTGCATGAATGAAAGTGGTCCCCTAGGCTGGGCATGGTGGCTCACGCCTGTAATCCAGCACTTTGGGAGGCCGAGGCAGACGGATCACGAAGTCAGGAGATCGAGACCAGCCTGGCCAGCATGGTGAAACCCCATTTCTACTAAAAATACAAAAAATGAGCCAGGCATGGCGGTGAGCGCCTGTAATCCCAGCTACTTGGGAGGCTGAGGCAGGAGAATCGCTTGACCCCGGGAGGCAGAGGTTGTAGTGAGAAGAGATTGTGCTACTGCACTCCAGCCTGGCCAACAGAGTGAGACTCTGTCTCAAAAACAAAAACAAAAACAAAAACAAATGGTGGTCCCCAAAACCACCCCCCAGCCTCCCATCAGATCTCTGTGCTGATGAGCTGTGAGTCCCGGTGGCAAGAGGACTGGCCTACCATGAGGGAGATGCGACCAGGTCAGTGCCATCCTCCTCCAGTCCTGTGCTCAGGGGCTCTCAGCAGGCAGGGACAGCCAACCTCAGGGGGGAAGCCTAGGAGTGCCAATCAAATGTGAGACTCCTGCCCTCAAGCAGCCACGTAGGCTAGTGCAGAGTCCCAGAGGGACCAGGGCTGGGAATGCAGGGCCAGGCCTGCTCCTCACCTCCCGCCTTCCCTTGGGGAAGTGGGCCAGGGGTTCCTCATGGCTATCTGTCTCTCACTCCGTAGGAGCCTGGATGACTCCTGGGCAACTCAAGGGAAGGCTGAGGGTCTCTAGGGCTCTGCTGCCCAATAGGGTAGCTACTAGCCACATGTGGCTTTGAGCACTTGAAATGTGGCTAGTCTGAATTAAGATGTGCTGTAAGTGTAAAATACACCCTGGATTGTGAAAAGAATGCAAAATCTCTCATTAATAGTTATTTTACATTGATTATATGTAAAATTGTTTAAAGACATTGGATGTAATGGGTTAAATAAAATATATTATTCAAATTCATTTTATCTGTTTTTGTTTGTTTGTTCGTTTTTTGAAACAGGGTCTCACTCTGTTGCCCAGGCTGTAGTGTAGTGGCGCTATCACGGCTCACTGCAGCCTCGACCTCCCAAGCTCAAACAATCCTCCCACCGCAGCCACCCGAGTACCTAGGACTAAAAGTGTGCACCACCACGCCCAGCCAATTAAAAACAAATTTTTTGTAGAGATGGGGTCTTGCCATATTGCCCAGGCTGGTCTCGAACTCCCGGGCTCAAGCAATCCTCCTGCCTCGGGCTCCCAAAGTGCTGGGACTACAGGCATTAGCCTCTATACCTGGGCCTGTTTTTCACTTTTTAAAAATGTGGTTACTAGAATTACAAGTGTGACAGTGTTGCCAAGCCAGGTGTGGTGACTCACTCTTGTAATCCCAGCACTTTGGGAGGTCGAGGTGGGCGGATCATGAGGTCAGGAGTTTGAGACCAGCCTGGTCAATACAGTGAAACCCCATCTCTACTAAAATTACAAAAATTAGCTGGGTGCGGTGGTAGGTGCCTGTAATCCCAGCTACTCGGGAGGCTGAGGCAGGAGAATCGCTTGAACTCAGGAGGCAGAGGTTGCAGTGAGCTGAGATTGTGCCACTGCACTCCAGCCTGGGCAACAGAGCTAGACTCTGTCTCAAAAAAAAAAGAAAAAGAACAGTGTTGCCTCAGACCAACATGGACCCTGAATCCCCCTGCCCTACATTAATCAGCTGGGTTAGGTTCACAGGTGCGATTTTATTTATTTTGTTTTTGTGTTTTTTTAAAGACAAAGTCTTGCGCTGTCTCCTAGGCTGGAGTGCAGTGGCACAATCTTGGCTCACTGCAACCTCTGCCTCCTGGGTTCAAGCGATTCTCCTGCCTCAACCTCTCTATAGTCCCCGTAGCTGGGATGACAGGCATGCATCTCCACAGCCTGCTAATTTTTTGTGTTTTTAGTAGAGATGAGGTTTCACCAGTTTGGCCAGGATGGTCTCAAACTCGTGACCTCAAATGATCCACCCACCTTGGCCTCCCAAAGTGCTGGGATTACAGGCATGAGCCACCTCGCCCAGCTGACACGGGTGTGGTTTTATTTATTTATTTTTTTTTTTGAGACGGAGTCTCGCTCTGTCGCCCAGGCTGGAGTGCAGTGGCCGGATCTCAGCTCACTGCAAGCTCCACCTCCCGGGTTCCCGCCATTCTCCTGCCTCAGCCTCCCGAGTAGCTGGGACCACAGGCGCCACCACCGCGCCCGGCTAGTTTTTTGTATTTTTAGTAGAGACGGGGTTTCACCGTGTTAGCCAGGATGGTCTCGATCTCCTGACCTCATGATCCACCCGTCTCGGCCTCCCAAAGTGCTGGGATTACAGGCTTGAGCCACCGCGCCCGGCAGGGTGTGGTTTTAGAGTGAGGGGCAAGCCTGAGTCATTCTTCTGGATCACTGTGGTCCTGCTTTGGGCTGGCTGAAGGAGGAGAGAGAGGCTGTCGTGCCAAGTCCAGGGCAGCTGGGCCACAGGGCTGACAGTCCCTTCCCATGGTCGGGTGGGCTGGTCACCCAGATACCCGCTCAGCCCCAGGGCTGATTTCCTACCAGCATCCCATGCTGATTCCACAGTTGAGAACGCTGAGCCCTTCTCATTCACAGCTGAGCCGCTGGAGCTGGAGCTGGGAGAACATCCACAGACTGTTTGTCCAAGTTCCCGGGAGCCCCAAAAAGGAGACCTCCCTCCATGGGCATTTGGGGCACACACACACTCCACCCCAAATTTACCTCCAATATCTTGTGCACTGTGGACTCAGAACATCGGATCTGGAGGCACCCTTGGAAACCTACTACCTACTGCTCTGGAGAGGAAATGGGTTAATTCTCTGTGGCAAACAACTAAGTCAGTGGCCCCAGAAGCTAAGATTCTTTGAGTTTTAATGTAACCTCTGACCTATGCAGCCTTGCTTTGAGCCCTCAGAGAAGGTTCAAGACCCTTCCCTGATATAGCTTGATCCATCTTTGCATAGGCCAAGCCCTCTGCGAGGAATGACCGTCAGCTTCCCTTGGGCTAGCAACTATGTTTTCATTAGGTCTCCATTGCCTGGAGGTTTTAGGGGGACAGGGGCCTGGTGACATGCAGAGTATGCAACCCAGCACACTGGCAGTGAGGTGTCTGGTCCAGACTACTTGTTAAATGAATGAATGAATCAATGGTGTCACTTCCTCAGAGAAACCCTTCCTGAAACCTCCTACCCCTAGACCAGCCCAGGCCTCTAGGAAAATTCCCAGCTCCCTCGCTGCCTGTGTGAGCTACCCCCAGCAAGGACAGCAGCTACATTCCCCACACTCTTTTCAGAGCCTGACTCAGGGCAGGTGCTCAGAAAATCATAAATAAAAAGCAAACTCAAGCAAAAATCTTCGCCGACCTAGGGACACTCCCTCGAGGCTCCTCCCAAACTTTCCTGCGGTCCCAGGCAGGTGGTTGTAGCGGGTGGGGCGTGCAGCAGTCCGGCCTTGGATGTGGAGCTTTACCTCTTAGCACATCTTTGACTTTGGGTGCATCCCTCATCCTCTCAATTCCACAGGAATATATTGAAGATCAAATGAAATACCGCCCTGAGGCTAGGTGCGGTGGCTCACGCCTGTAGTACCAGGACTTCAGGAGGCCGAGGAGGATGGATCACTTGGGCCCAGCAATTTGAGACCAGCCTGGGCAACGTGGCGAAATCCCATCTCTACAAAATTACCAAAATCAACCAGGCATGGTTGGCACACACCTGTAGTCCCAGCTACTCGGGAGGCTGAGGTGGGAGGATCACTTGAGCCCAGGATGTCGAGGCTGCAGTGAGTCAAGATTGCACGACTGAACTCCAGCCTCGGCAACAGAGTGAAACCCTGTCTCAAAAAATAATAATAACAATGAAAAATAGAAATACTGCTCTGAAATTATAGCCCTTGGTGTGCACTGAGCATCTTTACGATGATTCCTTAGGAGGTGGCAGCAGATCCCTTGGAAAACTCAGGGATCTTGTGGTTTTGCTGAGCCCATTGTCAGGTGTGTGTGTGGGACTCCCAGGGTTCCCTACCCCATCCAATGCAATGGAGCCTCATACCAGCCAGCACAGAAAACATTGCTTTATTAACTGCGTTTGCCAACACACGAGGAGTGCAAAGGGCTCCCTATGACACAAGCCCTGGTGGGGCTGGGGTCTGGAAGCCCCCGTGAGTGAGCAGGAAAGGATGGGGCTGGGAACTATGCAGCAGCGGCAACACAGAATCATGCAGGGCACAGCGGGCATTGGCCACACCCAGGTGACCATACATTCTATTGCTCGTTAAGGGTTGCGAACATGGACAATGTACAAAAAGGAGAAATAGGTCTTTGCGTTAATGAAAAATACATTTTTTCTCTACAAAGGAATCTTTTCTAATACAAGAAAATAAATATTGCAACATAAGCCAAAAATAATTTAAAATTGCTCTTTTCAATATATTTTCAATATTTCTCTTGTATATTAACAAATGGCACATTACTTTCTTTGAAACAAAGACAGAAGGTGTCTCCTCCTGTGACATTCATATCATTCCCCCCACCGTCCCCTCAAACTCACGTGGAACACAAAGTGTTTGTGCCTCTGAGGGAGAAAGTGGCAGGAGGTGCCTTAAAGAACAACCAAAGGTCTCAGACTCCAGCCCTGGCTCATTGGCCAATGTGGCCAGCGAGGCCAAGAGCATGGGAGAGTGCCCTCCCCAAGGGCTTTGCTACAGAAATCCAGATCATTTTTCAGTGGTTTGCACATGGGCAGAGGTTGGCCACATCTGGCAGTTAGCAAGGAAATGCCAAGTTCAGCCGCTGCCAATGTTTGTTAGAATTGGGCAGTTGAATCTCTAGGAATTGTCCCAGCTAGTCCCATAGTGTGCCCATACACAGTACACACAGGCATGCCTGCACGCGGACACACGAGACGTGGCCTGGCACACCCCCCACAAACAATTCAACATCTTTGTCTGGAAACCTGGGGTGGCTTCTCCAAGGAAGCTGAGGCCCTTACATTGCAAATGCTCACACACTGTCACAAAGTCAGGCTCATTTAATAAAATAAACCCTTCTACCTTTCTTCTTCTCATTTGTCTCAAAATACATTTATGATACATAAAAATACTTTTCTTGCACATTATCCTTTGTCACACGATGAGGGGGAAGGAGGTGGTGGGCGGTCAGGTCAGTGAGAAGGGGGATGATAGCCAGAATGAGTTACAGAGCAGCTTCTCCCTCCCTGTGGAGGAGCAGTACGAGTGGGGAGACGTGGTCAAGAGAAAGATCCACCTCCGCCTCTGGCCTGGAAAAGGAACCTGCCTTGCTTGGTCTCAGGGTCAGCAAAGCCCTCTACACTGGGGGCAGCAGACCGGAAAAAGAGAGAAGCGGCTGTGACTAACGGGGGAAAGGCTGGGAACTCAGGGAGGATGGGTGGCTGGCATCCTTCTCCTTGCAGCCTGGTGGACATCCTGGAGGTGGAGACAGCTACCTGGAGAAGCCTGCTCCGGGGCTTGGCCTGGGAGTGAAAGGGCTCCCCAAGTGAAAGGCCACCCCCATCCCCTCGCAGCAGCCAGCCAGCCTAACAGACATCTGGGTTCTGCAGGACACAGGCTCAGCGACAGTCCAGTCCAAAGCAATAGCCAATGAAGAAGGAACAGAATCCAGAGGCCAACAACATGAGCAGAGGCTCTTGGAAGAACACCAGCCACCCTGACGCAAGGGGCCAGACTCGTTGCACCCTCTCCCTAATTCTCCGCCCACCCCTGCCACCAGGGAGGCCCAGTCCCTGTCCTAGGATGGTGTGAAGGGGCAAGGGGCCAAGTGCGGAGACTGCTAGACCCTGGGCTTTCCGGGACCCCTGGCAGTTTGGTTGTTCTTTAAGGTCACCTCTTTGCTTCCTGCAGGGTCAGACTGGGCCATCTGGCACAGACACGGTTGCAGCCCGAGGTGACCCAAAGCATGGGGAAGGAAGAAGTTCTGTTCAAAGGCAGTAAACAGAGACTGGGGTTGGGACGCTGATGCTGACACTGACTGGTCACTACTACCAAGGCGGGCAGGCAGACTAAACTCTACGGGGTAGCTCATGCCATCCCAATGCCCAGAATCCTTGAAGCCCACCCCACTCCCTCCAAGTCCACCTGGACTAGATACATTTGTCCGATCCTCTGAACTGAGTCATTATCTTTGTTTCCTGTTTTGCTAAAATTCACATGAAACTGAGTGTCGATGACAATGCCACTGTCGTACCTTGATAGTTTTGGAGTTAGGGGTGGATGAAGGTCAAGCTGTTCCCCATCCTGCTTATTTGCTTTATGTATTTGGGGAGGAGGGAACCACATGGTAAAGACATTTTCCATGCTGGTTTCACTGTCAGTATCTTTCCCCTCTGTGACTCTCAGAGTTTAGGAAAGCTCACAGTGGGCTCAGCCCAGGATCTGAAATCTAACACCCAGGTACACTTCAGCAGCAGAAAAGCATCCTCTTCCGAGCGCTCGGGCTCTTCTCCTTGGGTGTGTACAATGAACGTGTTTCTATACTTTGATGCTAGAGAACTCCATTTTAAAAAAAGTCCAAGTGACAAGTTGTCAGGTCCAGGCTGTGCTGTATTATGGTCAAAATATTCTTTGGCATCCACAGAATGATTCGACTGATTCACTGGACTTTTTGCAAGGTTCTTGTTGGAGAAGTTCTGGCTTTACCAGTGGCGGAAGTGACCCAGGAGTAATTCATCAAAGAAAAAAAAATGTTTTCACGGAATTCCTTTTTTGTTGTTCCCTGAGCTATCACCCTGGGGCCACTCTACTGAAACTCTTCAGAGCAACTACCTGGGACCTAAGGGGGGGGCAGGGGCGGGGAAGGCAGGACACGGGGGATGGCTGGGCAAGGGGTTAAGGCTCAGGAACAGGGGAACATCCAGCAAGACTTACAACAGCCCCAGCAGCCAACACCGGCCCGCCCTGGGCCCCGGGATCCCACTGCTTGTTGGAAGGAGGAGTTTCCAAAAGGAAACCGCGGAAGAAGCTCATCTCTTAGCAGGACTAGGAAACTTGAAAAGGCAAGCGGCCTGATCTGGTCAGCTCTGTCTGAGTGACCAGACTTCAGCCGAGACTGGCCCCGAAGGAAGGAAGGAAGTTGGAGCCCCAGAGTGATTCTCTACAGTGGGCTGGTCTGAGCCCCATGACCCTGTCTGGGCACTGGCCCTCCCTTACAGCCCTCCACCTGCACTGGCAGCTGGCTGTTTGGGAGTCCCCTGAGTAAATGGCACAGCTCAGGAGGGATTCTGGGAACCCCTTCCCAGAGCCGCTGGGCTGGGCACTGGCAGGGGCAGAGCAGCAAGGGAGGGGAGGGTGGCAGGGTGGGCAGGCAGGCCTCAGATGATACGGGCTGATCAGGAACAGCTTTCGGTTCCCCTGGAACCAGCGGGCCCTCTGCACCCCCTCAGTGCTTTCTCATATAAACTCGTTGTGCTTGTGACAGTGAGTAGACTCTGGCTGGGTATTGTTTATTATACTTCCTTGGGGACCGGTGGAGTGCAGCAGGACCCCCCAAATGGATCCCAGTGGAATCTGGGGGCAAGGCGGGGTAGGCCCTGGACTGGCCCATCTGCCATGAAATAATGCCCAAACGACAATCTGTGTCACCCCGTGGCAGCGGGCTGGAGTCCTGAGCTCTTCTCCACCTTGCCCGCTTCTAGCCAGGAGCCCAGCAATACCACGTGGGCAGGGCAGGGATGGTGCACGGGACCTGGCAGGGTCCTGGCGGCCGGAGCCATGGAAGGAATCCTAACGTCCTAGGCCAGCACAGAGGAAAGACAACAGTGTAGAATTCAAAACTCTCTCTATATTAAAAATAAAACCACGACGGAGTGGCAGCCTCGAGGGTCTGGGACACTCAGCAGAGACTGGAAATGGCAGTTGAGACTGGGCTGAGGCCTTGTTGGGGGACCAGGGCAGGGCCCGGGACAGGGAAGGGGGTGAGTTAGGAGGCCAGTACGCCCATGCGGACCACCTCCTCTGCCCCTGCCTCCCGGGGACCCCGCTGCACCCCACCGTCCTCGGCCTCTACATCTGAGTCGCTCATCTCCCCATCAGAGAAGTAGCCATCAGTCTCAGTGTCAAAATGCAGGCTGACCTTGGGCCTCTCAGCCACAGCTGAAGGTGGTCCCATCCCAGCATCAGGTCTGGCACCCGGCAGTCTCCGGGTTACCTTGCTCTCGCGGGGCGGCCGGAGCCGGCCCAAAGGCTTAGGGCTCGCTGCAGGGCCAGGCACTTGGACATCTGAGTCAGCAGCTACTGAGGCTGCCTCGTCCGGGGTCTCAGGGGCCAGTGGTGGGGGGCCTTCAGGGGTGGCTAGGATGGGACAGTCCCCGGCCGCAGGGCTGGATGGCAAGTGAGAAGGCGTCCGGCGTGGTGGCTTCCTGGCAGGTGGCCCCTGAACCCCCTTGCCGCTGCCTGCATCCTGGCCCCAGGTCTTCTTGGGGGCTTTGTCTGGAGTCGTCCGTGAACCAGGCCCGTCCTGCAGTGGTGGTGGTGCTGGTTTCTTCTTGGCAGGCAGGCGGGTGCGGCCTCGGGCCTTCCTAGCAGGGTCGCCAGGTCGCAGCGAGGGGTCCCGCATGAAGCTGAGCAGCGTCTCCTCATCCTGCAGCAGCTCCTCTGACAGCAGCCCCGGAGCAGGGTCCTCGCGATGCCCATTGTTCAGCGGCCACTCGCTCATGGCCATGTTCTCGGCTGTGATCTGCACTGACTGTGCCAGCCAGCTGTTGAAGAAGGTGCCGTCGATGGGGAATGAGGTGGACAGGCCTGCTGAGGGGGGAGAGGAGGCAAGTGAGATGCCAGCAGACGCGTGTCCCACCTTTCCAGGAAGCCCGCTGACGCTCCCGGCACACCACCTTGCAGCTTCTTCTCTCTGTCCCCCCGTGCCAGACCCAGGTGAGCTACCTTTGTCCATCCCTCCTGCCAACACCACCAAAGAGTTGGGACTACTTATACCCTTCTCTCCAGAAGGACGTGCTGCCCTCAAGATGGGCTTCATAATTTGTGGGATGGAGTATAAAATGAAAATACAGGCTCCTTGTTCAAATATTATTAAGAATTTCAAGGTGGAGTGTTACAGCTCTTTTAGTTTGTCTAGCAGGTTTTTTGGATTTTACCAGAAAGCCTGCCGTGGGGAAAAAAATTCAAGGTGGCAGCAGCAGAGCATTAAACCAAGAACAAGGACCCTGTGCAATGGCATAGGTTGCTACCCAGCTACCCACGAAGTTGGCCCTGCCCACCACTCCCACTCTGGTGGGGTTGGGGAAGGAGGAATCTGGAGGAAAATGCCCTCAGGCCACCAGAGGGCACTCGGTCTTTATAAGCGTTGCCTCCCAGAGCTTGCAGCAAAGAGCTTGGATAAAGGGATCAGGCACGAATAGGGGTAGCAAGCACTATCCAGTCCCTCCTGGATGTCAGGGGAGAGAGGAGGCAAGTGAGATGCCGGCAGATGTGAGGGAGGCAGATCCTTCCTCCCTTACCGCGGTCTTGGGAGGGGACAGCTGGCGAGACGTGAGACTGGGTTTCCTGTTACACACCCAAGTTATCCCCTTCTTTTTGCGAGAGGGGCGTGAAATGAAGGAACATGGTCTTGCTCTGTCACCCAGGCTGGAGCGCAGCAGCATGATCATGGTGCACTGCAGCCTCAGCCTCATGGGATCAAGTGATCCTCCCAACTCAGCCTCCTGAGCAGCTGGGAATACAAGCATGCACCACCATGCCTGGGTTGTCCCCTTGTTGAGACAGAGGGACAGAAAGGATGACCTGGGGCTTCTGTCCCAGGGGCAAGGTCTGGAAGGGGACCCCACGGCGCTCCCCGAGATCTCTGGAGGAAGCACGTGAGGTCCACGAGTCACACTGCTCCCACTAGGCTGCTCTGCCTAACAGGAGGCCTGGGACACTGGGGGTGATGGGCAGGGCCAGGGCCTGCAGCCACTCCTCTGGGTATCTCTGGGTAGCTCCAGGAAAGTCCGCTGCTGTTGCAGGAAGGGCCTATTTAGAGGATTCTGGGAGAGTAAGACAAGGATGGGGCTTTCTGGTAGATCCGCCCCTCCCAGCATGGGGTCTGTCCTGGGGGACTCTGGGAAAATCCAGCCACCAGGACCCAGCCAGGGAAATGACCGGACAGTTCCTGAATGGGCGTGGTCCAGCCTCCATCCAGGTCTACGGAAGGGGCATTTCCCAGGATGTCACACGGGGCTCTGAGATCTGTCTCCTTTGTGGGTGGAGGGTGTGTGCACCTGGGCAAGCAAGGGCCTGGTTACCGCTCTTGAGCCTCAGTCTCCTATTCTGTGCAGCTGGCCTTCTGCAGGGCAGAGCTGCAAGTGTGGTGACGGTCAAGCCTGCCCGTGTCTGCAGGCCAGCATGGCCCTCACTCACCCAGCTGCCCCAGGACTGAGTCAGGCCCCGCCTTCACTTTCTCTTTCTTCTCAGTGCTGCCCTTGGAGCCCTCGCAGCCCTTCCTCTTCGAGTCACTCTTCTTGCCCTTTGCTCTCCTCCCAGACCGCTCTGTGTCAGGGAAAGCGAGATGAGGAGGGAGATGGTTACCCTGAGTGGCCTCAGTCAGCACCAAGATCCCTACGTGGCAACCCAGGAGTCCTCCATCAGTCAGTGCTCACCCTCTACAGCAAAAAGGTTGAAGCCAGGGGACGGCTGGCGTGGTGGGGTGAGCCAATTGTCCACTGTGCCCTATGGGGGACTTGGGGTGGCCACAGGGCCACAAGAAGGGGCCCTTGCAGGACCTGGACTCTAGTCTGACCTGCACAACCTGCAGCCTTGGGAGAGAGTGTGGGTGGTGGGAAGAATGGCTGGAGGGGAGTCTGGACAGGTCAGGGCCTTGAATGCCAGGCTGAGGAGCTAGACGTGTCAGTGGAAGGAACACTATCTGAGGGGTCGAGAGGCTTGGGGTCCATTCCTCACACCAGGGTCAGCTCCCTCGAACCAGTCTCCTGCATTAGTCTCTTGGTTGGCTTTCAAAGTCAGGCAGTGAACTGGATGGGAGATTCAGGGCGCATCTCTGGCCCTTGTATCCTTTCAGTTCAGGCTAGGCCTCAGTCTCATCTGTTTTGGTTTGTTTTGAGACCGAGTCTTGCTCTGTTGCCCATGATGGAGCGCAGTAGTACAATCATAGTTTACTGCAGACTTGACCTCCCAGGCTCAAGTGATCCTTTAGCCTCAGCCTCCTGAGTAACTGGGACCACAGGGACACGCCACCACACCTGGCTAATTTTCAAATTTTGTAGAGACAGGATCTTACTATGTTGCCCGGACTGGTCTTGAACTCTTGGGCTCCAGTAATCCTTCCACCTTGGCCTCCCAAAGTGCTGGGATTACAGGTGTGAGCCACTGTGCCTGGCCACATCTGTTTATTTATTTATTTTTTAGAGCCAGAGCCTGGCTCTGTTATCCAGGCTGGAGTGCAGTGGTGTAATCACAGCTCGCTCAAGCAATCCTCCTACTTCTGCTCCCCAAGCAGCTAGGAAGACAGGCATGTGTCACCATGCTCAGCTAATTTTTGTAATTTTTTTTGTACAGACAGGTTGGTCTGGAACACCTGGCTTCAAGTGATTTTCCCACTGTGGACTCCCAAAGTGCTGGGATTTTAGGCATGAGCCACCGGGCCTGGGCAATCTCATCTGTAACATGGCATGTAACCAATGCCCAGATACACTGGAGGCAGGCTCCTGGAGAGGCTCCCCACTGCTCTCAGGGCAGTGTAAGCTCCTCCCCCAGGCTACAAGATCTTGCACATGTGACCCTGGTTACCCATCACCCCCACTTTAGGTGTCTTCCTTCTGCCTGGTGCAGCCATTCCAGCCTCCTTCCGGTTTCTCTGCCAAGACATGTTCTGGCCACTAAGTCTCCAAATACGCAGTTTTCTTGTCCTATCCTTCACCTGATTCAGCTCACAGCCCAAATATCATCTCCACTAGGAGGCCTTTTCCAGCCGCCAAGTCAGACAGCCTCGCCGACATGCACACAGCCCATGACCCACCCCAAGCGTCAAGCCTCAAAACAGTGTGAGCAGCAGCTTTGGACAGGGCAAACCAGTCGTCTCCAAATGCCCCGCCCTGCCCTGAACAAACAGTTGCCTGTTGTTGACACTCAAGACGAGGAGTTGCAAATGTCCCCAGAACCAATGCAGGGATGTGAACCCTCCAGGCTCTTGACCACGCTTCTGGAATCCCGTGCCTCAGGGCACGGCTTTGGCTTGCCACCCTCTGCTTCCTCAACTGTGGATGCTTTGCGTGGGCTTCTCCTTCTGCAGCCGATATGTGGCCACAGCCAAGTGCTAGGAGGCCTGAGATGTTGTCGGAGCATCACTGCTTCTGGGAAGACATCCCTGATACTTCTATCCCTGCACTGGCAGCAACTGTAGCCTCTGCGATACCACGTTCCTTTCTCTCTCCAGATGGTGTGTTCCACAAGGGCAGGAACCCTATCCAATCCATGCTCAGTTAATGCTGGCTGAATGAATAAACAGAAGACAGGGGGCCTGGAAAGCTCCAGCAGCCAGGAAGCTGCCACAGTCTTTGGGTACATGGTGAGCTCTGCATGGCCACGACTAGCACCTGAACTTGGCAAGGCTAGATGTTGGGGCCAGAGTGGATGGTGATGCCAAAGCACAATCAGGTCAGCTCAGCTCTCAGGCAGAAGTAGGGGCAGCAGAGGTCCTCAGTCATTTGCTCCAATGGTGGCTCAGCAGCTTTCCTCCCTCCTCTCCACTCCAGGCCCAGCTCAGCTCCGAGGCTGAAGTGGCATTGGCAGACCCTGGCTCAAAATCTCTCTCCACCCAGCTATTTCTGCTGCATGTAAACGGAACACTGGGGTACCGCTTTGGGGGCTAAGTGTTGCTCTTCTTAACATGTATATGCTCCAGGAAGGGTCCTGTGTCTGGCAATATCCACAATTAACAGATAAGATCAATGTCAGAGCTTCCTTCAGCCTTTGATTTCCACACCCATTAAACACATGTGACACCAAGAGAATAAGAAGAATAAGAATAAAACAGCAGAAAACACTGCAGATGCAGGGCAAGAATCCTGTTAGGGTCAGACAGAAACAATAGCCAGGTCCCGTCACATCTCTGGGGCAGCTGCCTTCTTCAAAACTGACTCCCAGGCACACCAGGGTTCAGGGAAGCTCACCAGCTTCTGGCCCTTCCTGCCTCAGCACCAGCAGAAAGCCACTAGGACTACTTCTTTGTACCTGTTCACATGCAATCAGCTCCTGAACTGCTGTGGCCTAGTCAACCAGAAAGCTCCCTGAGGGCAGCCCTGATGCCCACATTCCAACCTCTGGCTCTTTGCCTAGTGACACACAACCCAGGACTCTGGCAGGCCCCCGTCTGGGCCTACTAACTGGATGGTGAAGGTAGGGGTGGGGGCCAGTGGCCCCTGGCTCCATGCAGGTACCCCACTAGGGTCCAAAGACACACCCTCGTTGGGACCCAGCCCCGCAAGAGAGGGCACACGGAGGTGGCGGCGGCAGGTGGGGAAGGCGCCTACCTCGACACAGATCCTGTTCAATAAGTTTCATCTGCAGGTGGAATATCTGCTCCTGGAGTTTGCAGATGGCGTGTTTCGTTCTCTCGCGCCTTGTCACCATGTAGCACAGATTTCTAACCTGAGAAAACAAGAGAGATTTTCCACCTTACTCACAGGCAAACACCCCAGACCTCCCAGCTCTGGGGACCTTGCTATGGGTAGAGACAGTGCCGGGGGCACAGGTTACCACCATAGCCTATCCTGCCCAGAACATCTGCAAACCAATTCCCAGACCCTGAGCGCATCCTCAGCCCTGTGCTGCATGTCTCGGACACAAATCCTAAGGCCACACACAGCCTCGGCCCTGTGGTCCCTGGCTGAGCCAGAGCGGCCAGGGGAGAGCATCTGGTTAGATCAGCCCAGCATGCCCACTTCCTCCTCGGAGTCTTACCTTCCTGGTAAGGTCAGCCATGCTGCCTCCCAAGGCCCTGCCAACATGGTTGCTCTCCTCTATAACCACAGTGCCTGCAGTCTCATCAGGGTCTCACCAGGTCACCAACTTCATCCCTCTGCCTCCTGTCCAAGGCCTTTCTTTCCCAGTAAAGAAATTCTTCAGACACAAACGGCATGGCAAAAACTAACATGTGTCCTGAGCCACAAGTGGCCCTGGTACTTGCAGCCAGAGAGAACGCCAGCAGAATAGCTTTGAGCAGAAAGGAAGTCCTAACCCAACTGTGCCCAGCCTGCAGCCAACCCATGTCTACCCGCTGCACTGGGACCTGAGCCAGGCTCATGCCATGCTGGCCAAGGCTTCCACATCCACACAGCCACCTTCAGTCTGCCAGGAACAGAACTCCTCAGCAGAGGAGACAGAGGCCTCTCTGACTGCCTCAAGGCCAGCTGAGAAGAGCCCCTTGGGGCCTTAGATACCAGCTTCTAAGCTCATGGGACATGGGCCCCTCCTATAGGTGGTCCCACAGGAAGCATCTGCAGGATGGACCATGCTGCTGCCTGCCCACCTGGCACCTTACCCTAGTGGGCCATCCCTCCCTGGCTGCTCTCAGGGCAGGCCACACTTCCGGAGCCAAGACCAAGCCCTCTCCCTTGAGACACTTCCTTGGTCTTCAGCACAGGATGGAGACTCCATTATCAGGGACAGCTGGCCAAAGCTGCTCAGCTTGAATCCTGGGTCCCACCAGGGTCTTTCCAGCTGGGACCAGGCTGTTTCCCGTTGGGTTCCATCTTCAAGGCTGAGTTCAGTCTTCATGTCCTTAAGCTGGGGTGACCTCTGGTTCCAGACCCCCTGCCTGTTGGCATAACCATCATTTCTCCCAGTTCGAGGGCAGCCAAGATCAGACCTCTCTTCTGGGTATGGGCATCCTCCTTTCTTTCCTGAGCCCGGCTGTGAAGGATATACCACAAAGGTGGCTCCAGCCTCAGGCCTCCACCCGATGCGCTCTGCATGGACTCTCCGTGGCCTTCCACGCTGGTGTGCGCGCCCTCAGCTCAGACCGTGAGCACCACGCCATCCACCTCTGAGCCTCAGCTCCACCTATCCCTATGGCCAGTACCACTCCAGGGGGCCACCCTGGGCTGCAACCACCTGGACCCAGCCTGTGAGCCCTGGCTCTAGCCTACCGGGATGGCCCACCTTTCTGTCAAAACCTGGACCTCCTAAAACCACCCTCCAACCAGCCTCCTTCCCCCACAGCCTTAAGCACTGGTTATAGCTCTGTGGACTTGCACTGTGCGGAGCCCTGGACTCAAGCAAGCAACGCCGCGGGGACCCCTTTCTTCTCAGGGTAGGTAGGTGCTGACCAACTACTAACAGGACCAGGTGGCTCCGACCCACACTTGGGGGTGCTGAGCAAGGCGTCTTGGACACACCAGCAGCCAGTGGGAGTGGGAGTTGATCACACGGCGGGGGCAGAGCCTGGGAGCGAGGAATCCAGGCCGGAGGGAGGCAGAGCAGAGCCTCATGGCAGGAGTCTGAAGGGAGCAGTGAGGAGTGGTGGGGCTGGCAAGGGAGGAGGGCAGGCGCTGAGGCTTGACTGAGCCAGGCCAAAGGAAGCCAAGGATTTTCTTTTTTTTCTTTTGAGACAGGGTCTCGCTCTGTCGCCTAGGCTGGAGTGCAGTGGCATGATCTCGGCTCACTGCAAACTCTGCCTCCTGGGTTCAAGCGATTCTCCTGCCTCCGCCTCCCATGTAGCTGGGATTACAGGCGTCTGCCACCACACCCGGCTAATTTTTGTATTTTTAGTAGAGATGAGGTTTTACCATGCTGGCCAGGCTGGTCTCGAACTCCTGACCTCCTGATCTGCCCGCCTTGGATTCCCAAAGTGCTGGGATTACAGGCATGAGCCATCGAGCTCGGCCCAGGGGTGGATTTTCACAGAGTGGTGAGACACTTCCCTTCTCCCTTCTTCCCTTCTCCCACCTGCAGTGGCTTCTGTACGGGATTGAATAGTGTCCCCCAAATTCATTTTTACTGGGACCCTTGCAATGTGACCTTATTTGGAAATAGGGTCTCTGCAGATATAAATAGTTAAGATGATGTCATACTATATTAGGGTGGGCCCTTGATCTACTATGAGTGGAGTCCTGACACAGGGGCCTAGAGGGAGAAGGCCATGTGACCTGGCAGAGGCAGAGGCAGAGGCTAGACAGATGTCCGCAGACCAAGGAACAGCAAAGATTCCTGGCAACCACCAGAAGCTGGGAGGCACGAAGAGACTCTCCCGCAGAGCCCCCGGCAGGAACTAATCCTGCTGACACCTCAACCTTGGGCTTCCAGCCTCCAGAACCGTGAGGATGAATCTCACCATCCAGCCGGTGGCAGGCAGGCAGGCAGGCCTAGGAAACTAACAGGGATGCTGGGCATGAGACACCGGCAGCCTTTGGAAGGGACTTGGTGTGGAGCTCAAGAGGGAGGGGCAGCCAGCACCCCCACGTGGGGCAAAACTGTGGGCAACCGTGAAAGACAGTGGAGCCTGAGGCCTCCAGCCCTCGGAGTGAACAGTCAGGGGAGAGTGATGGATGACCATTGAGGCCAAGGAGTGGCCAGGGAGGGAGGGGGTAAACCGGGACCTCAGTGGGGACCTGGTCAGAGCATCACAGGAAAAGGACTCCAAGACTAAGCGCAGGTCTGATTGTGGCAGCCACTGCTGAGAGGGTCGGGGGATGCAGAGGTAGGCGGGGGAGGCTGCAGACGGCCCAGGTGGCAGGCTCTGGGATGTGGCGGAAATCCGGCCAGAGTGGGCAGCAAGGATGCAAATACCATGAGGGATGACAGGAAAGGAGAGATGGGGGTGGGAGCAGAGGAACCCACGACTAGAGGGAAATAGGGAGGGAGGATTCGCTTTTGAAGATGAGAGAGGGTTGAACAGATTCAAATGTTGGTGGAAAAGGACCCACAGAAAGGAAGAAGAAAAGACAGACTCGTGAGCTGCAGGTGTGGGCCAGAAAAGAGACCCTGTGGGGGAAGGAAGACAGGAGGGAAGGGAAGAGAATGGACCGAGAGTCTCGGCTGGCAGAAGTTAGAGGCCCTGGTGTGAGGACAGAGGGGAGGCTGTCCTGAGGGAGGCAGGGCCCAGCACGTGGGCAGCAGGGATGAGATGGGGTCTGCGGCAGGGACTGCCCTGCTCAGCACTGTGGGATTTCTCCTCATGGAGGGAGTGGCTCTTAGTGGGTGAGGCTCTGCCAGGGGTCTGGCCTCAGCGAGGGACAAGGGTTGGGGCATAGCAGGCCAGTGCCAAACAGGGAGTGAATGAAGAAAGCAGGACATAGAAGGGTGGAGAGTCTGGGAGACAAGTCAGCAGGGAGAGCAGGAGACTGTGGGCAGGGAGGAGGAAGTGACGATTTTTGGGTTACTGACCTGGGAACAGCTGAAGGTGGTGACTGGGCTTGGGTGAGGCAGGGGGCACTAATGGGTTGGGGGAGCTCTGGAGATGGGAGGCACAGGGGCAGAAGAGCCAGATGTCTGGAGGCTGGAGCTGCCCAGGACAAGGATGGCTTTGGTGGGAGGCCAAGTGGACCACCATCCAGGCACTGAGGCCAGGACCTACTACCTACTTCCTGCTGAGTCTTTCCCTCCTGGGGAAGTTGTCCCATGTCATCCTCTGGGCAGGTGTGTGTCTTAGAGCTGCCTCCACCCTCTCAGCCTCCTCCTCAGGCCAGGTCAGGCTCCCAAATAAACTTCTGGTGACCAGAGCCAGAGCTACAAGCAGCAAGTCCCCGCACAGCCTGCTTGTCAGCGTGGTTGCTAGGGGACAGCAGCCGGCACTTGTCGGGCTGATCAACAGTGCTGCAATTTTTTTTTTTTTTGTCAGCCATAAATAACTCTAGGAGGCTGCAGTGGCCATGCCTTCCGAGGGTCCGCTGGGGCCGAGGCCCAACGCTGAAATTTTAGGAAAGCACATCTGGTTGACCATAAAATGGGATTTCATGATGGCCACAGCCCAGGCTCCTGTTTCTCTCAGCAAAACCCCTGCCTGGCTGAGGAGGAACGAATCAATCTGGAAGGATGCTAGGTTCCCAGGCCCTAGCACTGGGCCTGCCCTTTTGGTCCTCTGTGGAGCCCACCCTCAGAGCGCACGGGCTGGCCTCCCTTCTTGTAAGAGCCAAATGCTGAGGGGCCAGGACAGTAGCAACAATCACGGCCAACAATGGAGGGCACTGTGCTAAGCTCTGCCCCTCACACGCACTGTGACCCCAAGGTCGGTCTGATCCTTATTCCCATTTTACAGACAAAGAAACTGAAACTCAGAGAAGTAGAAACTGAAACAAAGAAGGCACAGAGCTGGGAGTGCAGGAACTGGATGCAAAGTCAGGCTATCAAGGCCTCGACCTCAAGCCCTGCCCCATCCTCCGATGATTCCCGCCCAGGCTGGCGGAGTGCTCAGTTACAGGCTAGATACTCCCGGCTGCTGGCACTGGGCCATGGTCCGAGACTGGGCCTGCTGGCCAGGCCACCAACCACCACGGGCCTTTGCAGAAAGCCTCCCCCGTGGCAGGGTTCCTGTCGCTGTTCATTCACCCAAGTTGCAAATGTGTGACCAGGAGAGGCCTTGAGGCTGGGCCACCGATGGGGGTCAGCTTGGCTCATGGTTGTCCCTCCTCGGCCCTGCCAGGGCTGTGCATGCCCTGCTCTCATCGAAGCTGGTGCCCGCCAGTCCAGCTTGGTGGCTGCTCAAGAAGCAGCATTTGACAGGGCCCCCTGAGCCATAAGAGGCTGCACGTACTTCAAAATTGGCCCCGCTTCCTCTTCCTGGAGGAGGAGTGGGATGGTTCACACCTGACTCTGGAGTGTTCTGGCCCCCACTGGAGGGGTCTGTGCAGCAGCTCTCATTCCCCAGAACCCCAGAGCCTGCCAACCTCAGCCCCAGGCCCCACCTGAACCAGCTGAGACTGGGGTGGGAAGATTAGGGGGCTGATAAGGGGAAGCTTTTGTCCAGGAAATTTACAGACTAGAGAATAAGCCAACAACTCCTTTTCTGCCCCTGACTGAGGTCCAAATTCAAGCTCAAAACCCCTGGGATGGAGTTCCTCTAAGGCTTCCTGTTATTCGTCTTTCCGAGCCCCCGTTTCCTCATCTGCTCAGCAAGGCTGGGAGGATCTTCCTCAAGTCTCTTTTTCCAGGATGATGACTACATAAGTGAGTCAGCCCTTGACCTCCCTGGACAACCCAGCCAGGAACAGACACATGGGCTGCCCAGCACAGAACAGGGAAGTCAGTTTTTTTTTTTTTTTTTTTTTGAGACGGAGTCTCGCTCTGTCACCCAGGCTGGAGTGCAGTGGCTGGATCTCAGCTCACTGCAAACTCCGCCTCCCGGGTTCACGCCATTCTCCTGCCTCAGCCTCCCGAGTAGCTGGGACTACAGGCGCCTGCCACCTCGCCTGGCTAGTTTTTTGTATTTTTTTTAGTAGAGACGGGGTTTCACCATGGTAGCCAGGATGGTCTTGATCTCCTGACCTCGTGATCCGCCCGTCTCGGCCTCCCAAAGTGCTGGGATTACAGGCTTGAGCCACCGCGCCCGGTGGGAAGTCAGTTCTGAGGGGATGTTTGGGAAACAGTAGGAGTGAAAGCAGGTGTTTCCCCTGGAGATCCAGCAGGTGGAGACATGGTGGCCTGAAAAAGACTCTGGAAGCAGCTTCAGTCTCAGAAGGTCTTACACCTGATGCCCCTGCCACATGTGACAGGAGGCTGGGCTGGCCAGGAGGTGGTGGCTGCAATGTAGATGGCCTTGCCCTCTGTCCTGGCTGAAGCCAGGGACATTGGTTCCTCCCACCCCCACCTCTTCCTTCTGGCCTGGTGGCAAGCTGGCTGCCAGGCAGCGAGTGTGCTCCGGGGCCAACAGGTCATCTCCCTCTTGAGCAGGCTCCAGGGCAGATGAGGAGGAAGGAGAGGAGTGAGGAAGTTGGGTCCAGTGCCACTTCCCTGACAGTGCAACACCCCCGGAGATGTTCTACCCATTTTACAGCCTTGCCCACTGTGATGCAGATAAGAAAAGCAGCTGTTTCCGGTCACACAAAGCTCCCTGCGTGCTCCTGCCCAGAGCTGTTTCCTGACAGGACCCAGGGAGAGGGCGAGCATGTGTGTCCGAACCCAGGGGAGACACTGTGACATGGTCCCATATGCTCTGGAACCCTAGAAATGTCCCAGAGAGGAGAGGCCAGAACAGCCTATGGGGTTCAGAGGACTGGACAAGGATCCAGAAATCCTGCTGCATTTCACTCAGCCCCCCTGGACCAAGCCACCGTCATCTATTTCCTAGCACACAGCTGGGGGCGGTTTTCAGCCAGCCCACCCATTCCTCGGACTTCTCCTCCAGGAAGTGATGGGTGGAAGTCCCAGCCACAATGTGTCAGTCCCTCCTTAGCACTTCTGCAGCTTCCAGACACACTGTGATCCACCAGCCCAGCCTTGTGTGATCTACCAGCTCCTTTCACCTCCTCCTTCCACTCCACCGTTCCTTGAGTCCACCCTGTCTCCTTCGTGCCTCTGTTCTCTTTGCGCTGCACCCCACGGAGCCGCGTTTACCCATCTACCGTGCCCTGGCCCGGCACATGCCTGTTTGGCTGCTCCTGGCTCTTGATGCTCCTGGCTTTCAGCATGAGTTACAGGGACAGCTTGGGAAGCCCCAGTTCCTCCTCTACCTCAGATTCTCAACACGAGCTCATGTGTTAGGACCAGGCAGGGCACACAGAGGCAAGCAAGTGCTAGAAGCCCGGGTCCTCGCCCTAGCTCTGGTGCTCCCAGTCTCATGACTTTGGCAGGGCCCCCACCATTCACCAGGCCTGTGATAGGGCTGGCACAAGAGGGACTCAGAGACTCAAGAACTGGGCTCTTCTCTGTTCTGTAAAGTGTCAGTCACCCCCATACTCTTTGGGACCTGAAAGCCCTCAGCCACTTGGCAGGCTCCTGCAGCAGTGCCGGTCCACCAGAGCTCCCAGTTTGAGTCCTGGTGGGTCCTCGCTGCTCCAGGGCAGTGACTGTGGCACGGAAAGGACTCCTGGACCCACCAGGCAGGTGGCCGGGCAGGCAGCATGCTGACTCACCCTTTCTAGGTCCTGCCGCAGATGGGTGAAGAGCTTCAGGCGGCGGTAGAGGACGTCCTGCTCCTGCTGGGCCAGGTTGTCCACCTCGTCGGTCTTGGGGGTCAGCAGCGGCTGGTTGGCATTGGCTTTCCTCTTCAGCTTCCAGTACTGGTAGATGAAGTCGACCAGCACCTCAGCCAGGTCCAGCCGCTCGGCCACCTCAGCAGGTTCCACCAGCTCGTAGAAGTCCTCCTCTAGCTGCTGCAGCCGCTGCTTGCGCAGGGTCACCTTTTCTAGGTCCTCGCCAGCCTGGCTGGGCTCTGCAGGCTCAGATGTGGGCTCATTACGTGGGCCCCCATCACTGTGCTCCTGGCAGAATGACTTGAACTTGACCTCATCATTGTCTGCTAATATAGTCCGCATTTCCAGGCTGTGGTCAAAGGCGCATGTGACATGGAATGCTGTGACGCAGGAAGGCATGGAACACTGAGGGGAAAGGAGGAGCAGCATCAGACATGGAGGGAGCCTGGTGGGAGGGGAGAAGACAGAGGGGCTTCCCCCAGGGCTCTACTGAGAATGCACAATGCTGGTGAGAACCTAAATAGAATGGCGTGGGCTCCCGACCTCCTGTGCAGGATGGGACTTATGGCAGGGGAGAAGAAGGAGCTCTGGGGCGCCCGGAAAGGAAGCCCATTCAACACCATGTGCCCTGGGGAGTCAATCAGAAGACAGTTGAGAAACACCTCTGGGGACAAGCTGCATTTTTTTTTTGAGAGAGAGTCTCACTCTGTTGCCCAGGCTGGAGTGCAGTGGCTCCATCTCACTGCAACCTCCGCTTCCCAGGTTCAAGAGATTCTCCTGCCTCAGACTCCCAAGTAGCTAGGACTACAGGCGTGCACCACCTAGTTTTTGTATTTTTAGAGATGAGGTTTCACCATGTTGGCCAGGCTGGTCTCGAACTCCTGACCTCAGGTGATCCACCTGCCTTGGCCTCCCAAAGTGCTGGCATTCCAGGTGTGAGCCACCATGCCTGGCCTCAAGCTGCATTTTTGTGTGGGCAAAATGACTTTGGCATCACAGAGCATCAAAAGAAAGGCTGATGATGGGTCACTGGCTCATCTAAGATGGGGATTGTGGTCCCCTTTTTGTCCTCTGGGAAGAGGGGCTGGACTTAGACCCCTTCCCTCTCCTTTCGTCCAGACAGCTTCAGGCTTGACCCTCTCTCTTAGCCTTGGATGATGGCTGTGGGCAGCTGATAACCGTGTCAGCAATCATGCACCCAACTATTACGACTGCTTATGCTGCACTCACAAATCCTTTTGAAGGTCCATGGATGAGTGGAGGCACAACTAATGTTTACAATGACAACTCTGTTCCTAAAAGATGAGGCGAACAAAGGATGACTCCCACCTGCACTCCTAAACTATAGACCCAAGGCATCAACATCCCCTGGGAGCTTGTTAGAAATGCAAGTTCTCAGCTTCACTCCAGACCTACTGAGTCAGAGCCTCTCAGGAGTAGGCTCAGCAGTCTATGTTTACCGAGCCCTCCAGGTAAATTCTCATGCACGCTAGACTTTGGGACTAGACTTTGCTAAAGACAGACTGGTACAGCTCTCCCAGTGTCAGGAGAGTCTATTAGCTTAGCTAGAGGAGAAGTTTGATTCTTAACCCCTAATGTGTCAAGTTCAATGTCAGAAGTGAGGCTAATATATTCATCGAGCCCCAAGACACTTGCTTTCAGGGAAAGCCAGAGTTCTCAGCACTCCAACAGGGTGGTGAGCCTTGGTTTCCCAGGTCTGTTCCCACTCCCTAAAAGACCAGAGGATGGAGAAATGCTCCCCAGCAGGTGCAATTCAGACTCTGGCCCCAGTCCCACACCCCTCTGGGGCACATCAGTCTGCAGCCCCATGGACGGGAGAGGGTGGTGGCAGCTGCTGTTCGAGGCCCCAAGCATGCCTCTCTCTCAGCCGGCTCCTGGCTGCAGGAGGGTGAAGCAGTCCACATACCTGGATGCAGGTGCCTGTGCATTCCTTGCAGAGGCTGCAGGACAGAGCCCAGCGGCTGGCTGGGATATGCGAGATCTTGGTGATGGGCTCCATCTTCTCTGGGCAGCCGATGCTGACCTGGGCAGGACACAGGGGGCTGTATCATTCCTCTCATCCCCAGCCTGCCTCCAGGGATCTCCAAAATGGGGGTCTGTCTGCTGAAACTAGGTGGTGGGCAGACAGGGCAGTGGCTGAGCCCCTAAATCCCAAGTCCCTCCTAATACCAAACAAGCATGGCTCAAAGGCCGGAATTCCTCCTAACTCTCCCAAGCTGACCACTGGATGAGTGTGTTAGTGTGTGCTCATCTGAGACTCAAATTGTCTGTGAATGTGTGAGTGTGCCATCAGTATGTGTAGCTGACTGTGTGTGTGTGCCTGCGATTGTGTGGGCCTTGACAGAGAGGTGCTTTGGTGTGTGTGCACAGGTACATGCAAGATCCCCCTCCTTTCTGCACTCAGGCCTTTGTTAATAACATCTTCAGAGTTCTTGTTACAATTTGTATTTATATTACTTAGTTTTCTAGGCACCAAGAAAAAGTCTCATGGTGGGACCTCCCCTTGAAGGTCTTTAGGGCTCTCCTGGGGATATGCCTTTGTTGAGCCCTTCCTATGGGGACAGGCCTACAACTATGCCCAAGTCTACTGGGCAGAGACCACCCCACAGCCCAGAGGCAGGGCACATTTGCCTCCCCATTGCTGATGCCTGAGGATGGAAAAAGCAATTCTCTCCAAAGGTCCTGAGCCAAAGGGTCTTTATGATGGAGTCCCTGTTGGTTCTGTCTCTGCCATGCCCAGCCCAGGGAACACACATAGGTCTTCCCAGTCTTCAACATGCTGATCGGCAAGCAAGTGCCTACCGCTGACACAAACAACTGTGATCACAGAAGCCTGCAGTGTGGGCTTCAGACTGGGAGCCCAGGAAGGAGAGCGCCACTTATGGATAGGGCCACCTGGCTTGCTTCTGGGCACAGGCAACACTGGAGTGGAACCTCAATCTGAGTCAGTCCACACAGCAAGGCTGGGGCTGAAACTCTGGCGCATTTTAACATTTCACATTTCAAATAAAATGGCTGGCCTTCCGGGCACCCAGGACCTCTGCTAACTCACTGACTCTGGACCCAGCCTGTTGCCGGTGGCACTCCCACCTGGACTCAGAAACACGCCCACCCTGCCATCCTAGCCACAGCCATAGCAGCAGGCCCACTAGCCAACTTCCCTTTAGGCTTACAGCCTGATTCGCTCTTTTTTTTTTTTTTGAGACAGAGTCTCATTCTGTCACCCAGGCAGGAGTACAGCGGCGTGATCTCAGCTCACTGCAATCTCTGTCTCTTGGGTTCAAGTGATTCTCGTGCCTCAGTCACCCAAGTAGCTGGGATTACAGGCATGTGCCAAGCCCAGCTAATTTTTTTTTTGTATTTTTAGTAGAGACAGGGTTTCACCATGTTGGCCAGGCTGGTCTTGAACTCCTCACCTCAAGTGATCCACCTGCCCCGATTCTCTTTTTTTTTTTTTTTTTTTTTGAGACAGAGTCTCGCTCTGTTGCCCGGGCTGGAGTGCAGTGGCCGGATCTCAGCTCACTGCAAGCTCCGCCTCCCGGGTTTACGCCATTCTTCTGCCTCAGCCTCCCGAGTAGCTGGGACTACAGGCGCCCGCCACCTCACCCGGCTAGTTTTTTGTATTTTTTAGTAGAGATGGGGTTTCACCATGTTAGCCAGGATGGTCTTGATCTCCTGACCTCGTGATCCACCCGTCTTGGCCTCCCAAAGTGCTGGGATTACAGGCTTGAGCCACTGCGCCTGGCCCCGATTCTCTTTTAAGGTTAGTTGGCTTATCTCTGTTTTGAACATGTGGCTTGACTTTGGTTGGAACCACTGCCTAGGTTTAGATGGACCTCACAACCTGCTTTCCCCTCTAGTCAGCTGCCTGACTTCTGTCCAGACCTTCTACCTGTCTCCTGAATCTCCCAGCAGTCCATAACCCCATTTTCTCATAGAACTCACCACCTGAGCTCTGTCCAAGTCCACAAGCAAAGCTCCCTAGAGCTGTGGTCTGGATTCCTCGCTGGCCCATCACCTGAGATCCCAGTGTGTGTGTTTTTTTCTGAGATGGAGACTCACTCTGCCACCCAGGCTGAAGTGCAGTGGTGTGATCTCGGCTCACTGCAACCTGCACCTCCGGGTTCAAGTGATTCTCCTGCCTCTGCCTCCTGAGTAGCTGGGACTATAGGTGCGTGCCACCATGCACTCCTAATTTTTGTAGAGAGGGGGTTTTGCTATGTTGGCCAGGCTGGTCTTGAACGCCTGAACTCAAGTGATCCACCCACCTCGGCCTCCCAAAATGCTGGGATTACAGGCGTGAGCCACCGTGCCCAGCCGATGCCAGTGTTTCAATGTGAGTCCATCACCTTCCTTTCCCAGTGCTCTGCTACCTGAGTCCCATGCACACTCACTTCCCCATGGGCTGCTCCTCGGGCTGCCTCACCTCCACGCCCACCCACCTCAGGAATCCATAGGGCGCAGCTGACGTGCACCCACTTGGTCCCACTTCTGGTGGGCTTCAAGGCTCCTCCTCGCTTGGGGCAGAGCAGGCACTTTGGCTGGACACCCAGGGCACACGTCCGGCACAGCCAGCTGCCCGTGGGCACCTTGAGGATCCCGTAGCATGCCTAGGAGAGAGCAGGGTGGTCATGAGTCAGTGGAGTTGGCCAATCTGTGTCTGGTCAGCAGTCAGCTGCATTTGGTCCAGTGCTAGCCCCATGCTACACTGCTACACAGCCTCCAGCCTCTGGCATGTATACCTTCTGAGGAGTTACAATGCAAGGAAGGAAGGAAGGGCTCCTGGAAAGCCCTCCTTGGCCCGTCTGTATGCCTGAAATGTCACCATTTCAGTCCTCTGTGAAAGGGCTCAGATCTGCCCTCTGCTGGGAGGAAAGTCACTTTAGCCAGAGGTTCCTAACCAGCAATAGACTTCAGGAGGGTTCGAGAATCCTCTTAAGTTGAATACAAAATTGGGTGTGTACTTCCTGGAAACAAGTCCCAGAGCCCTCATATTTCTTACACAGGGACCCATGAGGAGGGCTGCACCCCTCTATGGCTTGGGTGAGACACACGAACCTAAGAGCTGCTGGGTATAAGGGATGTGTTTGTTTATATGAGACTTGCACTGCCCACCTACCTGCCAGTCCGGCGAAGTCCCTACCTCTGCGCTCCCCGGGGTCTATTCCAGTGATGGTGCATACGAGCAGCCTCAAAATGAGGGCAAGAGTGGATCTACTAGGTCCCAGTCAGGTCTGTAGTCAAGGCCCAGAGATACTCAAGACCTACAGCCTTGGGCCCCAAACCAAGGGGAGCCTGGCCAGGCTGCAGTGGCACACAAATCCAGTAATGGTGACAAGTATGTATAGCCCTTACTAGACTGTTCTAAGCAAAGACGCACAGTAAACAATTTAATCCGTGTAACAATCCACTCTTATTTATGCATAATCGAGAAAACACAGGCCCAGAGAGGTTATAAAACTTGCCTAAAGTTACATAGCTTGTGAAGCGCAGAGCCATAATTTGAAATCTGGCAGCTTTGCTCTCGGTCACAGTGGGCTGCCTTTTAGTAAATTCAGGACATGAGGAGCAGAAGAGGAGGGGAAGGGACAGGGCGCAAGGAGGAGAGGGTCTGAGGGAGGCTGATGGGAGAGGGCAGAAAGCCAACGGGCTTTGGCTTGAGTCTGGCTGGCAGGTCCAAGCCAAGGGGCCCTGGATGCACATGGCACCAGGAAGCGCCCTCGCCATTCCCTTCCTGCTCCTTCTTAAGGGCCTCTGCCCACAGTGCCTCTGGAAAGCCAAGTGGGGCCCTGCCAGGCAGTGTGTGTATACATGGCACGGGTGAGGGTGACTGGCGGGTCTGCCCACCTGATGCACACAGACGTTGCACTTGTCACAGAAGACCATCTCGTTGCCATCCTCGCCCTCAGGAGAGCGACACACGTCACAGACAACATCCTCGTCGTACTCGATGCCCAGCCCCTCCTGCGTCTCGATGGCCCTGGCCATATTCTGGTGGCACAGGGTCTCCAGTTCCTCCAGCACACGCTCTAATGTCAGCTCATCCAGCTCCGGCCTCTCTGTGAGGAGGACAGCAGGGCGTGGTGGTGTTAAGAGCCCAGCCTCCTTTGAGCTTCGAAGAGGACTTGGCTCCTGGAGCTGCAGGAATTCAGGGCAGATGTCTGGGAGGGTTTCTGTCCATCCACTGTGGGACCTGGGAGAAGCAGCTCCATCCTCTGAAAACTGAATGGTCTGGACCATCCCATCTCAACGGCCCTGACCTGTCCTGGTGTTCTGACTTTAGACAGCCTGCCTGTGACCACAGGGACATGTGTGTACAATTAACATGGAAGTGTCTCTGGGATGCGGCCAGCTCCATGGGAGAAGGCACTGCTTGTGCTGTGTGTATGAGGGGACCTCTGAGTGTGGCTGAATAGGGAAGCGTTAGCCCTTCCTGGGGCATTAGTGGGCTCCAGCCAGGTGGCCCACACCTCCTGACCCCAGCCCCATTTGCCATCCTGACCACAGCCCCATTTGCCATCCTAGAGTCCCCTGCATGCTCACTTACTCTTCATGTAACATCCGTGCTTACCACAATAGCCCCAACAGCGCTGCAACTGATGTGCTATCATTGCCCCCACCTGACAGCTGCAGAAACTTCAGGAGGCACAGAGACACTAACCAGTCAGGTCACCATTCAGTAATGCAGTATGGACACTCCCTCCAGATCCATGCCTGGGCCACGGCCCCTCTTGGGATGGGGAGAAAACCCTCCCTGCCCTGCCCTGATCCCATTCTTAATGCAGTGGTCACCTACCCATCTCCTTAAGCTCCGAGTTGATCAGCTCCAGCCAGTAGGCGTCAATCTCGTCCAGGTCATAGCGGCTGCCCCCCGGCCAATCAGGCTGGGAGCCCTCACCAAGCGTGGTGCTGCTCGGGGATGCCTGGGCAGGGGGGCCTTCCAGCGGCGGGAGGATCCTAGAAAATCAAGACAAAATGTCATGAAGGGAGGGGCCCTCAGCCTGCTGCCCTAGGGGTTCCAGGGAGCTGACCAGTCCAGCTCAGGAGCCGATGGACAAGTGTGCTTTGATGCCACACAGGGCCCACCTCCTTCCACCCCCTCCTTCATTTCTTCTTCCACCATCTGCCCACCCTGCAGAGACTCAGATGAGTCTCTGAGGGTGACTCAGAGACTGAGTGGATGAACAGGCAGCACACAGAAGACCCAAAGGGCAGTAGGGCACTGTAAGGGAAGGGAGTCAGGGCTGATCCACAGCCTTGCTCACCCTATAAACACCCACCTGCCCAGGGTTCATCCACTTCCTCCCTTCAGGGTAGCTGGGCCTTAGCTAAAGCCCCGTGGCCTGGATCTAACCCTGCTAGGGCCTGTAGGAGGTGTCCTATGTGCCGTCATGGGCAATGGCCTGTGTCAGCAACAAGTGAGGTAGTGCCAGCTGGACTTCGCGTCCCTCAACATACCCCTCAAGGCTGCGGACAAGGCAGGGGTTGTCTACATACTCCCAGAAGCCCAAGCCCCCTTTTTACCAACAGCCCGAAAACCCCATTGACTTGAGCAGAACTGAGGTCACCTCTCCTCTGAGATAAGGAGGAGCCCTACCTGGTTACCCGGCTGCGGCCTAGGGTGACCCTTTCCAGACAAAAGTCCGCATGCCACCTTGCCCTTCTCCCAGACACAATGTTATGTGAGCAGTGAGTGTCCTGCTACATAGTTACCTGGCCCCACGACCAAGACGGAAGTCAAATCCCTTGGATACAAAGAATCCTGCCTGCTGCAGTCCCAGGATCCCTTCCCAGCTCAGCCCCCCTTTGCGGCCACAGCTCTGCTGCTGAGGCAGCTTGGAAAGGCCTGGCCGCAGGGTGTGGACTCAAAGGCCTGCTTCACCGCTTACTGTGTGACTCTGGGGAAGCCACTCAACTTCTCTGGGCCCCAGTGTTCCCAAACCCCAAAATGGGTCAATAATAATAGTACCAGGCTGGGCACGGTGGCTCACGCCTGTAATCCCAGCACTTTGGGAGGCCAAGGCAGGCGGATCACCTGAGGTCGGGAGTTCGAGACCAGCCTGACCAGCATAGAGAAACCCCGTCTCTACTAAAACTACAAAATTACCCAGGCATGGTGGCGTATGCCTGTAATTCCAGCTACTTAGAAGGCTGAGGCAGAAGAATCGCTTGAACCCAGGAGGTGGAGGCTATGGTGAGCAGAGATCGCGCCACTGCACTCCAGCCCGAGCAACAAGAGCAAAGCTCTGTCTCAAAAATAATAATAGTAATAATATCTACCTTATGTGGTTGGTGAGAGGATTAAATGGATTAATGTTTGCAAAGACCACCGCGTGTGTGTGTGCGTGTGTGTGTGTCTGGTGTGGGGTGTGTGTTTTATGTGATGTGTGATGTGTGGTGTGTTTGTGTGTGTATGTGTGTGTTGAGACCCTGGGATGCTACCGCTCTCCTGAAATGGAATATAGGGGCATTTTGCCTCAGGAGGGCACGGTTTCCTCTTGGCTCCGCTGTGTGCTGCCCCTCAGTTCCTGATGCCAGTTCAAAAAGCCAGCTCTTCCCACCCCCCACGGGTTGCTATGGTTATTGCTTCGGAGCCTGGCCTCCATCTGGCCAGCTCTGCCAGGGTAGAGAGGCCCCTTACTTGAGAGGCATCCTGGGGTCGGGGGCAAGGCTGCCAGAAGCTGTGACTCAGCGCTGACAGGGAGGGAGGGGCAGGGCTTTAGATGGCACAGAGACATGGCAGAGCTGTGGCGAGGGCTCCTGGGCTTCCCCACCACCACATCCAGTGTCAGCAAAAAGGGTAGGAACGATGAAGGAGACGGGGAGGCAGGGGCCCAGGCCAAGAGAGACAATGGCCTCCAAGCCAGAAGGAAGGTCTATATAAGGTCAAAGGGGCACGGAGAAGGGGAAGGGGCTTGGCACCACCTTTGCCCACACAAGAGGCCCAAATGAAGGCAGATCCTAGGTCATGATCACGGTATGGCTGCACCCCACACCAACAGGTGATTCCATATGGAAGCGATACTAATACCCTCAGTCCAACACAATTCTGCCTTTCCCCGTGAAACTGTTACTTGAATAAACACATTCTTTTAAAAATGCAGCCTGTAATTTGGTTGTGAACGGCTTTGATTGTGCCCTAAGCACATGCTGAGTGGGGGTGTCCGGATGCCCACCACTTCCTGGCATAACTACCCACATCTGCTCGACTGGTCGGCGGCCACCTGGCCAAGCCTCTTGGGATCAGGATCACTGTGCTCCTTCTGCAGAGTCAGGGTGAAGGGACTCACACCACAAGGTATCTGTTGTGCTTCCTGGGTCTCTCCTCTTCATCTGTTTGCCCCCTTCCGGCTCTGGCTCTGAAGGAAGTTCTCCTACCAGGCGTGGACTGACCTGACCTGAGGACAAGGCCTCACCCTCAGCTGTAGCCAGGAGGATGGAGGTCAGCTGAGAGGAGGGCATCAGCTGGCTGGGATCTATGGGAGGGGAGGAGGTCTTTACCCCAGAAGACCAGACACACACCAGAGGTTGGTTCTGCCCTGGCTGAGACTTCTGGCCACAGTGAGGGGCAGGACAGGCCCTCACTCAATTCAGTCTGGAGAAGGGCGAGACAAGTGCTCATTGTTCAGACAGATTTCAGACCATGAGGTGGGCAGACCCACCCAAAGGCCAGGGAGGTAGGGACAGAGGGGGCCTGGGGTGGCAGCTGGGGAAGGGCAACCAGAAACAGCCTGCCGGGACGACGGGGGCAACAGCGCTCTGACTCTGGGCCTCACAGGGGCAGCCCAGGGCTTGCTCCCGGGGCCTCTGATTTCCTGGCCCAGCCCACTAGGCCTGGTGGCCCTGCAGGGAATTCCCCAGAATTTCCCAACTTCCTCATCTATAAAATGGGGACAATTATATGTAGTTTGTAAAGCTAATATGATTGTTAAATGAAAAGATGAACACAGGCTCAGCACAGCAAGTCCTCAAGAACAGGGTTTCTCTAACAATTCTGACCCTGGCGGCTACCAGGCAGCCTTCCAGATGAGGGCTGCGCAGTGGGAGGTGCCAGGAGGATGGAGTGGCTAGAGGGAGACAGCGGCAGAAGAGGTGTGGAGATGAATCTAAGAGAGCACCTCCCCACCCCCAGTCCATCCTCTCCAAAGATCACGGACGGGCCAGGAGCTCCTGGCTCATGTCAGCTTAGCACAGCCATGCCTATGCTGGGAATGCACCTCGTAAAGCCAAAGCAGCTGGAACACGTGCTCTCCTCTTGATGTCAACAGATAAAGCACCCTACAGGCAGACAGAAGCCAAGCTACTGGTATGGAAGCATCTGCAATTAATTACCCAGGCCAGGAGATGTTTCCGGAACCAACTGACACTGACATCAAGTAGAGAGGACAGACCGCTGGGCCAAGCCTAATCAAGACTGACCTCGCTCTGCCTACCTGGTGGCCTGCCCTTCCCCCATCACCCGGCGCACTGGTACTTGTGGCAGTGACCTGGCATACATATTCTCACTTCTGGAGAGGCCTGGGGCACCCCTGATTCTCAGAAGGCCCCAGACAAGTGTTAATAAACACTCAGCCATCAGGAGTCACTGGAACAGGATTGCCTGCCCCTCCCCTTCCAATCCCCACAGAGCACCCTATTGGTGCTTCAAGTCTGCTGTGCCTATGATCCAATCATAGCTGCAGCTGCCAGGAAACGAGGGTGCCAACGTCAAGGGAGGTAACAGCTGTGATCTTTGCCCCAGGCCTGGTCTACATGGGATCGAGCAAGAGCCACGAGGTTGCCAAGGCCAGGAGTAGACGGCCAAAAATCCAAGCTGCCCAGACCAGGCAGACTGGTGGGTGGGGGAGGCCAGGACACAAGACCCCTCTGCCCTGAGACATGACTTGGAGGGTTTCCCAGGTTGCATAAAGAAGCACTTGGCTGAACTCCGTAGCTGGAGGCAAGACCCAGGGCCATGTGGCTACCTCCTGACAAGAGCGGCCAGAAGTCTCTCCATCTCATGAGACCAGAAGCGTATAAAGCCCAGAGGACTCATCTCTGAACCAGCCCTAGCAGGGGAACCTACCCAGAGGCCTGTAATAGCAATGGCTTCCTGACCATCTGCTGTATGCCAGGCACTTGACTCCCCCTCTAAGAACTCCCTTAAAAGATTCAAGAAGTCAAAAGCATGGCTTAAGGCCGGGCGTGGTGGCTCACGCCTGTAATCCCAGCACTTTGGGAGGCCGAGATGGGCGGATCACAAGGTCAGGAGATTAAGACCGTCCTGGCTAACACAGTAAAACCCCATCTCTACTAAAAATACAAAAAATTAGCTGGGCATGGTGGCACGCACCTGTAATCCCAGTTACTTGGGAGGCTGAGGCAGGAGAATCTCATGAACCCGGGAGTCGGAGGTTGCAGTGAGCCAAGATTGCACCACTGCACTCCAGCCTGGCGACAGAGCGAGACTCCGTCTCAAAAAAAAAAAAAAAAAAAAAAAAAAAAAAAAAAAAGTATGCTTTATCTCTCTCTTAAAGATTAGTGAAAAGTCTGGAGATTTCCCTGATCAGAACTGCTTTGGCACCGGGCATGGTAGCCCATGCCTGTAATCCCAGCACTTTGGGAGGCTGAGGCAGGAGAGTTGCTTGAGCCCAGGAGTTAGAGACCAGCCTGAGCAACAGAGCAAGACCCTGTCTCTACCAACAATCAAAAAAGTTAGCCACGCGTGGTGGCATGTGCCTATGGTGGGAAGATCACTTGAGGTTGGGAGGTCGAGGCTGCAGTGAGCTGAGATTGCACCACTGCACTCCAGCCTGGGTAACCAAGTGAGAACTTGTCTCAAAAAAAAGGCCAGACCCAGTGACTTACTACAGCTGCCTGCAGTCCCAGCACTTTGGGAGGCCGGCCAAGGTGGAGGACAGATCACTTGAGCCCAGGAGTTCAAGACTAGCCTGGGCAACGTGGCAAATCCCCATCTCTACACAAAACATGATAATTAGCTGGGCGTGGTGGCCTGAGCTTGTAGTCCTAGCTACTTGGGAGGCTGAGGTGGGAGGACTGCTTGAACCTGGGAGGTCAAGGCTGCAGTGGGCCAAGATTGTACCACTGCACTCCAGCCTGGGGACAGAGTAAGACCCTGTCTCTAAAAGAAGAAAGAAAAAAGAACCGCTTTGGGGCCCAGTTTGGATTGACATTACAAAGTGCTTGCTGTGTGCCAGGCCTGGTGCCAAGTGCCTTCCATGCGTCATTTCATTCCATTATCTCAACATTACAACTGCATGAGTAGGTTAGTTATTGTTAGCATTCCAATTTCATAGATAAGGAAACTGAGGCCCAGAGAGATTACATTTTATGGTCTAAGGCCACACTGAATATGAGTGGCAACATGAACGCAAGCATCCTGGCTCTACAGCCAAGCCCGAGCCCAACCCCCTAGCCTCTCAGGTAAACTGCCAGTATTTCTGGAACATTTCAATGGTTTGTTGGACAAGGGAATGGAATACAGAATAGAGATGGACTAGAAAGGAATTCCAGGACTGGTAGGTCACCTACCTGGAAAGCAGCCTCCCCTTCCCCCCCTGTTCCAATGGCCCCCTAGCCTGGGCTGCCTGGCTCACCTCACCACGGGCTCTGGGATGGCCTCTGCCCCGGCGGGCACCTGCACACCTTTCTCCCATTCCTGTCGCCATGGGTCTGCCAGGATGTAGTAGTCGTCCGGGCTGAGCTGGTATGAGTCCGGGATCTTCATGGCTGTGATCAAGTCTGTCCGGAAAACCTGTGAGGGGCAAGAGGGGAGAGAGCGACTTCAGACTGCCCCAGGGCAGTCTGCCCCACAGGCCAGAGGAAGACGCAGGTACATGCAACTCAAGTGTGCATTCTGCCTGCGCACTTACAAATAAGATGGCATAAAAGCAATCAGCACAATAAATAACACAGCTCTGAACCCTGCACATGCTTTGCACACAGTAGATGTTCCATAAATGTGATGAACTGAATTCACATTGCTCTGACCTATGAAAGGACAGAGTTTGAGGGATAGATGGGAGTGGACCTATGAGAGAAAGAGAAAGACTGGCAGAGAAAGGCAAAAATCAAAATAAAAAGAGGACAACCTCAGAGGACAGAAAGGTTAATGTGAAAGCAATACTGATGGCCAGGCGTGGTGGCTCATGCCTGTAATCCCAACAGTTTGGGAGGCTGAGGTGAGAGGATTGCTTTAGGCCAGGAGTTCAAGACAGCCTGGGCAACACAGGAAGATCCTGCCTCTAAAAACATTTAAAAATTAAAGAATTTAAAAAAAACGGCCAGGCAATGTGGCTCACACCTGTAATCTCAGCACGGTGGGAGGCTGAGGAGGGAGGACTGCTTGAACCCAGGATTTTGAGATAAGTCTGGGCAACATGGTGAAACCTCATATTTACAAAAAATAAAAAAAGTAGCTGGGTGTGGTGGCACATGCCTGGGGTCCCAGCTACTCTGGAGGCTGAGATGGAAGGACTGCTTGAGCCCAGGAGGTTAAGCCTGCAGTGAGCCATCATCGCACCACTGCACTCCAGCCTGAGTGACAGTGAGTCACTGTCTCAAAAAATAAAAACAAAATGAATAAATAAAATGAAAAACAATACTGCCATTATGTGACTGTTCAAGACATTTCCACTGGAGGCTGACAATCATGTTATCTTTCTGCACCCACAGACACAAGTGGAGGTGTTAAACAGCACAGGGCGCCACTCCCAGGAAAGGCCTTCTGCAAACCGTATGCAAACAGCCAGGGGATGGCCGGGGCTTAGGGCAGCCTAGATAGTGGCTTCACTGAGCTGGGACTTCCAAGGTCCCTCAAGAACCGGGACACTCTCCTAACTCCACAGGGGCTTTGTGTGTCGGGGGGCGGGTAGGAAGGCAGGAAGGACAGGGTTGTCTTCCTTCTTAATCAAGCCCATCCAAACTCCTCAGAGCAAAGCTGCGAGTGGTCACACCCCGAGCACGTGCTCACTTGGGGCAAACTGCTCTTCCCAGAGTTTAGTCTGTTGCTCCCACCTCCACCCCCGATTCCACCTCAGAACAAGCTCTACACTCTGCCCCAGCTGGCACCGGCAACGCCTCCTGCCCCAGTCACCTGATCCCGCTGTGATCCCCCCACAAAGCGCTATTGTGGAATGGGGTGGCACCTCTAGACATCATGTGACTTGTTCAGGTACCAACTTTCCCAGTGATCACCGTCACTTGAGAATCACAAGTTGAAGAACTCACATCACTGAGACAAGAGACACCACTTCAAGGAGTACTCCAGGCCTCAGACCAAACTCCAACCCCACATTCATCGCTGGAAAAGTCAGCATCCACTGCTGTGCCTGGGGCTAAGTCAGTTCACTCAGCCTTCCGTAGGCTCATGACAGACAGATTCAGCGGTAACCTCTGCCTGCTATGTGAGCCTCATTTGAATCTAGGTCCATAAACACAAGGAGAACAGTGAAATGGGTGGACTGAGGGGCCTGGAAGCAGCATCTTGCAGAGTCTAATTAACGTCTGCATCTAGCTGGAGACGGCCCTGGCTTGAAAAAGGTCAAGTTTCTTGAAGACTCTACTTGCCAATATAATTTAATTGTTAGGACTAACACCCTAACATTTAATTAGGATGCCAGTGTGAAAAAATTAAAACCAGATTACAATTAAATGCTAATTAAACAGAAGATGGAATGTGGCTAAGATTTCACAGTCCTGGTAATTTGCATATCTTATTAGCAAGTAGTAAGAAAGCTAATGCAAGAGGGCACACTCAGGCACTGGGTGCTTTTAGGGGGCCCTTCAGTAGGGGCCCATGCCAGCGAAGGCCTCTGGAGACTGCCGAGCTCAGCAGGGCTGGGGCTGGGTTATTTCCCTATGGGCCCCAGCACAGGACCTGGCAAGGAAGAACCGACCCCAAAGTGATTCATAACTGCCTCAAAGTTCTCCCCACCCAAGCAAGCCAAGTGCTGCATCATCCCAAGTCCTGATGCGCTGAAGCCATGGAGAACCACCCACTTGGGACAGTGCATCATTCTGCCCTAGAAATCAACCCTACAATAGCCCAGTGTCACTATGTGCCCTTTAAAGAGGCACCGGTGGGTTAGAAACCTTTTGCTCTTCTCTCATCCTGGGCTGTAACTGTTTTCCTTTTTTTTTGAGACAGAGTCTTGCTCTGTTGCCAGGCTGGAGTGCAGGTACACAATCTCGGTTCACTGCAACCTCCGCCTCCTGGGTTCAAACGATTCTTCTGCCTCAGCCTTCCAAGTAGCTGGGATTACAGGTACCTGCCACCTCGCATGGCTAATTTTTGTATTTTTAATATGAGGTTTCACCATGTTGGCCAGGCTGGTCTCGAACTCCTGACCTCAAGTGATCCACCCACCTTGGCCTCCCAAAGTGCTGGGATTACAGGTGTGAGCCACCTGCACCTAGCTTAGTTTTTATATTTTTAATAGAGACGGGGTTTCACCATGTTGGCCAGGCTGGTCTTGAACTCCTGACCTCAAGTGATCCGCCTGCCTCAGCCTTCTAAAGTGTTGGGATTACAGGCGTGAGCCACCACGCCCGGCCCTGGGCTGTAACTTAACTGTTGTCTCCTTGGGAATTCCTTCCTGATCACCAACTGAGGGAGTGCCGACTGCCTGACTGAGCCACTTTCCATCTCACCCCATTTTCTTTCCAGCACTTACACTCCTGAAAAGTACCTGGTCGACTCATGTTGCTGGTTTCTTGTCATCTCCCTGGCATGCCTCATCCTGCTGTCGGCTATATTCTCAGTGCCTGGCACTGAATACGAGGGCCTCCCTGGGGAATTATCTGATGAATCTGAGGCCCCTAGCAAGCTCCTGGCAGTGCTTTCTGAACCCCCATGAACAGGGTGAGATACCTCATGGATAAACCCAGTGGCCAAAATCCCCAACCACATGGACCTGAACAAGCGCCTCTGAGCAACAGGCAGCCTTTGTTCTGCTGGGCTTTAAGCTCAAGGACCAGCATTCAGCCCAGGGTGGAGTGGGTGAGACCAGAGTGTCCCACCACACCGACTGGGAAGACATGGTCCAGACCCAGAACCAGGCCTGGCACTGAGAACTCACAGCAGGAAGGGCTCCCAGGGTCAACTTCAGAGTCCCTTCCCACTACAGTTAGGGAGATTCAGGGAAGACAAAAAGAGTCTCATTCCAAGAGAGTTTCATGTTTCATCCTGGGTCACACAGAGAGCAGGTGGTGGACTGGACACTAAGGGCTCTAGCAGGCGGGAATCATGGACACACAGGGAGGGCAGCACTGTCATAACAGTGTCAGCCCACACTTGGAGAGACTGTGTACAGAGTGACAGTGTAAGGGCTGTTCCTGAATTAATCTATTATTAGGCCCTCCACCCACTCTGTGAGGTAAGTACTACCATCATCCCTATTTTACAGTTGAGAAACCTGGGACTCGGGTTAGTTAAATCACCCACCCAAGGTGTACGCACTGGAAGTGGCAAATGAACCCAGGCCAACACAACTCCTGAGCCATCCAGCTCTCCCTGCCCCTTTTGGCCATGTGCTCACTGCCTAATGCCCTTGAGTTAAAGCGAAGCCAAATGAGGTGACTTCTCCAAGGGTTGAAATACGCAAATCCGACGGCGGTCTTTGCAAGTTCCGAGGCCTCCAGTGGCTCTCCATTGTCCTCCCACTATGCCCAGACTGAACTGCAGAGCCAATGAGGCCCTGTGACCACATGGATGCACTTGCAGTCTCCCAAGCACTTTTAACCCTTTGCACACGGGAGAATGCTGCCTGGGATACTACTCCCTTGCCAGAGTAAAGCTGGCACACTTCATCCTTAAGGTCTCAGTCCAGCCTACGTCTGCTCTAGGAAGCCTTCCCCAATCCTAGGCTGGGTTGTGGGCCTTGTCTGAAGTTCTACAGCCCCTGTATTAGAATCTCCTGGTTTTTTTTGCCATGTCTTCCCCACTAGAAGGGGAGCTCAGTGAGGTCTGGCTGAGCCGCAGGGCTGGAGCCCAGCAGTGCAAGCAGGGCCTGGCACATGCTAGGTGCTGAGAAATCTTGAATGACTCAAGATCCTTCCATGAGCCAGCCACCTCCTTCTTTGGTTGCTGTCCAAGACTACAGCTGGGTACTCCATGCCTTCCAAAGGAGCCTCTGTGCATTTATATAAAAACTGCCCACAAATATGGCAGCCAATTGTAACCTAAACATCATTTTGTGTTGAATTTCCAGGAGGTAGGCCTGAAAAAGGCTTAAACATTCTCCTAAAACTCCTTTGAATGATTTATGAAAACTAAATAAAGAATAAAATGGACACTGATGAACGAGAAGTCTTGCTGTGGCAAGAAAGTTGGAAGCTGGAAAACAAGCAATTTTCTTAGAATGTGAATGTTTACTACTTTTCTCTCTTTTGGCAGAAATTGACAAATTGTCTTTAAAGGTCTGCTGCCTAGCAACCAAGTTCTGCTGAGCTGCTTGGGAGATGTTAATTGTAGCTTCTTCAAACAGTATGAAGAAATGTTTAAAGGCCTCAAATTCTAATTGAATAACCCATCTGAGTGCTAGGGGTGCCACTGTAGCCCTGGAGGGGGCTAAAGACTGCTCTGCCCAGATGCAGGGACACTGCTCCAGAAACACGTCACATGGTTTTGCCTTCACGTCTTTTTCTGAGACTGCAGATCACAACCATTCAAAAGTCTAGCTTTCTGTATGTATTTCCCTAGGAAGAACTCTGCAAGAAGGCAGAGCGTGAGTGACCTCCAAAAGCAAATAAAGATAATGACAAAAGGCAACTTTCACTGTGCACTAACCACATGGCCAGTAGACACCAGGCTACAAGGTTTAATATACAATCTCAAGATTTGTAGCTATGATTTGGACATTTCATCCTGGGACCTTGGTTCTCTGCTTCCTTTTCTCAAGGGGGGAATTACTGTATCACAGAGTATTTCAAACTAAGAGGTACCAAGAGGAAATTTAGTTACTGAAAAGCTCCAGCAGTTATCACACTACAAAATATAATTACTTGTGTAATTATATATATATATATATATATATACACATACATATATATATATATATATTTTTTTTTTTTTTGAGACAGAGTCTCATTCTGTCACCCAGGCTAGAGTGCAGTGGTGCGATCTCGGCTCACTGCAACCTCTGCCTCCCAGGTTCAAGCGATTCTCCTGCCTCAGCCTCCTGAGTAGCTGGGATTACAGGCACCTGCCACCACGCCTAGCTAATTTTTGTGTTTTTAGTAGAGACGGTGTTCACCACCATGTTGGCCAGGCTGGTATCAAACTCCTGACCTCAAGTGATCTGCCCACCTCAGCTTCCCAAAGTGCTGGGATTACAGGCGTGAGCCACCATGCCTGGCCTATTGGTGTAACTATATTTTTAATGTCCATCTCTCCTAATAGTCAAGCTGCAAGAAGATAGGGACTCCCTGTGTCCTGTTTATCACTGTGCCTGCTTTTGGCACAGTGTTTGACACACAGCAGGTACTCAAAAATGCTTGTGGAACAAAAATTAGCCAGTTATGGTGGCTTGCCTGTAGTCCCAACTACTTGGGGAGCTCAAGCGAAAGGACTGCCTGAGCCCAGGAGGTAGAGGTTGCAGTGAGCCGAGATCATGCCACTGCACTCCAGCCTGGGTGACAGAGTAAGACCCTATCTCAAAAAACAAAACAAAACAAAAACAAAATGCTTGTGGAAAGAGTCAGTGAATGAATGAATGAATCCCAGGATTTGTATGAAGTACGACTAAAGTATAAAACTTCTTGCCCTGTCTTAGCAGGGAGAGAAGAGGCAGGAGGCTGGCAGGATTCTTCCAGGTGAAACTGAGAAACTGGTCTTGGTCACTGTCCCAAAGACAATCACAATGGCTTTGGCCAGGACAATATCTCCTGGATATCTGTCTACACTAAAAGTCCCAACGAAGAGCTAGAATTGGCCTTAGAGTTAGAAGTGGTCACTTCTTCCTCACCCCTCAAGGAATGTTTGAAGTTCTGTACTTAAAGAGCCAATCTCATCACAATTGTTTTCTGAGCACCTCATCTCATTAGAAACAACAGCTAATAGAGAAAGGTAATTGCCGTGTTAAGGCATGTCAAGTATTATGTTAAAGTTTTACATACATTGTGGCTCCTAATTCATATTACCCGTCTTACAGATGTGGAAACTGAGATTCAGAAAGGTGAAACCACTTGCGTGAAGTCCCCACTGTCTAACCACAGCAATACTGCCTGCAAGACACAGAGGGCTCTTCTTTTAAAAAATCTTTTCTGGGTCGGAACCTGATAAAGAGTGTCTTAGCCAAGAGCAAACTTATGCAGCTAAATTCAGTATAAATATGAGAGAAGGGCTGTAAGAATAGCTACCCCCTGCCCAGTCATGTTTCAAGCTACCACTAGGCTAAGTTCATAAGACACTTAAAAAAAAAAAACAAAAAACAAAAAAAAACCCCACTCAACATCTCTTTCTTTTATTTTCATGAGGATAGCAGCACTTCCTGCTCTTAAAGAGAATTTATTGCACACATTTCTTTTGCAAGACAAGTCCCAGAGGCCAGGAGGCCCTTCCAGCTGGCGGGAGCAGCAATGTTTCCAACTATAGAAGTGGATCCTGCCCCCCACCCCGGAGGAAGGCAGTGTGAGTCTCAGAAAGCAGGCGCTTAGCCTAGCGGAAGGGCTCGCCCCAACCCGCCTGCCTCACAAGGTAGCAAAGGAACTGCTGGTGGGCTGGAAACTTGGCTCAAAACCACAAGGGCAAGCACAAAACCTTTTTTTGGATTCTCCTGTTTTATCTATCAAATTATGGGCATTTTGCATTTTCCTGTACCATACGCCTTCACTGTTTTACTATAAAACGGCATTTCAAACATCTGGATGACACCTCCGCTCCTCAGGAAGGCATCTTATTTACCCTGTGGTTTGGAACCCCAACGCAGTCTGGCTACCCTTGTCTTTACCCTTCACCCAGGGTAGGAGAAGGATTCCATTTTTAAAAGCAAGGGTTAAGCCGAGAAGCTGCATCTCCACTCACTGAGTTTTCTTGGGGAGGGGAGTGGGGGTGGCATTCCTTATAGAGGGACTTTCAAGGACACTGGGTCTAGGGGACACCCCCTTGCTGGTAGCAGAGGCTTCTCCCGGGCCCCTTCCCCAGGGACTAGGCACCACACATTGGTGAAGGGCCTCAGTGGTACATGCAACTAGGGACGTACTAATTTGTCACCAGAGCCTATAGAGGAGCCAACAGCTGAATCCCCACTCCCACCATCCAGGCTTCCAGCTCAGGGTGGCCTGCTTTACCCAACACTCCCCACCTCCTGCCCCACTCACCTCTGGGGCTCCCTTCACCCCCCAGGGCTCCATGAGCCTCGGGAAGGAGTCACATCTACAGATCATCAACTCCCTGGGAGGGCCCAAGGCAGAACTCTACTATAAGGTCTCTGAGGCTCACTTGCCTGGGGTCACAGATGTCCTGGGGCAAAGCCTGGGCGTTTTGGCAAAGCCAGGCTGCACCTCCCATAACAGACCCCTTCCTGTGTAGCACCTGCATCCTGCTGACAGAGGACAAGTTCCCCAGGGACAGGGCCTGTGCTTTCTGTCCCCAGCACTGAGCTAGGCTCACTAGGTACTCTTGAGCACTTGCTGATTTTGATCAGCATCAGCAGCTCCCAGTCCAGAGACCCAGGCCTCTGCCCACTGGCTGACTTCTGGGGACTCTGACTTCCTGAAAATGCAGCTTTCTACCTCAAGACAGCCTGCCTGGGGAAACCCCCACCGCTTGCCCTGCCCTTCCGCCTGTGTCTCTGCCCAGGTCAGAGAACACCACCTCAAACAGTAGCCCCCCAAAACACGCGGCTGGCCTCTAGGTCTCTCCCAGAACTATCCTTCACACCTCTGGCAAGTCCGGGGCGGGGCAGAAATGTGTTAATCCGCCGGGCGCGGTGGCTGAAGCCTGTAATCCCAGCACTTTGGGAGGCCGAGACGGGCGGATCACGAGGTCAGGAGATCGAGACCATCCTGGCTAACACGGTGAAACCCCGTCTCTACTAAAAATACAAAAAAGAACTAGCCGGGCGAGGTGGCGGGCGCCTGTAGTCCCAGCTACTCCGGAGGCTGAGGCAGGAGAATGGCATAAAAACCCGGGAGGCAGAGCTTGCAGTGAGCTGAGATCCGGCCACTGCACTCCAGTCCGGGCGACAGAGCGAGACTCCGCCTCAAAAAAAAAAAAAAAAAAAAAAAAAAAAAA
>NC_045437.1:155348513-155378898 GCF_002776525.5 Piliocolobus tephrosceles
CCAAAAAAAAAAAAAAAAAAAAAAAAAAGAAATGTGTTAATCCGCCATCCCCTCTGTGAAGCTGATGGAGTGGCGGGCTGCCCCCACCCACACTCCCTGACGCTGCTTAGATCTTTGAACCAGGCTGGAAAGCCTCCCTCCCTCTCCTTCAAGCTAGCCATAGCTTCCACTCCCTACCCCCTCAAAAACACTCAAAGCAGCTTCCAGGGAACAACCAAGCCAGGAACTCCTGTCTTAGGCAAAGGGAAGGGAAAAGTCTATGGCAGTTGTCTTTTGTTTATTTTGCTTTTTTTTCGTTTTTGAGACACAGTCTCACTTTGTAGCCCAGGCTGGAGTGCAGTGGTGCAATCTTGGCTCACTGCAACCTCCGCCTCCTGGACTCAAGTGATCCTCCTGCCTTAGCCTTCTGAGTAGCTGGGATTACAGGTGTGCATCACCATGACTAGCTAAGTTTTTATATTTTTTTGTAGAGACAGGGTTTCACCATGTTGGCCAGGCTGGTCTTGAACTCCTGACCTAGGGTGATCTGCCCGCCTCGGCCTCCCTATGGCAGTTGTTCTTAACCCTGGATCCCAACAGGAGGGCTTGTTAAAAAAGTACAGGTACTAGGGGGCACAGTGGCTCATGCCTGTAATCTCAACACTTTGGGAGGCCGAGGTGGGCAGATCACGAGGGCAGGAGTTCAAGACTAGCCTGACCAACAGGGTGAAACCCTGTCTCTACCAAAAATACAAAAATTAGCCAGGCATGGTAGCATGCACCTGTAATTCCAGCTACTTGGGAGGCTGAGGCAGGGAAATTGCTTGAACCCAGGAGGTGGAGGTTGCAGTGAGCCGAGATCACACCACTGCACTCCAACCTGGGTGACAGAGTGAGACTCAATCTCAAAAAAACAAAAAACGTACTGGCCAGGTGCAGTGGCTGATGCCTGTAATCCTAGCACTTCCTGAGGCAGGCAGATCACTTGAGGTCAGGAGTTTGAGACCAGCCTGGCCAACATGGCAAAACCCCATCTCTACTAAAAATACAAAAATTAGCCCAGTGTGGTGGCAGGTGCCTGTAGTCCCAGCTACTCGGGAAGCTGAGGCAAGAGAATCTCTTCAACGTGGGAGGTGGAGGTTGCAGTGAGCTGAGATCACACCACTGCACTCCAGCCTGGGGAACCAAGTGAGACTCCATCTCCAAAAAAAAAAAAAAGGCTAGGCATGGTGGCTCACGCCTGTAATCCCAGCACTCTGGGAGGCCAAAGCAGGCGGATCACCTGAAGTCGGGAGTTCAAGACCACCCTGACCAACGTGGAGAAACCCCATCTCTATTAAAAATACAAAAATTAGCTGGACGTGGTGGCACATGCCTGTAATCCCAGCTACTCTGCAAGGCTGAGGCAGGAGAATCGCTTGAACCCAGGAGGCAGAGGTTGCGGTAAGCTGAGATCGCAACACTGCACTCTAGCCTGGACAACAAGAGCAAAACTCCGTCTCAAAAAAAAAAAAAAAAAGTACAGGTGCTATTCCAGACCATGTAAGTCAGAAGACCCGGGGTGGGGTGGTATTAAAACAATAATCTCTGCTCTCTGACTTCCATCAGATTCTGAGATGTGTCCCACAAAGGGTTAAGCACTAACAATGGCTACACCATTTAGTGAACCAGGCAAGTCCAGAAACTCATTGTGTAAATTATTATACTAGCTCCCCAGGCCAGGCTCAGGACTTCAGGGCCAAAGGATAGAGAGCTCTGCTGGGATGCCATAGGCAACAGAAGGCAGCAGGCTGAGTTCTCAGGGGCAGCTCCACCTTTTCCTTCTACTGCTTTAAGGAGATCCCAGGGCAGACTTCAGGCTTTGTGCACTTCCACCAAAAATCCTAGCCCAGCCGCCCAAGAATCCTGGGGCCCATGCCTTCAACTCTCAGCTTGGAGGCCAGCACTCACTCCCCTTTCACTCTGGCTGAGGGAGGGGCCAGCCATTGGGCAAGGGCCAGATGGGAAGCTGGGCCTCCAGGCCTTAGCCCTGTCCAGGGTCCTGACTCCTGGTCAAGCGCTTTCTTCAGCCCTGAGGCACCTCACTTGGTGTAGAGTGCCCCTTGACTCGTGCCCTTAGGGTGCACTGGGAAAGGGCAGCTCCTGAGAGGCCATCACAGGGCATCCCTGCCTATCTCACCCAAACCCAACCCCAGCCCTTTCATAGGTTGGATTCATTGTGCCCACTGGCTGTTCTATGCTAAGCACTCCTGGTCCTCAAACCCCCACCCCATCACTGCCCACATTTAGAGATGAGGAGACAAGTGAACCACGGGTTCCATGGCTCTGCAGTCACCAAGGAGGGGGTTTCCACAGCACACACATCACTCCATAAGTGTTCTCACTGGGGACTCCTGCCACACTAAGCAAACCACATGACCAGCCTGACAGCCACCCCACAGGCTTCATACTCTAGGGGACTGAGTAGATGGGGTTCCCAGAACCCCCTTCACCAGGGTATCCAAAGCCCAGGCTCAGCAGACCATAAAGGCCCCACCCAAGCCATTCACAGAAAGAGAAGAGAGCAGCTCGTGAGGAGATTTAGTGCAAACATTCTCTGCCGCCAAATCCTCGCTTTCATCTCCGCCCTCTCATGAGCCAAGTAACTTGGAAGCTTTCCTTGATGGTTTCCTCTCTGCCCCAAGATAACGGCTCAACCTTGTCACTTAGGGGACCAGGAGAACCTCTCAGGCTGCTCTCCAGCCTACTGTAGGAGGAAAGCCTTGTGCTCGGCAACAGTTCAAGGGTTCTGGGCGGGGAGGACTTCATTGGCCCTTCTAAAGCCCAGGACTTGAGGTGGGGAGGTGTCTCCTAGGCAGACCTCAGAGCCTGTGGAGGCTCCTGGGCTTGGACCCAGGGCCATGTGGAGCCAGTCCCCAGCAGGGTTGGGCATCGATACTTGTACCATGGGTTTGACTATTTTTAGGTGTGGAAAGGTACAAAGGCTCTGGGCTGGAAAACCCAAGAGGCAGGGGAATTTTCTGCCCCATGCAAATTGCTCTTTCTTCTCAGCCTCCGCTGACACCTGTTTCCTCCCAGGCAGGCCCAATCCTGGGTGCAGATGGCAGCCTTGCGCCTGGGAGGTGGCCCCTCCTCCCACTGGAGATTGGAGGAAGCAGAGCAGGGGCAAGAGACTGGCTTAAGCTCCTCGTGGAGTCAAAGAGATAAGCCAGCGCTAGGAGCTCCCCAAAACTTTCCCATCCCACTTCAACTTGAACAGCTATGGTAAACAGGAGATAGGTGGATTCTCGAAAGGCAGGTTCCTCATGTCTGAAATGGGAATGACAATTCTTGCCTTCCAGGACCAGGAAGGCACATAAAGGTAGCTACTGTTTTACTACTTCAACCATAGCAACTGGGGAGCCCCTGTAGTTCTCAAGACTGGGGTGAGGCTAGGCGCAGTGGCTCATGCCTGTAATCCTGACACTTTGGAAGACCAAGGCGGGAGGATCGCCTGAACTCAGGAATTTGAGACCAGCCTGAGCAACACAGTGAGACCTTGTCTCTACTGAAAAAAAAAAAGACAAAACAAAACAAAAAAATTAGCTAGGCATGGTGGTGTGCACCTGTAGTTCTAGCTACTCGGGAAGCTGAGATGGGAGGATCACTTGAGCCTGAAAGTTTGAGGCTGCAGTGAGCCATGATTGCACCACTGCACTCCATCCTGAGTGACAGAGGGAGACCCTGTCTCAAAAGAACAAAGGAAAAAAAAAAAGACCGGGGGTGGGGAAGGTCTCAAACAACCAAGAGCCAGCAGGGCTCCCCAAGGCCCCACCTGCCTTTTGCTTCCTTGGCTGCACTTAAGCACATCCCATCCCCTTACCAAGCAGGGCTACCCCAGGAGGGCAGTCAGAGATTCAGCACTGTCCCGCCCCCACCTCCACCTCACCCCCAGCACTGCATCCCCCTCCTGTAATGGTATTCCCAGAGGAAACACAGTCTGTACCCTACCCACCATGGGGCCATGGAGGTCAGGCTTGGGGGATGGGGCATCAGGTCTCAAAGAATTCTGCTCCCACCTCCCCAGGGGAGAGTCCTAGGGGAGGGCAGCTCCTGGAAGAGGCAAGGCGGAGTCCTTTTTCAGATGCAAGGATCTGCGGAAGCCCCCCTCTAAGGGCTGGCTAAAGACAGTGGAGCCAGGACTGCACCTGTGGTGAGGGAGCACTGAGGAGGGGCCAGCATGGAGGAAAGACATCCTCCCCAACCCATGCCGAGGGCCTGCCACCAAGCTCTGGGCCTTTCTGCCCTTGGCACTGTGAGCCCCAAGGATTTAAGGTTTTGGCTAAAGGCCTTGGCATCCTCACTTTCCTTATTTACAAGAGGACTGAGAAATTCTGGGCTAGTTTTAATGGTTAAAAAGGAGCATCCAGCCCCAGTGCCTGGCTATTTCTTGGCTGTAGTACAGTGTCCTACTTAAGAGCCAGGATTGGCCGGGTGCAGTGGCTCATGCCTGTAATCCCAACACTTTGGGAGGCCGAGGCAGGCAGATCACCTGAGGTCAGGAGCTCAAGACCAGCCTGGCCAACATGGTGAAACCCCGTCTCTACTAAAAATACAAAAATTAGCAGGGTGTGGTGTGCGCACCTGTAATCCCAGATACTCAGGAGGCTGAGGCAGGAGAAGCATTTGAACCCAGGAGGCTGAGGTTGCAGTGAGCTGAGATCGCACCACTGCACTCCAGGCTGGGGAACACAGCGAGCCTCAGTCTCCAAAAAAAAAAAAGAACCAGGATTAAGACCCTCCATCCTTGGCTCCTGTAGCCCCATCTGTGCCAAAGGCTTCTTCTGTGGTCAGTGCAATGAATGCCTCGTGGTATTAGCACTGAAGACCTAAAAGAAGGAGCAATAGGGCCCTAGGGTGGGAGTTTTTTTCAGGGACCTCAGGAAGGAGGGTCCAGGTGTCCAGGAGTCTACCCACCCCCAGTGCTCTTCTCAGTTCCAGAGGCCATAAACCTCTACCTGCTGTAACAAACATCCCAGGTCAAAGTAAGGAAGGCTTCAAATGCAGATGCCTGTGAAATGGGTACAAGGAACCTATGATTAACTGGCTCTGAGGACCCCATCCCTTATCCATGCGCCAGCAAATCCTTATCACTCTTGGCTTAGCCTACAAAATGTCACAAACCCTACTGCTTCTCATTCCACTGCTACCACCCAACTCTAAGCCACCACTGTTTCCCTGCTGGACAACTGCAACTCTCCCTTCTCTCACAGCAGCCAGGGGGAACTTTCACTAAAACATCAGGCTGTGTCATTACCCTGTCTGAGATCCTTGAAAGGCTTCTCCCCTTGCTCAGATCAATTGGAATACCTTCACAACAACCTGGAAGGCTGAGGGAAACTGGCCCCTACTCCCCTTCATTCCACTCGGCCACACTGGCCTCTCTCTGCACTGCCCATGCCCTCTGCGAGAAATGCCCTGCCCCTGTCTCCGCAGGGCAGCTCACTCTCATTCCCCACAGATCTCTGGGAGCTCATCACTACCCACCTCGGAGGGCTTCTTTTCGTTCTGTCGGGGCCAGCCCGACTTGGTGCTGCTGGGCAGTTTGGAGCATCTTGATGCGGATGTAGATGTCACATGACCTGCAGAGAGAGAACAGTCTATTAGGGGTCCTGGAGGGCCAGGAGCACCACCCACTCATGCTCAAGAATAGGAAGCTTCTAAGCAAAGCCCCGGCTAGAATGTTCAGTGAGCACCTAGTGGACTACCCTTGCTCTGGGCCTCAGTCTCCCCACTGATGAATGGGGACATGAAGCCTCCTCTACTCGCCAACCAGAAGGGCTGGAGAAATCAAAGGCTGTTACTGGGGCTCAGTATTAGTATAATGTGTGACCCCAGACAAGTCCCTGGCCCTCTTTGGGACTCTGCTCAAAGAGAGCTGGAATAAGCCTTTCATGCCCACTCTTCACCCTGCCCCAGGTTAGGTACTGTCCCAATACTCTGGGATGATGCAGTGGGTATTCAGAGGCAGAGCAGGGCAATGGGAAGAGAGATGCTCTGAAGCAGATCCAGGCTACCAGCGGAGTTCTGACCCAGCCACTTACTAGCTTGTCACCCCAGGCAAATGATTCAATCTTGCTGAGCCTTAGTTTGTTCTGTAAAATGAGGACAAGAGAACACCTACCTTCAAAGGGCTGTTGTGAGGAATAAGTGGTATCATGCCTGTAAAGTCTGAGCACAGTCCCAGGCACACAGTGATTCCTCGGTAAACATTAGCTATAATTATTAGGGTCTAAGGCCCTTGCTGGATGACAGGGCTGTGGCCTCTACCCCTATGAATCAAAGGAGCAGCAAGATACAGGGAGACACTATGGTTTTGGCTGAATAGGAGTAGCAGCCATGGGTGGGCACAGTGGAGGGGGCTGGTGGGGAGCCTTGCAAGTACCTGGCCCTCTCAAAGGGTTCCTCTGCCTGCAATAAAGTTAGAAATGGAGGATGTGGTTTTTGGTTCTACTGAGCCAGGCCACAGGCAGCATGTTGTAGCCACAAAAGGCCAGATACTGTGATCTCCTGCTGTAGGGAAGAAGGGCTGGCCAGGTAGGATGCCAGAGCCAAGCTGAGCAAACAGAGCCTAAAGGACAACAAATGAGACCTGGAGGTAGGGACAGGGCTGAGACCTCCTTGGTCATCCTAGTGGATCTACCCTTAGGCTTAGGCTTTTGGGGGGCTGTGGAACTCTGGGAGCTAGGAGGGGCCTTGGTAAGCCCCCTAATCTCGCTTGCTCATAAGTGTGAAGAAACAGGTCTAAATTTGCACAGCTCCATGCCCGGCCTCCTTGGCAGGTCAGCCTCTTCCTTAGCCTGGGCCTCCAGCAAGGCAATCATTGCTAGATGAGATCTTCCTGGCAGCACAACCCTCCTACCCACAGCAGATGGAACTCCTTACTCCAACAGGCACAGGCAGGCCTGGCTTTCTGGGCACCTGAGAAGAGCTGCCTTATGACCTAGTACCAGAGCCTTCACTTGGCATAAACTTCTCTTCTCCAAATTTCAGGGGAGGCTCCCTAAACTTCTTCTGCTGCTTGATAATGCATTCCACACACCCCTCCCCGCAACCATCACATCCAATTGACTCGCCAATCCACACACAAGTCTAACTCTGGGATTCTATTGCCAAGATTCTATGAAGGTTGGGTATCTTCATTGATTTGTTCAGCAAACATTTACTGAGCACCTACTATGTGCCAGATCATAGCTGGGGATATAGTGGTAAGCAAGACAAGAGACCTCTTACCAAGGAGCTTACCACTGATTGGGAAATGATACTTATCCAGTAAGTATGATAAAAGGTGACTGGGTTTGTATCTGTTGTATACGGACTTTCTATACGGGCCTTGACTTAATATATAGAGAAGCCCAGAGGGGAGCCAATCTGTTCCAACCAGAGCAAAACAAATGGAGCTGGGACCTAGAGGGTAAGGGGGAGTACAGCTGGGAGAACAAGGCCTTGGAGGTCATGGAAGGTGCAGGGACTTTTTTAGAAGTGGAGAAACCTGACTTAATTTATGCTTTCATCAACATGCCTCTTAGTGAAATTAAGACCATAGGGCAGCCTCCTCCCATCTGGGCCTGATCACTATTCAAATACTTTCCCTGTAGGAGCCCAAATTGGAAGGCCTTACTGTCAGTGGTGTCAGAGTTGTCACTGCTGATGGAGTATTTTCGCCTCTTCTCTTCCATCTGCAACAAAAGGTAAGCCCATTATACTCACGGATGGCTTGGGAAATCCTCAGCCTCTCAGAAAATCACCCCATAACCTACCTCCCCACTTATTCCACTGCAGAAAGAACAGAATAAAGCCCTGCCCTAGCCTTCTTCTCTGCCAGCATCACCCTCTCCCACCCATCCACAGAGGCCCTGGGATTCTAAAAGGCTGCATCTCCCACCTCCTGAGCCCAGAGCCCTCGGTTAAGCAAGGGTCTAAACAAAGCTGTTGTAGAGGGAGAGGACATGGGGGTGTCACCAAGCAGAAGCTGAATAGTGACCATGACCTGCCCAGTCCCAGCTGCCACCCAAGGACACTCAGACCCACCACTGCAAAGGCCTCCTGAGCCACAAGTCCTCTAGGGATGTTAAGAGGGTAGAGGACAGGAAACAAGACTGATTCTTCCAGGAGGACTGTGCTATCGGAAGTTAGGGACAAGCCAGCACAGACAACACTGAGGGCCTAGTCCTGTGAGTGGTGGTCAGCAGTGTACAGAAGCAGGAGAGAGGTGGGGGACACTCCAGAATGAGTCCCTGAGACACATCAGGCCCAGGGTGACTGGTCCTGGGTTGAGCTACCCTGCCCTCCTACTCCCTATCACCCTTCCCAGATAAAAGTACAAATAAACTCTACCTCAACTGTAACATCTAACTTCACAGTATTAAGGACAACTCTCACAGAGGCCTCATACTGAGCTCACACAGAGTCTTCCCTTATCCACACCATCTCCTGTTCTAACCAGGTGAGCTGTGAGCTCCATTTACAAGTGAGGCCAGGACCCTGTCCTGCTGGTAAGTGGCTGAGATGGAACTGAATCCATAAGGTCTGATCCCCAGGCGCATGCTGAGCTGCCTTTGTACCCTCCATCAGCTCCTGGCTGCTGAAAGTGTTTTCCCACCACTGTTTCCTATAATCCTCATGAGTCCCAGGTGGCAGAGCCTGCTCTCATGCCCTCAGAGGGGAGCACAGCAGGTGGTGCGTTAACCTGCTCTGGGTCTTACAGCTCACCTGTGGCTGAGTCCTAATGTGGGAACACGTCGGGGGCTCAGGGTTCAGAGCACGCTCCCCTCTGTTCCCTGACTGACTCCCCACAGCAAAGGATAGGGAGGAGTCTGTGTCAGTAGAGAAAGCCCTGGCCGGGTGCGGTGGCTCAAGCCTGTAATCCCAGCACTTTGGGAAGCCGAGACGGGCGGATCACGAGGTCAGGAGATGGAGACCATCCTGGCTAACACGGTGAAACCCCGTCTCTACTAAAAATACAAAAAACTAGCCGGGCGAGGTGGCGGGCGCCTGTAGTCCCAGCTACTCGGGAGGCTGAGGCAGGAGAATGGCGTAAACCCGGGAGGCGGAGCTTGCAGTGAGCTGAGATCCGGCCACTGCACTCCAGCCTGGGTGACAGAGCGAGACTCTGTCTCAAAAAAAAACAAAAACAAAAACAAAAAAAAAAGAGAAACCCCGCTGCCCAGCCCATCTGCACCTAACTCCCGCTGCCCCCAACCCCAGTCCATTCCTGCTGAGCCTTGGGATGCCACCATCTTACTGCAGCCCTGCAGAGACTAGGGAGCATCTGCTCTCTAAGGTGGGTTTGAACACCCAGATCTCTCAGCTGACCAGGATGGCCCTCCTGCCTTGGACTTGATCTTAGCCGGGAGCTTCTCTCTACCCCAGTGCCCACCACCAGCAGGATCAGGATGGCAGGAAGACTCATTGAGGCGGCTGCTTGCCACCCAGCTTCAAAGGTGCCGCCGGTAAAGTGCCCTCCAGAGGCTGAGGTTCCAAGGGACACTGTGGTACAAGCAGCACAAAGGCAGGAACAAGGATGGCTAAGACTGCTAAGCACTCATGGTGGCAGGAGGGGGTCCACAGGGACCTCAATGAGTCCTTAGAGCAGCCCTTTGTTACACGCATATACCATGGCTGCTTCCCTTTTGCAGAGGAGGAAACAGAAGCTCAGAGGTTACGTGACCTGCCCAAGATGTCAGTGACTGTATTTGATTCAGGAGACCGTGCTCTTGACCTTCTGACTTCTCTGCCTCTGCGCAGCAGAGTACAGACAGCCCAGCAACCCACAGCTGCCACCCTCACTGCCTTCCAGTGTCTGTGTGTCAAGGGCATGATACCTGTAATCCCAGCACTTTGGGAGGCCAGGGCTGGAGGATCTCTTGAGCCCAGGAGATCGAAACCAGCCTGGGCAATGTAGTGGGACCCATCTCTACAAAAAATTTAAATATTAGCCAGTTGTGGTGGCACATGCCTAAGGTCCTAACTATGTAGGAGGCTGAGTTGAGAGGACAGCTTGAGGCAGGGAGGTCAAGGCTGAGGTGAGCCATGATCGTGCCACTGCACTCCAGCCTTGGTGACAGAGTGAGACCCTATCTCTAAAAAAAAAAAAAAGAGAGTGTGACAAAAGCTGACTGACAGAATCCTGACTCCTGATACTAGCCTACGTCTTCCTCAGCTCAGCCCAGCCCAGCTCAGGGCAACCCAGCTTTGTCCTGACATTGGTGGGTGGAGTGGGGGGGAGGTGCTAAAAGTGCACCCACCCATTTTCTCTTGTAAGCCTGTATGCGAATTCCATTTCTCTTCATTTCCTGCAAAGAAGGCACTTCCGAGCCAGCAACTCCCACAGCATTAAAAGCAGGAGTTATGGATTCAGGGGTGATGGGTTCAAATCCTAGCTCCTCTCCTCACAGACCAGGGACCTTGGGAAAGACTTACCTCCCAGAGGACATAAACTGGAACTGGCTTTTTACACAAATGTCATGAATTTAAAATGTTGGCAACTGAGTCAGAATTTTTACAACACTTCGAAAGGGCCAAACTAAACACATCTGTGGGCCAGAATCAGCGGGTGGGAATAAATAAGAACAGCATAAAGCCCTCAGCACAGTGGCTAGTTATCCATATGGGTGCCAGTTAGTAACAGCATGGCAGCCTTGGACCAGGTCGGAGAGTCCTGGAGGAAGGGCTCCTAAAAAAGAGGCAGGGACCTTACACAGTAAGGAAGGTGCCCTAGAAAGGACTCCTTGACTGCCCAGGGACCAACAGCTGAATGTCAGCATGCGGACCGACACATTCTGTGGTGGTTTAATTGTTATAATAACTAGGCTTGAGAGGGAAGCCACTGTTTTGTGAGTGCAGCTTCTTTCCTTTAAACCAAGTCTTCCGAAGGCCTCCTTGCTCCAGCGAGCTCCCACTGTCACAGTGGCTAATGAGGCCTGGGACCGCACTGTGTCAGTTTTTTGCCCCGTGGATCACCCTCCTTGCAAACTCAGCAAGAGGGACAGGGAGGACTCCTCTCCCAAAGCTGAAATCCAGGACTGCAAACACACGTGGGGGTGGAGGTGCTTAGATGTGATCTTGGCCTCTGGTTTTTCCTCTCCACTGGCTTCCCCCATCTCCTCCAAAGCAAGGTCTGCTGTGGGAGATTTCAGTGTCACAAGGCAGTTGCTTTCGAGGACAGAAAGTGCTCCTGAAATCCTACCTATAAAGGAGACTCTAGGAAAGAAAGGATCTCCTTTTCCTGCCATTTGCACTAGTCTATTGGCACCTCTCATGCAACCCCCAGCATGGAGACACATGTAGGAAGCTCCCCTTCAAAGTGTGGGTGTCGTAGAGTCCCCTCAATGAAGCAGAAGCCCACAGCCTCTCTGTGCATCCTCGGCCCCACCAAGTCCACTAGGCTCTGCCTCCAGAACACGCCCACTTTCTTCCTACTGTCACCACACTGGTCCAAACCAATCTCATCTCTTGCCTGAACCACTTGTTCATCTCCCAGCTTCCACTATCAATTCACCCATGTCCAGGCTCCACACAGCTGCCAGAGTGATGTTTAAAAAGTGTAAATCAGTCCGGGTGTGGTGACTCACACCAGTAATCCCAGCACTTAGGGAGGCCAAAGCAGGCGGATCACTTGAGCCTAGGAGTTCAAGATCAGTCAGTGCAATACGGCAAATCCCTGACTCCACAAAAAATACAAAAGTTAGCTGGGCATGGTGGTGTGTGCCTGTGGTCCCAGCTACTGAAGGGGCTGAAGTGGAAGCCAGGAGGTTGAGATTGCAGTGAGCTGTGATTATGCTACTGCACTCCAGCCTGGGTGACAGAGTGACACCTTGTCTCAAAAAAAAAAAACAGAAAAAAAAAAGCCGGGTGCGGTGGCTCATCCTTGTATTCCCAGCACTTTGGGAGACCGAAGCGGGCGGATCACTTGAGAGGTCAGGAGTTCAAGACCAGCCTGGCCAATGTGATGAAACCCCATCTCTACTAAAAATACAAAAATTAACCAGGCGTAGTGGCCGAAGCCTGTAATCTCAGCTACTCTGGAGGCTGAGGCAAGAGAATTGCTTGAACCTGGGAGACAGAGGCTGCAATGAGCTGAGACTGTGCCATTGCCCTCCAGCCTGGACAACAGAGTGGGACTCAGTCTCAGAAAAAAAGGTATAAATCAGAAGCCGGGCATGGTGATATGCGCCTATAATTCCAGCTACTTGGGAGATGGAGGCAGGAGGATCACTTGGGTCCAGGAGTTCAAGGCAAGCCCGGGCAACACAGCAAGACCCCATCTCTAAAAAAAATTAGAACAAAATAAAAAAAATTTTTTTTTTTTTTTTTTGAGGCGGAGTCTTGCTCTGTCACCTGGACTGGAGTGCAGTGGCTGGATCTCAGCTCACTACAAGCTCCGCCTCCTGGGTTTACGCCATTCTCCTGCCTCAGCCTCCCGAGTAGCTGAGACTACAGGCGCCCGCCACCTCGCCCAGCTAGTTTTTGTATTTTTAGTAGAGACGGGGTTTCACCGTGTTAGCCAGGATGGTCTCGATCTCCTGACCTCGTGATCCGCCCGTCTCGGCCTCCCAAAGTGCTGGGATTACAGGCTTGAGCCACCGCGCCCGGCCAAAATAAAAAATTTTAAAGGCATAAATCAGATCACATCATGCCCCTACTGAAAATCTTTCAAAGGCTTCATAGGTCAAAGGACAAATCCTAAGCTCCTGACCATAAGACCCTACACAGTCTGGCCCCTGCCACCTGGACAAGTTCATGTTCACCACCATCCCCTTCCTCACCACCTTCTAGCCATGCTGGGCTCCTTTCATTCCCTTGAACAAGCCAAAGATTCCATACTTCGAGACCTGTGCACATGCTGTACTCCACTCTGCCTGGAATATTCTTCTATGTGGTCTATGCATGTCTGACTTTTCAACCTTCAGGTTTAAGCTTCAGTGTGGCCCATGTCAGTCTATGCTCATCAGATTATCTGAAGAAATTCACCACCACCCAGTTTCCACGGAACACCCACCCCAGCTGTGCTTGTTGAGCTACTTGTTGCATGTCATTCTCCTTGGGAATGTATATTCCATGAAGAGTAAGGAGCATTCCATCTAGACTCCGGCCAGGACCCCAGAGACATACTAGGGAGTGCTGAGTGTGTTCTCGCTCCCTCCCCCAAGAAGTGTTGGGACCACACAGTCCAGCTGGCCTGCCTGTGGCTTGCAGGAACAAACACCCAAGATTTCGCCCTTGTTTTCACAGCCTGCCTTCCCCGTCTTAACCTCACACATTTTCCAGGAGGCTTTATTTGGTTGGGCTCCTGGCTAATGATCAATGTCAACTCAGTAATAGGGCAGCAATTTGGTGGCAGATGTTTTCTTGGCAGCACTAGTGATTGGTCTTAGTGGGGGCCTCAGGTCTGGACTTAAAACACCAATGCCCAATGCCAGCCCCCTTTAAAGACCTCTCTGCAAATAAACTCAAATAAACACCCTGGGCCTCCATTAACGCCCTTCCAGCTGACCCTGGGAACAGTGGGCCTTTCAGGCCTGCCACTACAGCCACTCCCTGGGCAGTTAAAACACCCCAACCTGGCCTCCAGCCTCTCCTCTCCAGGGGCCACCAGGCCTGGCCTGCCCGCCACCACACAGCAGGATTTCGTCCTCCTCCTTAAAAAAAGGGGAAAAAAGGGCTTTCAAGCAGGCAATTTACCATTCCAGACACAATCTTTCAAAGAGAAACAAAAACTCTCCCTGTCTGAGGCAGACCACTAAGGCGTGTGTGTAATAAGATGCTAATACAATTTAATGATATTTCGGCTGGAAAACCTGTCCTCAGAGCCTCCTTGTGTTGCGAAGGCCAGACATTCAGAAAACAAGAGCTGCGCACTCTTAAACCGCTTTAAACAGGGGTCACAGCCCCACTCTTTCGTATCTCTCATTAACTTTAATGCCTTCTCAGGGACAGTAATTGCAGTTACAAAAATGATTTTGTACACAGAGTAGAGGGCTGCTGCCTGGGATCCTCCAGTCGGCTTCCTGGACCTGCTTCTCCAACTCGAGAGGAGCCTGAACCCTCTTCCAACACCCGGCACTGCCTGTCTGCAACTTCAGGTGTCCCAGAGGGGACCCAGCTCCCCTTGAAGATGCTGCCCACACCCACCCTCCAGACCAGTTCTGGGGACGTACCGAGGGGGATGGGATGGTGGGAGAATGAAAAGACTCTGTCTACTTTGTTCTTCAGAACCTTCTCACCCTACTCTTTGCCCCAGAGAGGGCAGAGCTCTGTCCACTCGCTCCCATATCGGCTGCGCATTGGCACCTGCAGGATCCTTCTGATCCCTTCTGCAAAGAAGGGAGCTGGTTTTCTGGCCTAGCCTAAAGGTGAGAGATCAAAGGTCAAAGCTGCATCGGGGCCCTCCCCAGGTATAATAAGGATGACTAATACTAATGACGTGCTTATCACATGCCTGCTTTGGGCTTAGTCTTTTTTAGGTAATCACTTATTCTATACATCCACCATAAGATAGGTACTGTTATTAATCCCATTTGCAGAAAGTGCTCCTTGTAACAGAAGGAACTGAGGTATAGAGCCATTATGACAGTTGGTAACTGCACAGCCAGGATTCAAACCTAGGCTGTCTGACCCCAGAATGTGTACCTCACCCCAGTGGGCTAAAGTGCACAGGCCTACAAGTTCCAGGGTGTGGGTATTCCAGATTCCTATGGGCTGTCTGAAAGGAGCTTTGAGCGGACCTATAATTGTAAGCTTTTGAGCCACATGGTAAGGGTACTATCTGGAGGACAGGGCAAGCCAAGGGTATCCCGCTCCCCAACTCTGACCTGGCCTCCCCATCAGAGAACCTAAAGGGAGAACTGTGAGGTCCCAAAGAGCCTGCTGCATGTGCTATGAAGAATTTGGACTAGAAGCCTCTTACCTGTGTTGTGAGCATAGGACAACTGCCTTCCCGTTAAGAGGAACACTAGGTTAGAGCCAGAATACGCTGCCTCTCACCCTCAAGGATGTGGGGGTCAGTGTCCAAGGCCTAACTTCAATACTCTGTGGTGCATCTAGGGCCTGGGGACTGACAGTCCCACCTCACCAGTCAATGAAAGCTAAGTGGAGATTTCTGACAACCTCTTGGACCACTGATACTGGCTCTTTAGCCAGGCAATTTAGGGAAAGGAAAAGTATTTTGGACGAGAAAACATTCTGGAAACATTTGCTGCATCCTGAGCCCAAACAACTCTATATCCTTAAACACTTCACCTCCAAAAGCGCTGGGGGGACCCTTGGCCAAACAGTTTCAAAACCAACATTCACTGCAAGTCCTGCTGCCTGGGGCGAGGACTTCCCTCTGTGAGGCATTTGCTGCAGAACCAAATGCTTTTCCACTCAAAACAACAGCCAATAGCACTTGGGACAACCTAGTGGGCTCCAGATCAAACAAACATCCCTTTTTTCCCCTACCATGCAAACTTGCTCAATAAATTATTCGCCCACTTCGGATCAAAGCCTGTTTTTGCAGCCTGTGACCCAAAAAGCAAATAGCATCTCTTAAACATGAAAGCCCTCCTCCCTGCCTGGGCCAGCTTTAGTACTCATTCCTTCCCCTTACAGTTATTCTGTTGTTATTTTCCTCCTCTGCTTGTTTCCTCCTCTGCGAGTCCCAACCCGTCTAAGGAAGATGGGACAAGACGGATGGTGCGTTCATCTGGGGCCCTGAGGTGAGAAAGAAAGTCAGAGTAGGGGAGAAGCCTGGGAACCCAGGAAACAAAGCCAGGCCCGGTTGGCAGCTCCATGCTCAGTCCTTTTGCCAAATGTCCTACTGGGAATTTTACCAGTGAAGGGAGGGAGTTAATGCCACTCCGAGAGGAGGGGCCAGGCGGCTCTACCACCTCCCAGACCCAGGACTCAGTTTGCAGACATAAATGCTCACCGGACAGCCTGTCTGGGATCAGAGCTCAAGGCAAAGGCATGGCAGCAGGTCCCACTCAGCCCATTCCTAGCCGCTTTGGAACCGCTCTGAATGGAAACATGACACCTCTCGATGACCCCCTACAAACTCTGACCAGGGATAAAACTTTGTGCCTCAGGATCCTGCAGAAGATGAGCCAGGGGTGCTAGACGCAGTGGCGAGGTTTGGAAATCTGCAGACCAGAATCGCCGGCCGCAGTGTGCCTTCGGCATAGGGCAAAGACATCCAGTGACCCTTCACCTCCCCCAGCCTCCAGCAAGAGGCCAGCAGCCAAGCTGGTAAAGAAATGCCCAGGCCAGCGGCAGCGGCTGAGGGGATTGGGAGGAGAGTTGCGCGCGCCTCCAGCCCGCCCCTGGAGGCAGTCCGCGGGACCGCAGGCTGGAGGCGCGCCGGCGTGATTCCGACCGCGGGAGCCGGGAGGAGGAGCCGGAGGAGGCTGCGGGGGGCTCCGGCCCAGGCGAAGGAAGGGCAAGAGGCATTTCGGACCGGGGGCGGCGCCGGGAGGTGGGTGGGCTTGACACCCAGGTCGGGGGAGGGGTTTAAGAGACGCCGGGAAGGGCAGCCGAGCCCTGGGGCGGGTGGGGGGGGTAGCTGTGTGTAGTAGGGGACAGGGCTGGGCCTCTGGAAGCTACAGTGAAGCCTTCCTGGCTGTCTCGCAGGCATCCCCATCCTCCGGCAGAACAGCTGCGAATCGCCAAGTTGACCCCTCATCCCTTCGCCGAGAGGAGAGGGTGTCTCAGGACCCAGGGATGGGCGGGAAGAAACCATGGGGAGCCACAAGTCTGCACCCAGGCGGGGAAGAGGCGGGCGGGCGCCGCTCCGCAGGCGCAGGCGAGTGGGTGGGAAGAAGGGAGGGAGAGGGAGGAAGGAGGTGAGGCCGGGAAGATGCCACTGCCGGGGGCGGGGCGGGGCCGGGGATCCGGCAAAGGGACTGCAGCAGCGCTTGGTGGGGGCGGGGGCTGCAATGTCACTCATTTGAGAGTCAGGTGTGTGCGTCCCAAACGGGGTCCGCCACAAACCGGCATCTTCCTGGTACCACCCAGGGTGCAGGGCCCGAGGCAGAGGGCAGGGGACTGCGGATCCGTCCCTGAAGCGGGACGCGAACCGGCAGAGTTGGGAGAAGGTAAACAAGGGCCACGCCCCCTGCCGTCGCCCCGCGGGCGCGCACCCGCCGCTCCGGCAGCCGCCGGTACATTTCCACTCTCCCAGCGCCTCTCCCCAGCTGGACTCCCGCGCGGCCCCAGAGGTGGAGGCTGCCCCCGACCCCAGTCCTCACCCCTGGCGCCGAGGCTCCGCACCCTCCACACTCACCTGCAAAGGGTGTCCCCCGCCCCTCCAAAAAAAACTGTCTAATTTGTGCATAGCCTCCAACCCCAGTAGCCGAGCATGCTGCCCCCGCGTGCAGCGCCCGCGTGCACCGGGCCCGGAGAGGGGGCGACAGGGCGGAGGCGGTGGCCCCCGGAAGGTGTCTGGGACCGGACCGGCTGCACGTGAGCCCAGCGCGAGGTCATGTGCACCGGCTCAGCCCGGTTCGGCGCCCGGACGTGCTGCGTATCAACAAAATGAAACTCGGGGAGACAGGAGGGCAGATAGCTCCAGGTTCTCAGAGCCCCCGCCCCGGCCGCTCGACCTCCCCACCGTACCCATCTCCCGCCGCAGCCCCTACGCCCGACCGGAGCCCGCGGGGCAAGTTGCAGCCCTGACGCACCCCCGCCCGCCCGCGCCCCCTCGCCGGCCCGGGGGCGCTTTGCCGCAGTCATTAATAAAGAAGGTCGCCAAGCTCACCCTTCCAAAAGTTGTTGTTGCATGCGCCCCTCTCAGCCTCCCCGCACTGTACTCTTTAAAACACGACTGACCAACATGCGCAATCTCTCTCCCCTGTGCTGTGCATCCCCCCCCCCTCCGCGCTGGCTTCCTAGAACAGGCAGCCAGCAGGAGAGAGAGGGAGCGAGCGAGCAAGAGAGAGCGAGGGAGCGAAGAGCGCTGGCAGATCGGTTGCAAAAACACCAAATAACGTCGTGGAGATGCGCAGGGCCCATCCGCCGGGGGCTGGATCTTACCTTGCTTCGCGGTGCCCCCCTGACTGGCGCTGCCCTCGGCTACGCGCCGCTGCAGGGACCGGCGCGGGAAGGATGCTCCCGAAGCCGGGAGCTCCTGGGGCCGGCGCGGGAGGGCGGGGGGCGCGCATCCATCCGGGGTCGCGGCGAGGGAGGCGGCCCGGCCCGCGGCGTCCCCGGCCCCACGCCCCCCGCCGGGGATTGTCGGCCCGCCGGACCTGAGCCGGTGCCGCTAGGAGTGGGCGCAAAGTAACTCCATGGACGCTACTCACCCCCCCAAAAAATAGCCTCCAACTGCGATGGCCGCGGTCGGCACCATTCACCAACCCCCTGTGTATGTTTCTGTTTCTTTTTAAACCAAGACTTCCTTGTGATCTCTTTAGAAAAAAAAAAAATGTGTTGGGGTGGGGGTGGGGTGGGGGCGGGCAGGAGGAGCGAGGGAGGGGGAGTAGCCACTTTTTTCTTATTCACTCAGATCTCCGTTCCCGACACCCCCGTCGCCGCCCCCCCACCTCCCCGCCCAGTTGTTTGGCTCCGGCGGGGAGTCCAGGTAGCGTTGCGGGCCCCGTGGGGGGAGGGTGACCTGCCTCACCGCCCCCACCACCACGCCTGCCGGCACCCTGGGCCCGGACTCCCTATGGACTCTGGGGCGCCCCCAGCCCGCCCTGTCCCCAGGGCCGGGCCCGAGCGGCGGCTGCGCCCGTGCAAGTCCCATCAGGTCTGCTCACACTTCACACACTCACACACATACCCCGCCCCTCCACTCTTTCACTCACACTTTCTGCTCACACCCCGCCCCCTACGCGCCCCAGACCCGGGCGGCGCCCCCCGCAACCTTAAAAAAAAAAAAAAAAAAAGCAAGCTTATACTTAAAAAAATCTTTTGGCGCCATATTAATGACGTACTTAAAATTTGCCATTTCTCCCTGCGTCAAAAAGACGTTTCTTTGCAAATAACAGCCTGGAGGCGACACTCGCGGAGGGAACGAGGTTTGCACTGAGCACCCCGCCCCCCGGGGCCCTCCAGCGCTGGAAGACCCTCGCCCTAGGCCCTGCTTCTGAATCGCTGGTTTTAAAATGCGAATCGAATAAATCGCGTGGCGTTTTGCAGCGCCAGAAGTGAGCAGAAAGTGCTGGCAGGAGGGGAGTGGAGGGGCGCACGCGAGTCTTGGGGAGGGGGCGCGGCCCTCCTCCCCGCACCCACTCCAAATGGAAAACTAACATTCCGGGCGGGGGAACTTGAAATTGTAGGCGACCTCAAGAAAAGAGGGGCGGTCCGTAGAGAGGGTCCCCATTGGGCTCGTCGCCCCCTCCCCCCTCCCGAGTGCCTCCTGGCGCCTAGCGCTGCCCCGCATTTCCGGGGGGTGGAGAAGGCAGTGATGGGTGGGTGGGTGGCTGGTTGCACATCCTGGCCCCAGTAGGATTTTGCCCCAGGGCGACCCCTTCCTCCTTGCTCTTCCTTCCCATTACCCCGAAAGGGTTAAAAACCGAGGGGTAACTTCCAAAGGCTGGCACATGGCGAGGAAGCGGGGCGCCCCTCTCCCCACCCTTCGTCTCCTCGCCCCTCCTCCTCCGGCTCCACTTCCCGACTTGACCTTGTGGTGCACAAACAGTGCGCTCGGATCCTCGCAGTTTCTGGAAGAAGAGCCTGCGCTCGCCAGGCGGGCGGGCTCTCGGGCTGCTAGCCGGCGGTGGCGGGGCCTTGGGTCTGTTCCCGGAGCCGCGGGCCACACCCACCCAACCCGCTGCGCCCGCCGAGCTCACCTTCTCTCGAGGAAGGAGAAGGACTGGCCTCCTGGTCGGGGAGGAATCGGGGGTCAGGCTTCAACCTCCTCGGAATGCCTCTGACTGGGGAGGGGGTGGTCTGGCCTCGGGAGGCGGTTGTGGGGAGCCTGGCCCAACATCCCCAAAGCATCGTGGCCAACTTTTTCTTCCCCCTCATGCTCGGCTGCCCCTCAAAGATTATCCAGTAATTTTTCAGCTCACCTTTGGCTTTGAAGGCATGTGGGTGAGTTGTGAATGGACACCAGAGTCGCCTTCCCTCTCCAAGACTGAAGATTGTTTATTCTTCCTTACCCCTCCACCCCCTTCCATGGGAAGATAAATATTCAATTTACATAAGATGACATTTATGTGACAATTAAGAAGATTCCCCGATGGAATGTTGTGAACACATTTGCTTATAGGAGAAATAAATCTAATAATAAACAAACTCATAATAACAGCACAAATCCTCTGACAGGGCGGATTGTCTACCCAACAAAGAGGGAGATGATGGATGCTGAAATAAGCAGTTTTTGCAACAAGAAAGAAATATGAGCTCAGAGTCACTGCAACATTTCTTCCTTGGCCTTCATTCACAAAATCTGAGGATAATTGTCTGGCAAGAGGATGGTCTGGGTATTACCTCCCAGTTAGACCTGGCTGTGGCTCTCAGTGGTCAATTGGTGGGATTTTTCCCTACCCAAGTTCTGAGTCTGGAAACAGGTGTTGTAGGCTTGGAGTGTGTAACAAAATGGTTAAATACTTACGTTCTAATCCTGGCTTTGCATTTTGGAAGTTGTGTGATGTGGGCAAGTGAATTCATCTCCCTAGATCTCTTTTTCCTTTTGGGTAGAATGGGATGGTTGGAGGGTTGCTGAGGCCATGTGTGCACATATACATATATGTATGTATGTACATATACATGTGGTATGTGTAAAGTAGCAACTGGCACAGGGTGCATAGTGCTCATTAGCACTTTGCCTGGTACCTAAGTGGGGTTTTTCTTGGAAGGGTGAAATTGTTCTCTGAAGCTTGATGGTCAAAGTCCAGATGTCCATTCTGGGGTGGGAGTGAGGGTACCAGTTTACGGTGGCGCAGTCTAAAGAGGTGACCTCCAGAGATGGATGAGGGAGGGGTGACCATTTAAAGTGCACCTGCCGTGTACTGGTGATTTTGTAAGCTATTCCATCTCATCCTCCCCCAAACCCCTTCTTACCTGTTCAGAAAGGTTTAGTAACTTACTGCAGCCATATGGCTAGTAAGTGCTGACAGAATTGGCTCCTATGTCTAGCTGACCTTGAGACCTACGTGGTTTCTATTTTACCACACTGCCAGAAAGAAAAAGTATTACTATTATTGGTTTGATTGGGGATGGGGGGATCTGACTGCTGTCTTGGCAAGAAGAATTTTATGAGCGGCACTTTGCTTCTGAGGTGGTTCCCTGACTTGGGGTGAGACCCAGGCCTTCTAATGAGCCCTTAAAAATACCTCTTGCTTAGGACTGGAAGCCCTATCAAAACCCTTGGATTCCCGCAGCTCTTTGCTGCTGCTTAAGGTTAACCTTGGAAGCTTTAGCAGAATGATAACGATAAAGCTAATTGTAACTCCTTAATCTTTATTAAAAGTCTCACAAATCATTCATTAACTTTTTTTTCCCCCTTTTTCCACAATCTCTACTTTGGATGTAATCATTCATTAACTTTTTACAGGAAAGAAATGAGAAGAAACAGAGTTCTTGAGATGTAATCCTTCATTTTTCTCAACAAGCCTCCCGTATGCCAGGCACCATTCTTGGTGTTGGGGACACGCACACACACAAATAAGTAAATAAATAGGGGTGGGGCAGGGAGAGCATCAGGAAAAATAGCTAATGCATGCTGGGCTTAATATCTAGGTGATGGGATGATCTGTGCAGCAAAACCACCATGGCACATGCTTACCTATGTAACAAACCTGCACATCCTGCACATGTATCCCAGAACTTAAAAAAAAAAAAAAGGTAAAAATGTTAGCTGCTAGAGTGAGCAGGTTATTAAAATTGGACATGATTTTATTCTAAACTCCAAAATATAAAAATAACTATATATTATGCTTGAAAGTGATTAAGTGCTGTGGAGAAACTCTTAAGTAGGAAAGGGTGATACACAATGTGGGAGTGCAATTTTAAATAAAATAGTCAGGGAAGTTCTCACCGAGAAGACAGTCTTTGAGAAAAGGAGGTAAAGAAGTGAACTGTATGTGGGAGTATGTGTGCATGTACATGGGGGAAGAGAAGCCAGGAGACCACAGACTCTCCTCTCCATGGGTCTGTGGATAGAATTCAGAGAATCCTTGACCTTAGACGAGAAAAAAATTACAACTTTATTTTCACTAATTAAAATGTAGCATGTTCTTCAATTATGAATACAGATAACAAGTCAGTGATGCCAGCAACACCTGTGACATTATTGCTGGTAGAAATCACAGATATTTTCATATCACTAGAATTGTTGCAAATATCTTAAAATATTACACTTCACGAGTAATTTATTGAAAAAATATCATTTTACTCATCACTACTCCAAAATCATGGTGCTAGCTCTTGTAATTTAATGAATTAATAGAGAAGCACATATCTATGTTTAAATATTTTGAGAGTTGTATTTCAATACAATTGGTTTTCTTTATAATTTGTGGAACTTATTTTATGGATTTAAAGATACTCTACTCGGAAGGAGTCCACAGGTGTCACAGACTGCCAAAATAGTCCATGGCACATGCACAAAAATGGTTAAGAACCAAGGTCTCTAGAGACCAGCAAGTGCAGTGCCTCCGAGGCAGGAATGTGCTTAATATGTAAATGAAAGAGATTATATAGGGCCTTGTAGGTCATTGTTAGGAATTTGGCTTTTGCTGGAGTGATAAGGAGAGTTTTGAGCAGAATACTGATGTGATCTGACCCTGGGTTTAACAGGTCTCTTGGCTGTTACATGGAGAACAGATTAAAGAGGCAAAGCTGAAGCAGGAAGGCCAATTAGGAGACCACGTGAATAAACCAGGTGAGAGATGACTGGACCAGAGCGGTAGCAATCGAAGTGGTGGAAAGCGGTCATTTATGTTTTGAAGGTAGCTCTGACAGAATTTGCTGATGGCGTGAGAGAAAAAGAAAGAAACCAAGGACAGTGATAAGTGTTTTACCTTGAACCAATGGAAAGATGGAGTTGTCATTAACTGAGATGGAGGAAACTGGAAGGAGTAGGTTTTAGGGGATTAGGAGTTCAATGTTGGACATATGAAGCTTGAGATGCCTATTGGACATTCAAGTGCAGCCATTGACAGGCAGCTAGACATGAAGCCTCAGCTCAGGGGCGAGGTCTGGGCTGAAGATGTCATTTGAGAGTGGTCAGTGAGCATATGGATGGTATTTAAATTTGAGATCACCAACTAAGTGAACAGAGAAAGAGAAGGGGCTCGAGGATGGTGCCCTTCAGCACTGCAGGGTGAAGAGGTCTGGAAGATGAAGAGGAATCAGCAAAAGTGTTGTTAATGTTGTTTAAAAAAAAAAAAAAAAGCATTCAAAGAGGTAGGAGGAATATCCTGGAAGCCAAAGGAAGTGAGAGAGAGTTTCAGGAGGGAAGAAAGCCTTATGTCCTAAGCTGTGGAGGGGTCAGACAAACTGGAGGCTGAGAATTGATCATTGGATTCATCAACATGGAGGTTACTGGTGTCCTTGACAAGAGCCATGTCAATGGAGTAATGCTAGCAAAAGCTTGATTGAAATAGTTCAAGATAGAGAGGGAAGATTTCTAGTCACAACTTGTTCTCAGATGCTAGCTGAAAATGAGATGTCCTCTGTATATATTTATCTGTGAATGTGTATAGAGATGAATAACTCTGTATCTGTAGAAATTCAGCTTTTGTTGAGGATCTTCTTTTTTTTTTTGGAGACGGAGTCTCGCTCTGTCGCCCAGGCTGGAGTGCAGTGGCCGGATCTCAGCTCACTGCAAGCTCCGCCTCCCGGGTTTACTCCATTCTCCTGCCTCAGCCTCCCGAGTAGCTGGGACTACAGGCGCCCGCCACCTCGCCCGGCTAGTTTTTTGTATTTTTTAGTAGAGACAGGGTCTCACCATGTTAGCCAGGATGGTCTCGATCTCCTGACCTCGTGATCCACCCGTCTCGGCCTCCCAAAGTGCTGGGATTACAGGCTTGAGCCACCGCACCCGGCCTTGTTGAGGATCTTCTATGTACTAGGCATGGTAATGGATGCTACAAATACTGAGAGAAATAAAACACATTAATTGCCTTCCAGGGGTCACAGTCTAGCAAACTTTGTTGGCACACGAAATACACACAAATCAATATACATGACTAAATACACATAGTCACTCTAGACATCAGTTTTTCTTGTGTAATAGACAATATGATTAAAACTATGAATTCCGGAGTCAGGCAATCCTTTGTTTGAGTCCTGCCTCCACCATTCTCCAGCTCTGTTACTTTGCACAAGTCAATCAACTTCTCTGTGCTTCAGTCTCCTCCTCTGTAAACTAGGGATGCAATGAACTTTAGTGTGGATGGGGTGTATGGGAAGCGTGTTAAAAATGCAGATTTTTTTTTTTTTTTTGAGACAGTTTCTTGCTCTGTCACCCAGGCTGGAACGCAGTGGCACGATCTGGGCTCACTGCAACCTCTGCCTCCCAGGTTCAAACGATTCTCCTGCCTCAGCCTCCCAAGTAGCTGGTATTACAGGCACACATCACCGTGCCCAGCTAATTTTTATATTTTTAGTAGAGACAGGGTTTCTCCATGTTGGCCAGGCTAGTCTCAAACTCCCGACCTCAGGTGGTCCACCCGCCTTGGCCTCCCAAAGTGCTGGGATTACAGGCGTGAGCCACTGTGCCTGGCCCCAGCCTTTTTTTTTTTTGAGATGGAGTCTCACTCTGTTGCCCATGCTGGAGTGCAGTGGCACCATCTTGGCTCACTGCAACCTCTGCCTCCAGGACTCAAGTGATTCTCCTGCCTCAGCCTCCTAAGTAGCTGGGATTATAGGTGCCACCACCATACCCAAGTATTTTTTGTATTTTTAGTAGAGATGGGGTTTCACCATGTTGGCCAGGCTGGTCTCAAACTCCTAACCTCAAAATATCCGCCCGCCTTGGCCTCCCAAAGTGCTGAGATTACAGGCGTGAGCCACCATGCCTGGCCAAAAATTGCAGATATCTGAGCCTTATCCCCAAAGGTTCTCAGTAGGCAGATCCGGGGCAGCACCTGGAACTTCTTTTTCCAATTAAAAAAAAAGATCTGCAGCTTTTTATTTTTTTGAGATTACAGGAGCCTGCCACCATGCCTAGCAAATTTTTTAGTAGAGATGGGTTTTCACCATGTTGGCCAGGCTGGTCTTGAACTCCTGACCTCAGGTGATCCACCCATCTTGGCCTCCCAAAGTGCTGGGATTACAGGCATGAGCCAATGCACCCAGCCAACACCTGCAGCTCTTAACAAGCGATTGGTCATTCATGATGTACGTGGCATTCAACCACACTTTGTGAAACACTTTGTGAAACACTAAGAGCATGTCCACATAATTCCATGCACTGGCCTGACACTCAGTCATTGCTCATTAGACAATAGCTATTCTTCCAGGGGTCCTGATTTGGAACAAAAATTCTTTTATTTTAGTTTTGTAGAGATAGGGTCTTGCTCTGTTGCCCAGGCTGGTCTTGATCTCTTGGGCTCAAGCATCCCTCCCGCCTTGGCCTGCCGGAATGTTGGAATTACAGGTGTGAGTCACTCCACCTGGCTTAAAAAAAAAAAAAACAAAAAAACCAAACAAACAAACAAACAAAAAATATATATATGTGTTTTTTTTTTTTTTTCTTTAAGACGCAGTTTCACTCTGTTGCCTAGACTGTAGTGCAGTGACGCCATCTTGGCTCACTGCAACCTCCGCCTCCTGGGTTCAAGTGATTCCCTTGTCTCAGCCTCCTGACTAGCTGGGATTACAGTGTGCACCACCACACCCAGCTGATTTTCTTTTTCTTTTTGAGATGGAGCTTCGCCCTTGTTGCCCAGGCTGGAGTGCAATGGCACGATCTTGGCTCACTGCAACCTCCGCCTCCTGGGTTCAACTGATTCTCCTGCCTCAGCCTCCTGAGTAGCTGGGATTACAGGCACCCACCACCATGCCAGGCTAATTTTTTGTATTTTTAGTAGAGACCGGGTTTCACCGTGTTGGCTAGGCTGGTTGTGAATGCCTGACCTCAAGGGATCCACCCGCCTCGGCCCCTCAAATTGCTGGGATTACAGGCGTGAGCCACTGTGCCCTGCCTAACTTTTGTATTTTTTTTTTAGAGATACGGTTTCACCATGTCGGTCAGGCTGGTCTTGAACTCCTGACCTCTAGTGATCCACGTGCTTTGGTTTCCCAAAGTGCTGGGATTACAGGCGCATGCCACTGCGCCCAGACTAAAAATCCTTTCAAATAACTTGCAGTATATGTCCAAATGCAGAAGTCCAGCATACCCTAAAAACCCTAAATTGAGAGAATAGTATAAGATTGGTTCAACATACATTCCCTGAATACTTATTGCTTGCTATGTTCTGACCTGGGTCGGTTCACCCCTCCTTAGGCAACCTGGTGGTCCCCTGCTCCTGGGAGGTCACCATACTGATGCCGAACTTAGTGCGGACACCCAATCCACATAATGAACTACCACACAGAACTCCTGGGCTCAAGCAGTCCTCCCGCCTCAGCCTCCAGAGACTACAGGCACGTGCCACCATACCCGGCACTTACTATGTTCAAGGCGGTATACAAGGGTTGGAAAGAGACAGAAAGTGTCTGACTCAACAATTTGTCTGAGTCATCAAGGTAGGCGGAAGCCCCAGATGTAGTTAGCCATCTCCCCAGCAGCCCACCTCTGTGCCAGGTGAGAAGTCCTCATTTGGGTTCTAGACCTGTATTCACACACTCACTGCTTAGGGCAATGCTTGTCCAACTACACTATGCACACAAATCACCTGGGATCTTGTTCAGATGCAAATTCTGATTCATTAAGTCTGGGAGAGCTAAAAGTCTGCATTTTTTTAAGTTTATTTTTTAATTATTTTATTTTATTTCAAGCGATCCTCCTGCCTCAGCCTCCCGAGTAGCTGGGATTACATGCACACGCTGCCATGCCCAGCTAATTTTTTGTATTTGAGTAGAGACGGGGTTTCACTGTGTTGCCCAGGCTGGTCTCGAACTCCTGAGCTCAGGCAATCCACCTGCCTCAGCCTCCCGAAGTGCTAGGATTATAGGCGCAAGCCACTGCACCTGGCCTTTTTTTTTTTTTTTTTTGAGACAGGGTCTCACTCTGCCGCCCAGACTGGAGTGCAGTGGTGCAATCACAGCTCACTGCAACCTCGACCCACCTCCTAGGTGCAAGAGATCCTCATGCCTCAGCCTCCTGAGTAGCTAGGACAGCAGGCATATGCCACCATGCCTGGCTAATTTTTAGAAGTTTTTGTAGAGACAGAGATCTTGCTGTGTTGCCCAGGCTGGTCTTGAACTCCCGGTCTCAAGTGATCCTCCCATTTGGGCCTCTCAAAGTGCTGGGTTTATAGGCATGAACCACTGCACCCAGCCAAGAGTCTGTATTTTTATTATTATTGTTATTATTGTTGTTGTTATTTTTTGAGACTGAGACTCTCTGTCATCCAGGCTGGAGTGCAATGGCATGATCTCAGCTCACTGCAACCTTCACCTCCCAGATTCAAGTGATTCCCCATCTCAGCCTCCCGAGTAGCTGGGATTACAGGCACCCGACACCAAGCCTGGCTATTTTTTATTTTTATTTTTAGTAGAGACAGGGTTTTGCCATGTTGGCCAGGCTTATCTTGAACTCCTGCCCCCCTTGGACTCCCAAGTGCTGGGATTACAGGCATGAGCCACTGTGCCCTGCCAAGTCTGCATATTTAACAAGCTTCAAGATGATGCTCATGCTGCTGGTCCACAGATCACACTTGAAATAGCACAGGTTTAGAGATTAGAAAAATTGGGTCACAATACCTGCCCTATGACCTTAGGGTTCCTGGAGAATTCCCGGGAATCCTAAAGGGAAAGAATGGAGTGGGAAGACTTGCTAATTGCACAGATCCAAGTAAGGTTTGCTTACACTTCCTTCTGTTTCTGTCATCCCATCTTTACTCTGCCACGTATATCCAGTGGGATGAGGTGGCCTCCTCTAAAGGAGGATGAGCATTCATTCAGTAAATATTTCCTCTGTGCCTACTATGTGCCAAACTCTGTGGAAAACATATTATTTGGCATTCAGGAGAGGACAAAACCAGCAGCTTCTGCCTCCTGGACTCCAGGAAGAAATTGCAGCTTGGGTTTGGAACAGAGGGAAAATCTACCCAGGTTTGTGTTCATGGCTGAAGACACTGCCCTGGAAAGATTGAGACTTGGCTCTTCCTAGGGTGCACTACAAATGCATGCCTGGGAGAAGCACCCCTCTGGAGCCTTAGCCAGCCAGTTTGGAGACAGTACTGCCCAGTCCCAGGAGATGTCTGGATAATGTGCCAGCCGGGCCACCTGTCCCTCTTAGACTCTCAGATCCAGCCTGGTGGCTACAGATGGCAAAAGGAAATGAAGATCCCTGGGGCCTCCAAACGCTTCCCTGGAAACTGGCAGCAGCCAATAACTCCAGCCAAATCAAGGGCCAGTCCAACCAGAGTCAAAGTGTGAGACTCCCCATCCTGAGCTGAGGAGCCTGGGCCAATCCAAGGACCACCAAGAGCGGAAGGTGTTGGCTCTAAGTCAAGTTGAGCAGTATAAGCAAAACCCTTTCTTTCACCTCTCCCAGGGTTTCTGATCAATCAAAGCAAATCTCCCCACATCTGATAGTCTTACAAAGACCCTTTCCTTGTATTTAATGGTTTATTTTTATTATTTATTTATTTATTTTTTAGACACGGGGTCTTACTCTGTTACCTAAGCTGGAATGCAGTGATGCAATCGATCATAGCTCACTGTGGTCTCAAACTCATCTTGGGCTCAAGTGAGCCTCCTGCCTCAGCCTCCTGAGTAGCTGGGATGGCAGGCATGAGCCACCATGTCCAGCTAGTTTTTTATTGTTTATAGAGACGGGGTCTTACTATGTTGTTCAGTCTGGTCTTGACCTCCTGGTCTCAAGTGATACTCCTACCTCAGCTCCCAAAGTGCTGAGATAACAGGTGTGAGCCACCATGTCTGGTCCCATGTTTTTTACTGATTCACAGTCAGCCTGGAGGTAACTTGGCTTCTATTAGAAATAGCATACATTGGGGCAGGGTATGGTGGCTCATGCCTGTAATTCCAATATGTTGGGAGGCTGAGGCAGACGGATTGCATGAGCCTAGGAATTCGAAGCTGCAGTGAGCTAGAATTGCTCTACTGAACTACAGCTTGGGTGACAGAGCAATACCCTGTCTCTAATAATAATAATTTTAGAAAGTAGCATACATTTACAAACACACGATCAAGGCTCTATGCTAAGGCAGTGAGTTTCAGATCCAGATCTCCCTTCATTGGATTTAGGCCCATTTAGGAAGACAGGTCCTTAAGCATATGCAGGATGGTCAAGGTACAACAAGCCATCTGAGGACCCTAGAGGTTGAAATGGGCAAGAGAGTTTCTTGAGAAAGGCCTGGAGGTGGACCTGTGTAGTGACGGTGATTCATATGAGATGCGGTTGGGGTTGGGGGAGAAGTGGAGGTGGGAGGATATGGGAGGAGTCAAACATATTCAGACGGATGGTGTCTGCCTGGTTTATAGCATGCAGTGGGGTATGGAGCACGATGTTAACCCCTGAGGGCTCCTTCTGAGGAGGGAACTGCCCTTTGTTCCAGAAACTACATTTGTGAGCTGCTTGAAGTGAAGGTGAGACCCTGCAGTTGCCTCACATTGGAAGGAGGAGATGTGAGCGTGCAGCTCTAAATCCAGGAACCCTTGCCTGCTGCCCGCTGTGAGACCCTCTGATGTGGGCACAAGGATGGCAGTTTAAGAAGAGCCATTACAGCATTGTTTGTAACAGTGAAAATGTGAAAACAGCCTGAATGTCCATTCACCAAAGGACTAACTAAATAATGCACAGTGCAAATAGAACAAAGCAGCCAGCTGGGCGTGGTGGCTCACGCCTGTAATCCCAACACTTAGGGCCGAGGTGGATGGATCACCTGTGCCTAGGAGTTTGAGACCAGCCCGGGCAACGTAATGAAACCCTGGCTCTATAAAAATATACAAAAATTAGGCCAGGTGCAGTGGCTCATGCCTGTAATCCCAGCACTTTGGGAGGCCGAGGTGGGCAGATCACCTGAGGTCAGGAGTTAAAGACCAGCCTGACCAACATGGTGAAACTCCATCTCTACTAAAAATACAAGGCCGGGCGCGGTGGCTCAAGCCTGTAATCCCAGCACTTTGGGAGGCCGAGACGGGCGGATCACGAGGTCAGGAGATCGAGACCATCCTGGCTAACATGGTGAAACCCCGTCTCTACTAAAAAATACAAAAAACTAGCCGGGCGAGGTGGTGGGCGCCTGTAGCCCCAGCTACTCGGGAGGCTGAGGCAGGAGAATGGCATGAACCCGGGAGGCTGCGG
>NC_045437.1:155383898-155427470 GCF_002776525.5 Piliocolobus tephrosceles
CACCCAGGCTGGAATGCAATGGCACGATCTCGGTTCACTGCAACCTCTGCCTCCCAGGTTCAAGCGATTCTCCTGCCTCAGCCTCCCAAGTAGCTGGGATTACAGGCACGTGCCACCATGCCCAGCTAGTTTCTTGTATTTTTAATAGAGAAGGGGTTTCACTATGTTGGCGAGGGTCGTCTCAAACTCCTGACTTCGTGATCTGCCCGCCTTGGCCTCCCAAAGTGCTGCTGGGATTACAGGTGTGAGCCACCACGCCCAGCCTACAAGATGCTTTTTAAATTAACGGCTTCATGAAGCATTTTGTGGTTCCCCAGAGAGTGTAAGAAATCTTTAGGGTCTAGCTAAGCCTGGCTTTGAACCTGATGCTAATAGGGGAGAAGGCATCTTTAGACCTGACCTGAGCCCAAGTTAGGGGTCCAGTCAGTTGCCTGGCACAGCTGGGTTGGCCTCTTTTCTCAGAGACATCTATTGGCTGTGTTACTGAGGACAAGCAAGTTGGGGGTTGCCCCCATCCCAGGAGCACAGCTCATCAGTGGCCCTATTGGCTCTTCATAGGTGTGGTCCTCTGCTAAGGGTGGTCAAACTCTGCCAAGCTCCCATTGTCCCCTGCCTATAAGGGGAAGAGGGACATTATGCATGGTGCAGCACGGGGCTTGTGGTCCTCTGTCTGAACCTTGAGCATGGCACCCATGCTGGGTTGGGGAGGTACATAAACAGACACCCGGGGCATCCTTGGAGCAGGGCTGTCTTTGCTCAGAAAGTAAATGCTCATTTCTGCTCTGTAGCAAAATCCTGCTATGCATCCAATTTCCTTCTCAAGCCCTTGACAGATTCTCCAAATGGTCTCAAGGGGTTCAGGGTTCAGACTGTGGGTAGTCTGGGGTTTGCTGGCCTTAGGGACTGTGTCCTCATGATCCCTGGTCTGGGAACATGGTCTCCAAGCCTACCAAACCCCAGACTTCTTAGTATTCTCTGGATGTCTCTATGCAGCACCAGGAAGAAAGAACTCTTTCTCCCCCAGCCCTACTCTAGACTTCTCTGCCAATCTCATCCCTCCTTTGCTACCTGTGGGCTTCCTGAGCCGTCATCCCTCAAAGCCACAGTCTAACACAGTTAGAGTTAATGCCAGCTGCACCACGTGATAGCTGTGTGACCTTGGGCAAGGTACTTATCCTCTCTGGGCTTCATTTGCCTTTCCTATAAAATGGAAAGGATGACAATTCTTAAATGAAAGAGTCATTGTGAGGATCAAATGAGATCATTCAAGGGCTGGCACATCGTGAGTGCTTAATAGACAACAGGTGGTATGCTTGTCATTGTTATCTGTGGATAACCATCTTTAACCTGGACCTCCTTTTCTGCCCTCTCCTCCATCTCCCGAAATCCAGACTTGTCACCTTCCTAAAGCCCCTGCAGCCAGAACTGGGGTGGCTGGTCAGGTCCTTCTCCCAGGCAGGCAGGAGGCAGGGAAGTGTGTCTGAGCAGCCTGCATCCCTGGTAGCGAAGATAAAATGAGTCTTCGGAACCCGGGGTGCTCCCACTTTGGTCATCATTCATACTCTTAATTTAAGAGGATTTCAAGAATCAGCATTTCTGTGGTAGAAGCCAAAGCCAAAATACAGAGAGGGCGAGAGAATCATTGAAGGCCACAAAGCAAGTCCAGGCCAGAGCAGGGTGAGAGTCTTGGTCAACCTGACATTCAGGGCTCCTCCCCATCTGATTCAACAGCTCTCATTTCTCTAGAAGCCTCATTCTGAAGCTTTCCTGTTCAAAGAAAGCAGCAAACAAAGCGCAGAGCCAGCCCCCTGGGCCTGGAGCCCTGAGCTCCCCGGGCAGACCCACAGGCTGACAGAGACGTTACCGGAGTTGATGATTCAACTTCCTGCCTTTTGAGAGCTCCCAGACCACAGAGGTTTTCTTGCATGAAGGAGGGGGCATCTCCCTCCAGAGGGCCAGCCCCTATAGGACAAGGCCCTACCACAAACCCCAAGGACAAGGCAGTGCCTGGAGCAGGCCCCGGGGGCCACACCTGAACCCTGGCCAGCTGGTTCCTGAAGCCTGGCCCTCTCTGGGTTAATGATTACTATCTAGGGTGACCAACTGTTCTGTCCTGGTTTACCTGGGACTGTACTGGTTTTAGCACCAAAAAATCTAAAGCCTAGGAAACCCCTATTCCTGAGCAAACCAAACAGTTCGCCGTTCATGCCACCCATATGGTAGGACAGGACTTACAGCCTCAGTGACTACGGGGAGTCTGAGCCCCAGGATGGCACAATCTAGAACAGGGAACTGGCCAACTGTGGCCTGGCCCACTACCCATTTTTGTACAGCCCATGAGCTAAGAATAGTTTTTACTTTTTTTGTGTGTGATGGAATCTCACTCTATCACCCAAGTTGGAATGCAGTGGCACAATCTTGGCTCACTGCAGCCTCTGCCTCCCAGATTCAAGCAATTCTCCTGTCTCAGCCTCCTGAATAGCTGGGATTACAGGCATGGACCAAGATGCCAGGCTAATTTTTGTATTTTTAGTAGAGATGGGGTTTCACCATGTTGGCCAGGCTGGTCTCGAACTCCTGACCTCAAGTGATCCACCTGCCTCGGCCTCCTAAAATGCTGGGATTACAGGCGTGAGCCACTGCACTCAGCCAGATGTGTCAAAATTCTGTGAAATTCAAATTTCAGCGACCATAAACAAAGGAATACAGCCATGCCTGTTCATTTACATGTTTCCGCTGGCAGCTTTCACATTATAAGGCAGAGTTGAGGAGCTGCAGCAGAGATTCTATGGGCCTATGGACTTCAAAGCCAAAAAGATCTACCATCTGACCCTTTACAGAAACGGTTTGCTGACCCCTACTCTAGAGGCACGCAAAGAGTGGGTGGGTGCGAGTAGACAGTGATGCTTTTGTGAAGAAACTCAGGACTGGGGAAGGAGAGGGAGATAGAGGAGTGGGCGTGATGGCATAGCACTAATCCAAGATTCAGCAGATTAGCTATGACGCAGGGACTAGGAATCTATGTCTTCTATGACTCAGTTTGCGCATCTGTACGTGGGGAGAAGGTAGGGCAATAGGAAGATATCTGCTTGTGTCCGACTTCATGGACTAGTTTTTCAAGCTGCCACTGTCCTCTCCAAGAACTCAGCCACCACCAGGGACTTCTGTGTGGCCTGGGGCAGGTCCTACCTTCTCTGGGCCTAACCTTGAGGCTTCTCCACCCCACAGAGTAGGTGCTTATCTGGCTTTAAGACAGACCCAGGACTGGAAACTTCATTCCATCTAGACTTTCAACAAGGGTGAGGAAGCACCTATTGTGTGCAAGGAACTCTTAGGGCTCCCTGGCAAGAATGGTCCAGTGAATCCCTCTTTGCCTTTCATCCAGACATTTGGGTGAGGAGCTCTCCTCCCTGAGACATGGTGCAGGCGGGGCCATTAACTTCTGCCTTCCCCTGCCCCACTCAGGTGAACATCACTGGAAACTTCTGAAGTGCCAAGCCACGCCCCGAGGGTTGTTGAGCTTGGCCAGCAGGGAGCTGACAATCTGGGAGAGCTCAAACAATGCAGAAAGACTCTGGTGAAACTGGGACCAAATGCCCAGCCTAAAGTGGGTCCAATTCAGCTCCTCCACCCACCCCTGCCTACAGCCTATGATAAGATGCTCTCTCTTTTTTACTGTAGAGGGCTAAGGAAGGGGTTTATCTGAGCAGATCAAGGTTCTTGGAAGGCTTGTGGGGAGTCGACCTCAGCTCAACATAGACAGTGGTCTCTCTGGTCTGCTCAGGCAGGGCTAGGGCCAGCCCTTTGCAGGGCTTCTGTGTGCCCAGTGACACTCTCAGCCCCTCCTGGGTACACTCATCCTACTAAGGCACCTCCTTCTTTCCCTCTGTCCCCATAGCTCTGGTTGCTGACATCGGGTTTTAGGACTTTAGAAAACCTAGCAACTAAGGATCAGCAGAAGATACCACAGAAAGAGATGCTCAGTTTCCAGGCTCTCCCTGGAATTCACTCATGCAGTAGTGTCAGTGGGGCTAGCTATTTACTTATTTAATTATTTATTTATTAGGCCGAGTCTCACTCTATCTACCAGGCCGGAGTGCAATGGTGCGATCTTGGCTCACTGCAACCTCCACTTTCCAGGTTCAAGCAATTCTCCTGCCTCCGCCTCCTGAGTAGCTGGGATTCCAGGCACCTCCCACCATGCCCAGTTCATTTTTTCTATTTTTAGTAGAGACGGAATTACGCCATATTGGCCAGGCTGGTCTCGAACTCCTGACCTCAGTTGATCCACTCACCTTGGCCTCTCAAAGTGCTGTGATTACAGATGTAAGCCACCATGCCCAGCCGCTATTTATTTTTTTAAGTAAACTTTTGTGTTGAAGTATAATATACAGTCATGTGCTGCGTAATGATGTTGTAGTCAACAACAGACCAGATTATAATGGAATTGAAAATTTTATATTGTCTAGTGACATCATAGCTGTGGTAATGTCGTAGTGCAACACATTACTCACATAGTTGTAGTGGTGCTGGTCTAAACAAACCTACTACACTGCCAGTCATGTAAAAGTACAGCACATACAATCATGTACAGTACATAATGCTTGATAATAAGCAACTACGGCCGGGCGCAGTGACTCATGCCTGTAATCCCAGCACTTTGGGAGGCTGAGGCGGGAGGATCACGAGGTCAGGAGATCGAGATCATCCTGGCTGACACCACACCGTCTCTACTAAAAAATAAAAAAAATTAGCCGGGCATGGTGGCAGGCGCCTGTAGTCCCAGCTACTCGGGAGGCTGAGGCAGGAGAATGGTGTGCACCTGGGAGGCGGAGCTTGCAGTGAGCCGAGATTGCGCCACTGCACTCTGGCCTGGGCGACAGAGTGAGACCCTGTCTCAAAAAAAAAAAAAAAAAAGATAATAAGGGACTATGTTACTGGTTTATGTATTTGCTATACCACACTTTTTATCATTATTTTAGCGTATATTCCTATTTATTAAAAAAGTTAATTGGCCGGGTGCGGAGGCTTATGCCTGTAATCCCAGCACTTCAGGAGGCCAAGGCAGGCAGATCACAAGGTCAGGAGTTCGAGACCAGCTGGACCAACATGGTGAAACCCTGTCTCTACTAAAAATACAAAAATTAGGCGGGCATGGTGGCGCGTGCCTGTAATCACAGCTACTCAGGAGGCTGAGGCAGAAGAATCGCTTGAACCCGGGAGGCGGAAGTTGCAGTGAGCTTAGATCGCACCACTGCGCTTCAGCCTGGGCGATAGAGCAAGAGCGAGACTGTCTCAAAAAAAAAAAAAAAAGTTAACTGTAAAATGGCCTCAAGCAGATTCTGCAGAAGGGATTCCAGAAGAAGCCTTTGTTATCATAGGAAATGAGGCTCTATGTGTGTTATTGCCCCTGAAGGCCTTCCAGTGAGACAAGATGTGGAGGCAGAAGACAACGACAGTGACAATGCTGACCCCGTGTAGGCCTAGGCTAACACGTATTTGTGTTTCAGTTTTTAACAAAAAAAAAAAAAAATTTAAGTAAAATATAAAAAATTTTAAAAATAGAAAAAAGCATATAGAATAAAGAGAGAAAGAAAGAAAATTGTTGGACATGGTGGCTCACGCCTATAATCAAGTGGATCACTTGAGCCCAGGTGTTTGAGACCAATCTGGGCAACATGGTGAAACTCCATCTCCACAAAAAATACAAAAATTAGCTGGGTGTGGTGGCATGTACCTGTGGTTCCAGGCACTTGGGAGGCTGAGGTGGAGGGATCGCTGGGAAGTTGAGTCTACAGTGAGCTATGAAGTAAGCCGAGATTGTGCCACTTTGGGTGACACAGCGAGCCCCTGTCTAAAAAAAAAGAAGAAAAAAGAAAAAAAAAAGGAAAGTCTTTTTGTACAGCTATACAATGTGTGTTTTAAGTGGTTTTACAAAAGTCAAAAAATTAAAATGCTCGCTTCAGCAGCACATATACTAAAATTGGAGCAATACAGAGAAAATTAGCATGGACCCTGTGCTAGGATGACACACAAATCCGTGAAGCATTCCATATTTTTCTAAACGCCCATCAATGATAGACTGGATAAAGAAAATGTGGTACATATACGCCATGGAATACTATGCAGCCATAAAAAGGAACAGGATCATGTCCTCTGCAGGTGCATGGATGGAATTGGAAGCCATTATCCTCAGCAAACTAACCCAGGAACAGAAAACCAAACACTGCATGTTCTCACTTACAAGTGGGAGCTGAATGATGAGAATACATGGACATATGGAGTGGGGAACAACACACACTGGGGTCTGTTGGGGGGCAGTGGAGGGAGGGAGAGCATCAGGAATAATAGCTAGTGGATGCTGGGCTTAATACCTAAGTGATGGGATGATGTGTGCAGGAAACCACCATGGCATATGTTTACCTATGTAGCAAACCTGCACGTCCTGCACCTATACCCCTGAATTTACAATTAAGTTGAAGAAGAAAAAAAAAAAAAGTTGAAACAGAATTTAAAAGGTTACAGTAAGCTAAAATTAATTTATTATTGAAGAAAGAAAAATACGTTTTTTGAGACAGGGTCTCGCTCTGCTGCCTAGGCTGGCACAGTCGTTGCTCACTGCAGCCTCAAACTCCTGGGCTCAGGCTCCCACCTCAGCCTCCCGAGTAGCTGAGTATACTGAGCTATTATTATTTTATTTTTTGTAGTGACAGGGTGTTGCTATGTTTCCCAGGCTGGTCCTGAACTCCTGGCCTCAAGTGATCCTCCCACCTGGATCTCCCAATGTGCTAGGATTTACACATGTGAGTCACTGCGCCCAGCCTGAAAGAAAAATTTATTTTATTTTTCTTTTTTATTGAGTATGTGTTTTTTGTTTGTTTTTGATACAGGGTCTCACTTTGTTGCCCAGGCTGGAGTGCAGTGGTGTGATCACAGCTCACTGCAGCCTCAACCTCCCAGGCTCAATCCTCCCACCTCCCAGCAGTCCTCCCACCTCAGGCTCCTGAGTAGCTGGGACTACAGGCACGTACCACCAGTCCTGACTAATTTTGGTGTTTTTTTGTAGAGACAGAGTTTTGCTATGTTGCCCACACTGACCTCAAACTCCTGGGGTCAAGCAGTCTTCCTTCCTCAGCCTCCTAAAGTGCTAGGATTACATCATAAGCCATCACACAGCCTAAGAAAAAAAATTTTTTTTTTTTTTGAGGCAGAGTCTCACTCTGTCGCCCAGACTGGAGTGCAGTGGCTGGATCTCAGCTCACTGCAAGCTCCACCTTCTGGGTTTACGCCATTCTCCTGCCTCAGCCTCCCGAGTAGCTGGGACTACAGGCGCCCGCCACCTCGCCCAGCTAGTTTTTGTATTTTTAGTAGAGACGGGGTTTCACCGTGTTAGCCAGGATGGTATCGATCTCCTGACCTCGTGATCCACCCGTCTCGGCCTCCCAAAGTGCTGGGATTACAGGCTTGAGCCACCGCGCCCGGCCAGAAAAAATTTTTAAATAAATTTATTGTAGCCTAAGTGTACAGTTTATAACATCTATGGTAGTGTACAGCAGTGTCCTAGGCCTTCACACTCACTCACTGCTCACTCACTCACCTGGAGCAACCTGCAGTCCTGCAAGCGCCATTCATGGTGAGCGTCCTATATCTTTTACACTCTTTTTTTGGAGACAGAGTCTCACTCTGTCACCCAGGCTAGAGTGCAATGGCACCATCTTGGCTCACCACAACCTCTGCCTCCTGGGTTCAAGCAATTCTCCTGCCTCAGCCTCCCAAGTTGCTAGGATTACAGGCACCCGCCATCATGCCCAGCTAATTTTTGTATTTTTGTAGAGACAGAGTTTCACCATGTTGGCCAGGCTGGTCTTGAACTCCTGACCTTAGGTTATCTGCCCGCATTGGCCTTCCAAAGTGCTGGGATTACGGGTGTAAGCCACCGTGCCTGGCCTACACTGTATTTTTACAGTACCTTTTCTGTGTTTAGATACACAAATACTTACCATTATGTTACAATTGCCTACAGTATTCAGTATAGTAACATGCTACACAAGTTTGGAGTGTAGGAGCAATAGGCCATACATTACAGCCTGGGTGCATAGTAGGCTGTACCATTGAGGGTTGTGTGAGTATACTCTATGATGTTCCCACAATGATAAAATCACCTAACAATACGTTTCTGAGAATGTATCCCCATCACTGAGCAATGCAAGGATTGTACGTACAGAAAAGTGCACCAATCATTAGTTAAATACACAGCTCCTGTGATCACACCTGAGTAACCATCACCTGTGTAACCAGAAACAGAATATCAAAGCCCCCTTTGCCCTCTCCAAGTCACTGCCCCCTTGCAAGATAACCAGTATTGTGGCCTCTAACAGCACAGATTAATTTTGCCTATTTGTGAACTTTATGTCAATGGAATCAGATAGTATATGCTATTTTTATGTCTGGCTTCTCTTGCTCAATGAGATTTATCCATGTTTTTGAGCATAAAATACTTTTCTCAGTCTCAGAGCTATATTTTATGACTATACCACAATTTACTCATTCCACTGTTGATAGAAATTTGGGTTGTTTCCAGCTTTGACTATTACAAATTGTGCATGTCTTTTGGGACACATATGTGTGCCTTTCTGCTGAGAATATGTATTTAAGAATGGAATTGTTAGGCCATACGGTATGCCTATGTTTAACTTTAGAGGTTACTGCTGAACAGTTTTCAGGTTATTTTACCGGGGGTTAATTTTTTTTTAACAGCACAGGCTGAAACTTCAGGTGATGTTTTTAGAACTACTTATATTGGTGGTGAAAGGCAACATTTCAACCTATTTCTCAGGCTGCAAATACTTGCCATGCCAACTCTAAAAGAGGTCCAGAAATGCTGCCCATGGAGCCTCTTCTCAGCCCTATTCTTTTTTTTTTTTTTTTTTAGAGACAGAGTCTCACTCTGTTGCCCAGGCTGGAGTGCAGTGGTACAATCTCAGCTCACTGCAACCTCCGCCTCCCAGGTTCAAAGCGATTCTCCTGCCCCAGTCTCCTGAGTAGCTGGGATTACAGGCATGCACCACCACATCTGGCTAACTTTTGTATTTTTAGTAGAGACTGGGTTTCACCATGTTGGCTAGGCTGGTCTCTAACTCCTGACCTCAGGTGATCCACCCGCCTCAGCCTTCCAAAGTGCTGGGATTACAGGCATGAGCCACCACGCCCAGCCTTTCTGAGCCCTATTCTTAATCTGCTCATCAACTCTGCTGAGCTCTGGCTTATTGAGGAAGTGTGGGGCCTGCAGAGCACATGCAACACCAGGTCCTTAGCCTGAGAGGCAACACTGTCCTCAGTGGTGCCTGCGATTTCACAGCCCAAATCAGAACACGGAGTCTGACAACTGAGCAGGATATTTGAAGCTGGGACCATCCTGGGAAGCCAATTTTTTTTCTCTCTCTCTCTCTTTTTTTGTTTTGTTTTGTTTTGTTTTGTTTTGTTTTGTTGAGACAGAGTCTCACTCTATAGCCCAGGCTGGAGTGCAGTGGCGCAATCTCGGCTCACTGCAGCCTCTGCCTCCTGGGCTCAAGTGATCTTCTTGCCTCAGCCTCCCAAATAGTTGGGACTGGTCAAGCTGATCTTGAACTCATGAACTCAAGCCCACCTCAGCCTCCTAAGGTGCTGGGATTACAGGCATGAGCCACCTCACTTGGCCAAAAAGCCTATTTCTCTCTTTTTTTTTTTTTTTTGAGACCAAGTCTTGCTCTGGTGCCCAGGCTGGAGTGCAACAGCATGATCTCGGCTCACTGCAACCTCCGTCCGCCTCCTGGGTTCAAGCGATTCTGCTGTCTCAGCCTCCTAAGTAGCTGGGATTACAGGCATGTGCCACCACACCTGGCTAATTTTTTTTGTAGAGACGGGGTTTCGCCATATTGCCCAGGCTGGTCTTGAACTCCTGGACTCAAGCGATCTGCCCACCTCAGCCTCCCAAAGTGCTGGGATTACAAGCATGAGCCACCTCGCCTGGTCAGGAAGACTATTTTTCTAATAATGGAGGAGAACACTGAGGCTCCAATATGATGCTAACATTATCACATGGTGCTGCAAATATAACCAGTGCTTGGGAAAGCATAGGCACAGAGAAAACAACAACAACATAACCCAGCACCCCTGTGCCTGAACAGATCTCTCTACTTGTGCCAAATTCATTCCACCTGTGTAACTGACTTCGCTGAGACCTGCTGGGGGATTGGCAGGCTGTTTTCAGCGAGTGCAGGGAAATCCCCATCTGGTCCCTTTCTGAGATGCTTCTAATTCGTGGGACCTCATGTCAGTCTCCCTGTCCTAGGCCTTCAACCCCTAGAAGGGACGGAGCTGACTGCATCTCTAATAGAAACTCGCCTCTGTATTTTCCTTGGGAAAGAGAGTGGCTCCCTTAAGGTTTGGGTAATTATTTCCATCAGTTTGAAGGGCTGGACATTAAGGGCAAGAATCATAGTTAGTTTGCTATTCACTGGTGTGAGCAATGAAGGTCAACCAGTACCCATGGCGCCCTTGGGTTCTGGATCATTGTTGTGAGGGACTGGTTTCCCTGGAGACTGTCTTTGAGGAGTCCCGGGCCAAGAATGGGTAGGGGCTCTCAGCTTCAGTATCACCATGATGCCAGGAAATAGTTATTTATTTCTTTTCTGCTGGGCCTGTGCTTACCCAGGAAATATTTCGTAATAGACCCAGGTTGGTTTCTTCAGCTCCACGTAGACAACAAATGTACTTGACCAGATATCCCTATCAGCCGTTGCCCCAGCCATATGATAAGGCTATTTCCAGGCTGAACCTCCCCAGACTGGCTTCCATGGGCTTATTCCTGAGCTTTGGTGAGGTTGGGGAATGGTAGCAGAGTTCCTTCATCCAGAGACCTGGTCTCTAGATTGCTGCTGAATAGCCCTGGCCATTGGTCAGTTGACCCTCTGTCTTCTCATTTGTATAGTGGGAGGATAGTGGGGAACTTGCCTTACTGTGGGGCTCTGAAGAACTATTGGACCAGAGAGAAGACCCTCCGGTGATTTCATTGTGGACATTCCCAAAGACTTGGCTCTGGGCTGGTGCTTTGACAGGGTGTGTGGGTGAGAACCAATTAGAACATTTTTAGCTGCAAGTGATATTAAACTTATCCAAACTGGTTTAAGCAAAAGAGACCTATTTATGTGTTTGTTTACATAATGGAATTATTCTGGGGCTTCAGGCATAGTTTAATCCAGGGGCTCAAAAATGTCACTGGAGCACGCCATTTTTCACTTCTGCTTTCTTTAGAGTTGCCTTGTTCTCAGACCCTGGTGGCAAGACAGCTGCTGGCAGCTGCTGACGCTCTCACATCTCCAAGTCCAGGAGAAAAAAGAGCATCTTTTTCTGTCCACTTGGATATCTGATATTAGCTCTGATTGGACCTCATGGCTTGGCTTGGGTCCCATTCCCATCCCTAAACCAACCACCATGCAACTCTGCATGGTGCATAATGCACTATAAAACTCTGATTGACCAGACTTGATTCATCTGCGATTCTCACGCCAGGGAATTAATGCCACCTGAAGTACATGAGCTGAAAGTACAATCCCCCAGCAGTTCTGAGCTAAGTCAGTTACACGGGTGGAATGAATTTGGCACAAGTAGAGAGATCTGTTCAGGCACAAGAGTAGTTCTCCAGGTAAAATTGGGATGCTATTACCAGAGGAGGGGGAATGGGTACTAAGCAGAGAAATGACAACAGCTATCAACAGGGAACAGTCATGTATGGGCAGGATTCCTCTGGTCTGGGTCTGTACAGGACATCAGTGTACTGATGCACAGGATATAGAGAACATAGGACTTACCACCCAACTCCAAGAAAATGTCGGGCTGTCCCGGAAGCCTCCAGATACTGCCCACCCCTCTGAGACCTGGTATTTCATAGTTAATCACCATGTAATCTGGGCACTCTGAATCCACAAGAGTCATCACCCTTTGCCTGGAACAGGGGTCATCTGACCCATACCTTCTTACTCCTTGAATGTACTGTGTTTTCTTTGAGGGCAAGGACCACAACTCTGTCCTCTTCATATCTGCAGAAACACTTATGAATGAATAAGAATAATGTTTGGCAGGTGTGTAGAGCTTGATATTCTCTCTCTCCTTTCTTTTTTTTTTAAGGTATATAGAGCTTGACATTTTCTTTCTCTCCTTCCTTCCTTTCTTCCTTCCTTCCTTCCTTCCTTCCTTCCTTCCTTCCTTCCTTCCTTCCAGACAGGGTCTTGCTCTGTTGCCCAGGCTGGAGTGCAGTGGCATGATCATAGCTCACTGCAACCTTCAATTCCTGGCCTCAAGTGATCCTCCTGCCTCGGCCTCCCAAAGTGCTGGGATTCCAGGTGTGAGCCATGGCTTCCAGCCCCCAAGCTTAATATATTTTGAAATCTCTTTAACATGTATATCTTATTTGATTCTTTGTTCTTTCTTTTGGCTACCCAGGATCTGAGCCCTCTTCCTGTGTTGGGAAATTACCCTCACTCTGAGACAGAGCCCATTTCCCTCTGTAGAGGCTGAAAGTGCCATGTGTACTCTTTTGCCAGCCTCCCAGTGGCTGGGTAAGGGCATAAGACCTAGGCTCTCACAACCAACCACACGGGCTCCAGACTAACCCAGGAGCTAGTGACCCCAGGAAGCAAAGAACACAGAGAACCCTACTTGATGGTTACTGTGGGTGTAGCAGGCTAACCTGCAGAGTCTAGAGCATGGTGTTCGTGATGACCGTGATGGCAGCAAGGCCCTGACTAAACCAGTTCTTCAGTGTGATCTGGGGCCTTGCTCATTGCTGTATAGTCCCTGGGTCTGCTTTTCTGCTCTGTCCAGAGATTCTCTGAGCTGCCCAGTATCTTTATTATTTTTCTCCTTAAGTCAATTAGTCAATCTACTTAAGTTAAAAGTCATCTTCTGTTACTTGCAGTTAGAAATCCTTGAGGTAGGACAACTTTTTTTCAGATGAATAAGCTGAGGCTTAGAGACTGGCCCAAGCTCATGCAATGTGATAATTTCTGAGTTAAGACCAGAACCCTGGACTAGGTGGGACAGACCTACAACAGGCAAGTGGGAGCCCAGCCAAGGAAGAACTTTCTCAGAAGGGGAGCTGCCTCACCAGGTAGGAAGCCCCCTCTTACTGGAGGTGTGCCAGCAGGATCTGGGGAGATTTAAGGGAGAGGCCACACAGGGTAACTCCAGTTCTCTTCTTCCTCATGGATTACACATGTCACCATTTGCCCAACCCAGATGACTCTTGGTGAACACAGGACTGCAAAGATGACAACACAACCACTGGTGCTGCAACTTCAAGTTCCCACAATCTCTTTGCCAGCGCTCTATCCCTGGCCCATGACATAACCGCTGCAAGTCCTGTGTCCCAGAGCAAAGTCGTGGTGTTTATGGGCCTCCGTCACTTTAATGAAAAAGCCCCTACACCAAACAAATACAAGCACAGACATTTGCAACTAATTATGGTATTGCTGATCAGTCAAATTTCATTGCAAATTGCATGTTGAAATTGATAGTGGGCGAGTCATGAATAAACCGGTTGTCTGGAAAAGTGACACGGGCACACAGGACGAGATTAATAATTCATTTTAGACTCAGCCAGACACTGAAGAAGAGGAAAAAGCAGATTAACATTGCTCCAAGTTTGCTTGTTTACCCAGGTACCTCCTGCCAATATGCCTGGCTTCTAAGGGAAGCCTGTCCTGCTTTAGGATCCTCCCACTTTGGGAGACCGCAGGACACTGAGTATTCCAGGCTTTAATTCTTGGTTTGTAAAATTGCAGTTTTGAGTGGTGTAGGGAGGGGAAGGCTGCCCTACGTTCCTATCCACTGCTGAGAAGCCCACTCAGAAGACTTTTTGGAGCACAGACACCTCCGGCTGCAGCATACAGCACTGCTGGCCTCCCATTTGTAGTTCCCGGGCTTGGGGGAATGTAACCCACCTTAAAAACACAGGGTGGGTTGCTTAGGTCAGCTATGACTTCAGAAGAGTGAGCCCGGAGAAAGTGGGTGAGGAGCCAGAGTGGCCTTACAAAGCTCTCCCCTTGACTGTTCTCCCCAGTGCGGTCTCAGAAGGCTATGAAGTCCAGAAGAGAGAGAATCACAGCTTGGTGTGGAGGCTCCGAGACTGATGGCCAGTGTCCTCACAATTGGGGCCCTCAGTGATGTCCTCCTGGAATGCGTTACTGTGCCACTTCACCTGTGGAGGAAGGCAGGAAGAAGACACAGGGCAGGCAGACTACACAGGTGCCAAGGGGCAGGCACTCATACGCTTGTGAGGTACGGAGATGCAGCCACAGTGACCACACCAGGCTGGCTCAGCCAGCCCAGAGTGGAGCATGAACCACCCAGCCCACAGTGTCCGCTGACCCACTGCCCTCACCCTATAGGCCTGTACAGAGGAAAGGTCTTAATTTTTACCCTCTGGATTGGGGTTCAGAATTCAAATGTCTACCTGAAAGCAGGCCAGTTATGGGCAGCGGGGAGTTGGCCAGCTGAAACTGATTGGAAGGGGGCGGCCATGACTCAGCTTCGGAGACTGGCTAGAAACAATAGGAGTTGGAATTTAGAAAAAGGTTTAGGCCAGGGATATCCAGGTGGAAATTGTCAGCAACTGAATGGCCTTTAAAGCCAGGACTCTGCAGGAGATGATGAAGGGAGTTGAGTGTAGATGAGAGACAAGAGGAGGTCCAAGGATTGAGCCTTGGGGGTGAGGGGGTGTCAGCGAGGAGACAGAGAAGAGGCAACTAGAGACATAGGAGGGAAACTGGAGACAGAGATGCGAGCCCGACACCAGGGAGGAGACGCCTCTTCCACGCTACGGAGGTGCAAGGAAGGTGAGGTCCGATGATTGCCCGCTGCATCTAACGTGGAGAGTCCTTGAAAGGGCAGTTCTGCTGTGGTGGTGGCGCCCTGATGGGAGCGGGGGGAGAAAAAGAAGCAAGGGAAGAGAGGAAGGCAGCAAAGAGTGAATTCTTTCTAGGAGTTATGCCGTAAAGAGGAGAGAAGAAATAGGGTCAAGAGGAGGGCTTTCTTTGAGAAGAATTGCAGCTTTTTTGTGTGCTGACGAAAATGATCCTGGAGAGAGGGAAATTTGATGCTGTGGGTGAGAAGGGGGCTAGGTGTTGGCATGAAGTCTTTGAGTAGGTGGGAGGGGATGGCATCTGGTGCACGAAAAGGGGCTGCCCTGAAATAGGAGCACGGACGGCTCGCCCGTGTCAGTGGGATGGCAGGCAGAGTGGAGGGCACAGATGCGGGTGGGTGGGGGAGTCGTGGTGGGGCCTGTGGAACTTCTCTTCTGAGAGCTTCTATTTTCTTAGCAAAATCAGAAGAGGTTGTCAGCTGAGAATGAGGTGGAAGAGGAGGTGTGAAGCAGTCGTCTAGGAGAGGGGGTGTGAATAGGCTTGGAGATGTAGTAGGATTGCTGGGCAGCTGTTAGGGCTCACTCAGGGAGGGTTGTGGTCATTAATTTAAAGTGAGACTGGTCAGCCCAGTTATGAGATTTTCTTCAGTTCTGGTCAGCCTGGGGGTGCACAGGTGGAGGGGGCATAGGGTTGAATTTAACTGAGATTGTGATTTTGCCAAGTGACTACTGTGACCAGGGGGAGAGTGTAGTATTGGATCACCAACTCCAGGCTGGGTAAGGAGGGAAGGGAGGCACTATGAGGATGAGGAACAGTGAATATTTGCTTGAAGCAGTAGGTTCCAGGAGGAATTGCTGGACTTGGGGTCCTGCGGGTAGTGAGCTGGAGAGCAAGGCAGTGTTTATTGGAGTGTGAGATGCATGAAATTGAGATGATGAAGGGATTGCATTGACAGATAATGACAGGTTCAAAATCTGGCTATGGGAGCAAGAGGCTGAGGTACTAGGGAAGCCAAGATCATAGAGAGGAGGTCAAGGGCCTGAGAGGCAGGTTCATCTACATGAATGCTCACATCAAAAACTGCAGCAAGAGTAGGGTGGGAGACAGGGACTGGGAGCCAGGAGCAAACATACTCAAGGAATAAGGGAAGTGACCCAGGGCTTTGTAAATTACATTACTACAAAAAGGAGGAATAACAGTGATCTTGTCGGACAGCATGACATTCAAATGTGGGTGTTTCTAAAGAGGGCGGCAAACTGTCTAGAAGTGGCACTGAGGAGCAAAATGGGCACCTCCTCACCCCTAGACCCAGGGCCACAAGGGCCACAGAGGGAAAATAGCCACCTCTTAAGAGGCTGCAGAGGGAACAGAATCCACACAAGAGAGGCAGTTTCCATTAAAGCAAGAAAGTGAAGGGGACATTAAGAAATGGGACTGAGAATATGGGACCATACTAGTGAGTTTCAGAGAGTCCCATGAAAGGATTTCTAGAGATGGGGTAGGGAGATGAGGTCAGAAAAGCAAAATAGAGCATCCAGTAGGGCTTCAAGTCCTGGGGTGCAGGCTACCTGAGTGTTCTGGGCCTCCTGTGGGGACTGATGTGAACAGAGATAAAGGGTCTGAGGGGCCCAAGGCGGGGCTTGTTGGCAAGTGGAGGGGTTTTTCACTCCTGCTGATGATGGTGCTGTGAAGGTCTGAGGAGGGGCAGTCTTTTTAGAGCAGGTGGGGTTCTGGCTCCCTCCTTATTCCCAGGTAAGGTATGCTAAAACTCAGGCCAGGCTCAGCGGCTCACGCCTGTAATCCCAGCACTCTGGGAGGTCAGGAGATCACCTGAGGTCAGGAGTTCAAAACCAACCTGGCCAACATGGTGAAACCCCATCTGTTCTAAAAATACAAAATTTAGTCAGGCATCGTAGCACATGCCTGTAATCCCAGTTACTTGGGAGGCTGAGACACGAGAATTACTAGTACCCGGGAGGCGAAGGCTGCAGTGAGCCAAGATTATGCCGCTGCACTCCAGCCTGGGTGACAAAGCAAGACTTTGACCCTTGCCCCCACCAAAAAAAAGTTCTCTTCACAGAACTAATACTAAGCCACAGACACATCAATAAAAAACAATTGTCCAGAAATAGACTCATATATGGCATAATAAATCTGTAGTAAACTTGGGCCTCAAAACAGTAGGGATAAGAAACATGACTTTTTTTTTTTTTTTTTTTTTTTTTAATTTTTGCAGGGACAATTGGTTAACTAATGGGGACAAAATCAATCCAGATCTTTACTTCAGATCTCATACTAAATGAATTCATGTGAATTAAAAACTGTAAAAATGTAGTGTTGGTGTAAAGATAGAACACTCATATATATGGTCAATAGATTTTCAACAAATGCTACTAATGCAATTCAATGGGGAGTGAACACTCTTTCCCCAACAAATAGTGCTGGAACAATTGTATAGCCATATGCAACATAATGAACCTTGACTCTTACGCCAGATACAAAACACTAACTTGATATGGATCATAGGCCTACATGTATGAGCTAAAACTATCAAACTTCTAGAAGGAAACAGCAGAAAATCTTAGTGATCTTGGGTTTGGCAAAGACTTCTTAAATAGGCTACAAAGAGCACAAACTATAAAAATAGATAAATTGGGCGTCATCAAAATTAAGAGCTATTATGAAAGGCAAGCCACAGACTGGAAAAAAAATTTGTAAAACATATATCTTAAAACTCAATAAAAAGATAACCCAATTGAAAAATGGGCAAAAGACTTGAATACGCACCTCATCAATGAAATATATTTAGATGGCAAATAAATACATGCTCAACACAGTTGGTCATTAGGGAACTACAAATTAAAACTACATGCCCCCTAGAAGGGCTAGAATTTAAAATAACTGACCAGGTTAGGTGTGGTGGCTCACGCCTGTAATACCAGCACTTTGGGAGGCCAAGGTGGGTGGATCGCCTAAGGTCAGGAGTTTGAGACAAGCCTGGCCAATATGGTGAAACCCTGTCTCTGCTAAAAATACAAAAGTTAGCAGGGTGTGGTGGCATGCACCTGTAATCCCAGCTACTTGGGAGACTGAGGCAGGAGAATTGCTTGAAACCAGGAGGCGGAGGTTTCAGTGAGCCAAGATCATGCCACTGCACTCCAGGCTGGGTGACAGGGTGAGACTCCATCTCAAAACAAAACAAAAAAAACAATAAAATAACTGACCAAATCAAGTACTGGCAAAGATGGAGTCCAGCAAGGGTACAACAGGAACTCTCTCATATACTGCCCATGAGAATGCAAAATGGAATGACCACTTCGGAAAACACTTAGATCATTTCTTAAAAAGATACATATGTACCTATCATATGACCCAGACATTCCATTCCTAGGTATTTACCAAAGAGAAATGAAAGCATATGTCCACACAAAGATTCGTACACAGTGTTCATAGTAACTTTATTTATAACAGCCCCAAACTGGGAATAATCCAAATGTCTATCAACAAGATAGTGGAAAAACAAACTACCATATATCCAGATAATGGAATACTGTTCAACAACAAAAAGGCATGAACTGCTGTTACATACAACAACATAGATGAGCCTCAAAATAATTAGTATATACTATATAGTTCCATTAATATATGATTCTAGAAAAAAGACCAACCTATAGTGACTGATCAGGTGGCACAAGGAGACACTAGGGGATTATGAGTATATTATGTGAACACAGCAGAATTTAACCTTTCTTCACTTGATAGACATTTATGTTGTTTCCAGTTTGGGCCCTGTGGTAGACACAGAGATATGTCACCCAGATCCCTCTTCAAGGAAGGATTTGCTGTCTAGTTGTAGGGGGTGTGATCAGCAGAAACCTTCAGATGACAGCTTCTTTGGGGTCCACCTGAGCTGCAGAGAGCTGCCTTGCCCAACATCATATCCTTTCCAGTGCACCTTGCATCTAATATCTAATGAAAGCAAATGAATGGAGGCTGGGCCATTTTCATCCAACACAGGACAACTCAGATGCACACTATTTGTGCCAGAGTTCCCTGCCAGCTTGACTTGGGCTTCATTAGGCCTGCATCACAGTTTTAACTTCTGCCCAATCCTGCTTTTTCTCCCTTCCCTTCATAGATGTTTGTATTAGTCTGTTTGTGTTACTATAAAGGAATCCCTGAGACTGGGTAATTTATTAAGAAAAGAAGGTCGGGTGCGGTGGCTCACGCCTGTAATCCCAGCACTTTGGGAGGCCTAGGTGGTCAGATCACCTGAGGTTAGGAGTTCGAGACCAACCTTGCCAACACTGTGAAACTCTATCTCTACTAAATATGCAAAAATTAGCCCAGCGTGGTGGTGGGTGCCTATAATCCCAGCTACTCGGGAGGTTGAGGCAGGAGAATCGCTTGAACCCCGGAGAAGGAGTTTGCAGTGAGCTGAGATTGCACCATTGCACTCTAGCCTGGGCAACAAGAGCAAAACTCCATCTCAAAAAAAGAAAAAAAAAAGAAAAGAAAAAAGAAAGAAAAGAGGTGGAGGGAAAGGAGCAGGAAAAAAAAGGAAAAAAAAAAAAGTAGGCTTATTTGGCTCACCATTCTGCAGGCTGTACGTGAAGCATGATGCTGCCAGCATCTACTTTATGGAAGGATCTCAGGAAGCTTCCACTCATGGCGGAAGGCAAAGGGGGAGCAGGTGTGTCACATGGCAAGAGACGGAGCAAGAGAGGAGGAAGTAACAGGTTCCTTTAAACAACCAGCTCTCTTGTGAACTCATCACCACTCATTACTGCAGCAAGGGCACCAAACCATTCATGAGGTATCAGCCCTGTGACCCGATGCCTCCCACTAGGCCCATCTCCAGCATTGGGGGTCACATTTCAATATGATATTTGAAGGAGACAAATATCCAAACCATATCAATGTTGATCCTTAATAAGTATCTTAGGCCGGGCGTGGTGGCTCATGCCTGTAATCCCAGCACTTTGGGAGGCCGAGGCAGGCGGATCACCTGAGGTCGGGAGTTTGAGACCAGCCTAACCAACATGGAGAAACCCCATCTCTACTAAAAATACAAAATTAGCTGGGCGTGGTGGCACATGCCTGTAATCCCAGCTACTAGGGAGGTTGAGGCAGGAGAATCCCTTGAACCTGGGAGGTGGAGGTTGCAATGAGCCAGGAGCATGCCATTGCACTCCAGCCTGGGTAACGAGCGAAACTCCGTCTCAAAAATAAATAAATCAATAAATATCTTGTACCCCAAACTCTATCCCAGCACGTTTCCTGAGAACCTGACCTATGACAGGACTACTACGAACAATGCTTCTATGAACATTCTTGTCCATGTTTCCTGATGCACGTAAGCTCACTTTTCTGTAGGATATTTATCTAAGAGCGGAATTGCTGGGGCATAGAGTATGTTATTTTCAGCTTAAATGGATAATGCTGAACTGTATTCTAAAGTAGTTGTACAAGTTTGTATAAATTTACATGAATGAATGTTTTTGCTAAAACTTGGAATTGTCAAAATTTTAAATTTTGGTCAGTTAGGTAAGTGTGTAGTAGTACTTCAATATGCTTTTATTTTACCTTTCCCACATTACTAAAGAAGTTGATCACATTTTTATGTTACTGACTTTTGGATTTCTTTTTTGCAAAGTTCCTATCTTTTGCCCATTTTTCTGCTGGATTGCCTGTCTTTTATCATAACTGATATGAATTCTGTGTATATTGTTGTAGCAACTAGCCTTTTGTCAGTTTTATCTGTTGCAATTATCTTCTACTACTCTGTGGCTGGCCTTTCACTCAATGTTGTCTTTTGATTATCAGATATTCCTAATTTTGTCCATCTTTCTTTTGTGATATTATTTTTTGTGCCTTGCTTAAGAAAACTTTAAAAATCCAAGACTATGAAAAGATTCTTCTACATTATTACTTTGAAGCTTTGTGATTTTGTCTTTTATATTTAGGGCCATATGACACTGGAGTTGATTTTGAGGTATGGTGTGAGTTGGGGGTCCAATTTCATTATTTTCACATATGGATACTCAGATGTACCAGCAAAGTTTATTGAGAGTCTTTTTGCCACTGCTATATAGTGCTATCTCTGTCGTACATTAAGTATCTAAATATGTGTGGGTCTATTTCTGTGATCTCATCTCTTTTCCATTGGGCTTATTGCCCATCCCCAAATCAATGCTATCCCCTCTTAATTACAACAGCTTTATAGTAATTTAATAGAGCAATTTCATTAATTTCATTCTTCCTCTGTAGTGACCTAGCTCTTCTTGGTCTTTTGCATGTCCATGTAAATGTAAAAATTATCTTACCAAGTTCTACAAAAAAATCCATCTTGCTCTGTCACTCAGGCTGGAGTGCAGTGGCATGATCATAACTCATTACAGCCTTGAACTCTTGGGCTCAGGTGATCCTTCTACTTTATCCTCCTGAGTAGCTGGAACTTCAGGTGTGTGCCACCATGCCCAGATAATTTTTATATGTTTTTGTAGAGATGTGAGATGTGATTTCATCATGTTGCTCAGCTGGTCTCGAATTCCTGGGCTCAAGCGATCCTCCTACCTCAGCCTCCCAAAGTGCTGGGATTACAGACTCATGTGAGGCAATGTGCCTAGCTACATGGGTTTTTATTAGAAATCACATTGAGTCTGTATATCGCTTTGAGAAGAACTGACAATGTTTGTACTATTGAGTTTTCAAATCCATGAACATCATATATTACACTATTTACTGAGATCTTCTTTGGTTTCTGTCAATAATATATATTTTTCTGCATCACAGACTTATTCAACTTTTACTAAATTCTGAATAATTTGGTATTTTAAAATTATATTATGAAGGCTATCCTTTTAAAAGATAATTTTCCCTTTGTTGCTGTTAAATATATTGATTTTTGTATATTGATTTTTTTGACGTCCAGGAAACTTTATGAATTATAGATTAATTCTAATTGTAGATTTAAAAATTCCTTCACTGTATACAATCATAACATCTATAATTTTTCTTTTCTTTTCTTTTCTTTTTTTTTTACAATCTTATTCCTTTTATTTATTTATTTACGAGACAGAGTCTTATTCTGTCGCCCAGGTTGGAGTGCAGTGGTGTGATCCTGGCTCACTGCAACCTCTGCCTCCTGGGTTCAAGTGATTCTCCTGCTTCAGTCTCCCAAGTAGCTGGGATTACAGGCACCTGCCACCATACCCAGCTAATTTTTGTATTTTTAGTAGAGGTGGGGTTTCAACATGCTGGCCAGGCTGGTCTCCAGCTCCTGATCTCAAGTGATCCTCCTGCCTTGACATCCCAAAGTGCTGGGATTATAAATGTTGGGATTATGCGCAGGAACCAACGCGCCCGGCCCCTCTTTTCTTTTTCTTTTCTTTCTTTCTTTCTTTCTTTCTTTTTTTTTTTTTTTTTTTTACTGTGATGGCCAGAACCACTAGCATAATGTTAAAAATAAGTGGTAGTAATGAAGCCAGGCGCGGTGGCTCCTGACTGTAATCCCAGCATTTTGGGAGGCGGAGGCGGGTGGATCACGAGGTCAGGAGACCGAGACCACCCTGGCTAACACGGTGAAATCCCGTCTCTACTAAAAATACAAAAAATTAGCCGGGCATGGTGGCACGCGTCTGTAGTCCCAGCTACTCAGGAGGCTGAGGCAGGAGAATGGCGTGAACCCGGGAGGCGGAGCTTGCAGTGAGCTGAGATCATGCCATTGCACTCCAGCCCAGGAGCTTGAAGTGAGTGGAGATCACGCCATTGCACTCCAACCCAGAAGGCGGAGCTTCCAGTGAGCAGAGATCACGCCATTGCACTCCAGCCCAGGAGCGTGCAGTGAGTGGAGATCACGCCATTGCACGCTAACCCAGGAGGCAGAGCTTGCAGGGAGCTGAGATCACGCCCATTGCACTCCAGCCCGGGCGTGAGGGCGAGACGGGAGTCTCAAAAAAATAAATAAATAAATAAAAACGATAGTAATGAATATCTCTGTTTTGTTCCAGTTTTCAAAGGGAAAACTTTCGTTGTTTATCACTACGAAGTATAATGCTTGCTTCAGTTATTTTTTTTAAAGACAGCCTTTATATGATCAAGAAAGCTTCTTTACATTTCCAGTTTGATAAAAGTGACTTTTAAAAAATTATTCAGGCTGGGCGTGGCGGCTCACGACTGTAATCCCAGCACTTTGGGAGGCCGAGGCGGGCGGATCACGAGGTCAGGAGATGGAGACCATCTTGACTAACACGGTCAAGTCACCCCATCGCTACTAAAAATATAAAATATTAGCCAGGTGTGGTGGCAGGCGCCTGTAGTCCCAGCTACTCAGGAGGCTGATGCAGGAGAATGGCGTGAACCCGGGAGAAGCAGATTGCAGTGAGCCGAGATCGCGCCACTGCACTCCAGCCTGGGCGGCAGAGCGAGACTCTGTCTCAAAAAAAACAAAAAACCAAAAATAACAACAATAACAAAAAATTATTCAAGGCTGGGCATGGTGGCTCACGCCTGTAATCCCAGCACCTTGGGAGGCCGAGACAAGAGGATCACTTGAAGTCAGGAGTTTGAGACCAGCCTGGCCAACATTGTGAAACCCCCTCTCTACTGAAAATACAAAACTTAGCCAGGCATGGTGGCAGGCACCTGTAGTCCCAGCTACTCAGGAGACTGAGGCAGTCGCTTGAACCTGGGAGGCAGAAGTTGCAGTGAGCCAAGATTGTGCCACTGCACTCCAGCCTGGGCAAAGAGCAAGATTCTGTCTCAAAAAAAAAAAAAAAAATTCATTTAATTCAATGTTGAGTTTCATAAAATACTTTTCCTGCATCCATTGAGATAACTGTAGTCCTTTAATCTGTTAATATGATAAATTACATTAACTTTTTTTGTTTTGTTTTGTTGAGACAGTTTCACTCTTGTTGCCCAGGCTGGAGTGCAATGGTGTGATCTCAGCTCACCACAACCTCCTCCTCTGGGGTTCAAGCGATTCTCCTGCCTCAGCCTCCCGAGCTGCAGGGATTACAGGCATGCACCACCAAGTTCGGCTAATTTTTTGTATTTTTAGTAGAGACAGGGTTTCTCCATGTTGGTCAGGCTGGTCTCGAGCTCCCAGCCTTAGGTGATCCGCCTGCCTCGGCCTCCCAAAGTGCGAGGATTACAGGTGTGAGCCAACACACCTGGCCAATTTTTTTTTTTTTTAATATAACCTGATGGTCATATGTATTATCCTTTTTATATGTTGCTAAATTTTAACAATACTTTGTTTAGGGTCTTTATATCTGTGTTTATAAAGGAGATCAGTCTTTAATTTTTCCATTTTGACCTTGTCAGATTTGGGGACCAGGGTCATGTTAGCTCTATAAAATAAGTTGAGGAAAATAACACCAGTTCTTTGGGAATAGAAACTTCTGAACTTCTAGAAGAGTTTGTGTAGGAATAGAATTTATTTTCCCTTGAATATTCAATATAATTCACAGGTTAGGCTATCTGGGTTTGGAGTTTTCTTTGTGGGAAGATTTTAAATTATGGTTTCAATCTTTTTTTTTTTTTTTGAGACAGAGTCTTGCTCTTGTCGCCCAGGCTGGAGTGCAATGGCGCCATCTTGGCCACTGCAACCTCCACCTCCTGCGTTCAAGGATTCTCTTGCCTCAGGCTGCCAAGTAGCTGGGATTACAGGCACCTACCACCAAGCCCGGCCAATTTTTTGTATTTTTAGTAGAGACGGGGTTTCACCATGTTGGCCAGGCTGGTCTCGAATTCCTGACCTCAGGTGATCCACTCTCCTAGGCCTCCCAAAGTGCTGGGATTGCAGGCATTAGCCACCATGCCTGGCTGGTTTCAATCTCTAATAGTTATAGGACTATTCACGTTTTCTCCTTCTTCATGAGTCACTTGGTAAATTATTATTTCTGGGAGTTTTTTCATTTCATCTATATGTTTTTATTGGCAATAAGTTGTTCATATCTTCTTAGTAATTTTTAGATGTATATGTGATCTCTTGTAATGTCTTCTTCTTCATTCCTAGTATTATTTGTTTATTCTTTTTTTCTTTGTTAGCTCACTCAAGTTTTGTCATTTTAATTAGTCTTTTGGAAGAAAAAAGTTTCATATTAAAAAAAAAATTATCGGCCAGGAATGGTGGCTCATGCCTGTAATCCCAGCACTTTTGGGAGGCTGAGGCAGGCGGATCATGAGGTCAGGAGTTTCAGACCAGCCTGACCAACGTGGTGAAACGCTGTCTCTACCAAAAATACAAAAATTAACTGGGTGTGGTGGTGTGTGCCTGTAATCTCAACTACTCAGGAGGCTGAAGCAGGAGAATTGCTTGAACCCAGGAGGCAGAGGTTGCAGTGAGCCGAGATCATGACATAGCACTCTAGACTGGGTAACAGAGCCAGACTCTATCTAAAAAAAAAAAAAAAAAAAAAAAAAAAAAAAATTTCTATTGTATGTTTGTTTTTTATTTCCTGAATTTTTTCTCTTACATTTATTATTTCATCTTCTTTCTTTGAGAATAGCTTCCTGAAATATATCCATGGTTTATCCATTTTAAACAAGTCTTCTTTTAAAATGTATGCATTTATTGCTATAGATTTTTCACCAAATACTATCTTAGCTATATCCACAAAATTTTATATGTAATATTTTTACTATTTAAGTAGTCTCCCCGTTATCCAGAGATTGGCTGTCTGTGGTTTCCATTATCCATAATTAATCACAACCTAAAAATAGTAAATAAAAAATTCCAGAGATAAACTATTCATCAGTTTTAAACTGCGTGCCATTCTGAGTGATGCGATGAAATCTCACACTGTCCTGATTCTTGCCACTGGCGATGTGTATTGTCCTTTTGTCCACGGTATCCACACTGTATACACTGCCCATCTGTTAGTCACTTAGAAGCTGTCTGGGTTATCCGATGGACTGTCATGGTTTTGCAGTGCTTGTGTTAGGTAACCCTTATTTTACTTCATAATGGCCCCAAAGTACAAAAGTTGTGATGTTGGCATATTGTTATAATTGTTCTAGTTTATTATTATTGTTATTAACCTCCTAGTGTGACTAATTGATCAATTAAACTTTATCATAGGTAGTAGGTATAGGAAAAACAATCATGTACATGGAGTTTGACACTATCCGTGGTTTTGGGCATCTACTGGGGTTCTTGATTGTAACCCCCATGGATAAATGGGGGACTACCATCATCAGTTATTTTTCTTATGAAATGGTAGGAGTTCTTTACATTCTGGATACAAGCCATTTACTAATTATTTCATAAATTTTTCCTCTTACTTTGTATCATTCTCATAATGATATTTTGATAAACAGAAATTTTAATTTTTAGTATGATTCAATTTGTGCATCTTTTTGCATGTTTAGTTTAATAAATTTTTTTCTATCCTGAAATCATAAAGATATTTTTCTGTAGTATCTTTTAAAAGCTTTCTATTTTTGGCTGGGTGTCATGACTCATGCCTATAATTCTAGCACTTTGGGAGGCTGATGTGGGAGGTTTGCTTGAGTCCAGGAGTTCAAGGCTGCAGTGAGCTATAAGTGTGCCCCTGAACTCCAGTCTGACAACAGAGTGAGACCCTGCCTCTAAAAAATAAAAATAAAAAATTTTGAAAAGGCTGGATGCAGTGGCTCACACCTGTAATCCCAGCACTTTGGGAGACCGAGGCGGGTGGATCACTTGAGGGTCAGGAGTTCGAGACCAGCCTAGCCAACATGGTGAAACCCCATCTCTACTAAAAATACAAAACATTAGCCGAGTGTGGTGGCAGGTGCCTGTAATCCCAGTTATTCAGGAGGCAGAGGCAAGAAAATTGCTTGAACTCGGGAGGTGGAGGTTGCAGTGAGCTGAGATTGCGCCACTATACTCCAGCCTGGGTGACAAAGCAAGACTCCATCAAATCAATCAATCAATCAATCTTTATATCTTTGCCCTTTCTTTTTCTTTTGAGATATGATCTCACTTTGTCACCAAGGCTGGAGTGCAATGGCGTGATCTTGGCTCACTGCAGCCTCCACCTCCTAGGCTAAGGTGAGCCTCCCACTTCAGCTTCCCAAGAAGGCAAACACCACCATGCTCAGCTAATTTTTAATTTTTTGTAAAGACAAAATCTCACTGTATTGCCCAGGCTGGTCTCAAACTCCTGGCCTCAAGCAATCTTTCCACCTTGACCTTCCAAAGTGCTGGGATTACAGGCATGAGACACTCTGCCCAGCCTAAAGACCTTTTTGAAATATAATAATTCATACTGTTGCTCAAACTGTGGGAAAAATACTCGCAGTATGTTTGAAGAATTTTATAGATGTTGGCCCCTCCCCTTTTGATGCAAGGCAGGCAAGCCCCCAAATTGGGACTTAGCCTGGGAGGGTTCTTGGCTTTGCCCAGGAAAGAAATCAAGGGCAAGCTGCGGGTGTTACACAGCAACTTTTTTTTTTTTTTAATTTTTAAAAATTTTTTGAGATGGAGTCTCGCTTTGTTCCCAGACTGGAGTGCAGTGGTGTGATCTTGGCTCACTGCAACCTCCACCTCCTGGGTTCAAGCAATTCTCCTGCTTGAGCCTCCATGAGTAGCTGGGACTATAGGCACACACCACCACACCCAGCTAATTTTTTTTTTTTTTTTAGTCAAGGTAGGGTTTCACCATGTTGGCCAGGATGGTCTTGATCTCCTGACCTAGTGATCCACCTACCTTGGCCTCCCAAAGTGCTGTAATTACAGGCATGAGCCACCGCACCTGGCTATTTTTGTATTTTTAGTAGAGATGGGATTTCACCATATTGGTCAGGTTGGTCTCGAACTCCTGACCTTGTGATCTATCTGCCTTGGCCTCCCAAATCCCACGCTGGGATTACAGGCATGAGCCGCTGCGCCTGGCCAGACAGCAACTTTTATTGAAGGGTGAGCTGGAGGAGTTAGCCACTTTTATTGAAGTGGCGATATTCAGCAGCAGCAGAGGTACTGCTTCTTGTGGAGCAGGGATACCCCATAGACACTATGCTCAGAGTAGCAGCTCAAAGGCAGGTCTGCTGTCATATTTGTATCACTTTTTATTAAATGCAAATTAAGGGGCAGGTTATGCAGAAATTTCTAGTAAAGTGGTGGTAACTTCCAGGTCACTGGGTCGTTGCCATGGAAAGGGACAGTAACTTCTGCGTGTTGCAATGGCAGTGGTAAACTGACATGGCACACCGACAGGGCATGTTTTACGGAAAGCTGCTTCCACCCAGTCTCTATTTTAACTAGTCCTCAATTTGCTTCAGTGTCAGCACTCCACTTCAGGAGTGGACTCCTGACTCCTGCCTCACTTTGACCCAATTACTTCTAGGAATCAATCCTAAGAAAATGATTCTCAGATTGAGCACGGTGGCTCACGCCTGTAATCCCAGCACTTTGGGAAGCCAAAGCAGGCAGATCATTTGAGGTCAGGACTTCCAGACCAGACTGGCCAACATGGTGTAACCACATGTCTACTAAAAATACAAAAATTAGCTGGGTGTGGTGGCAGCAAACACCTATAATTCCAGCTACTTGGGAGGCTGAGGCAGGAGAATCACTCGAATCTGGAAGGCAGAGATTGCAGTGAGCTGAGATCCTGCCATACTCCAGCCTGAGAGACAGAGTGAGACTCTGTCAAAAAAAAAAAAAAAAAAAAAGGAAATGGTTCTCAGTAAATAATAATTACTTCTAAGAAACAATCATAAGGATATTCATTAAACCACAACATGAAATGATAAAAAATGTTAGATGAGTTAGATATATAGTAAAATAAAGCATCTCTACAATGAAATATTTTGTAGCTATTGAGAATTTATTATGGGATTCTGAGATTGCACATAATCCTTAACTACTATTTCACTTCATCAGAAATATGTACATAATGTAATTTAAAAATCAAATACGATATTTTAAAGTCACACTTCTTTTTTATTTTATTTTATTTTTTTTGAGATAGGGTCTTACTCTGTCACCCAGGCTGGAGTGCAATGGCACAATCTCAGCTCACTGCAACCTCTGCCTCCCAAGTTCAAGCGATTCTCCTGTCTCAGCCTCCCGAGTAGCTGGGATTACAGGTGCCTGCCACCACGCCCAGCTAATTTTTGTATTTTTAGTAGAGACGGGGTTTCACCATGTTGGTCAGGCTGGTCTCAAATGCCTGACCTCAGGTGATCCACCTGCCTCAGCCTCCCAAAGTGCTGGGATTAAGGCATGAGCCACCACTCCTGGCTGAAGTCACACTTCTAAAGAGCTTTAAATCACACGTAGTAAAGCTCACAAATGTAATTTTTTTATTGAGGTGAGGTTCATGTAAAAAAATTTGGCCTGGGTGTGGTGGTTCATACCTGTAATCCCAGCACTTTGGGAGGCTGAGGCAGGAGGATCACTTGATCCTGGGAGGTCAAGGCTGCAGTGGGCCTTGGTGACAGAGTGAGACCATCTCAAAAAAGTTTTTTTTTTCCTAGTATTTTGTTGAGGATTTTTATATCTATATTCATAAGAGATGTTGATCTATAGTTTTCTTTTTTTTTCGTTTTGTTTTGTTTTTGAAGACAGGGCCTTACTCTGTTGCCCAGGATGGAGTACAATGATACGATCTTGGCTCACCGCAGCATCAACCTCCCAGATTCAAGGATCCTCCCACTTCAGCCTCCTGAGTAGGTTGGACTACAGGTATGTGCCACCATGCCTGGCTAATTGTTTTGTATTTTTTGTAAAGACAAGATCTCTGTTGCCTAGGCCAGTCTCGAACTCCTGGAGGCTCAAGGGATCCTCCTGTGTTGGCCTCCTAAAGTGCTGGGATTATAGGTATAAACCATGGCACTTGGCCTGTAGTTTTCTTTTCCTGTGATATCCTTGTTGGGTATCAGGGTAATACTGACCTTTATATACAAATTTTAAAGTCAACAATTCAATATCCTTTAGTACATTCACACTGTTATGCACCCACCACCTCTATCTAGTTCCAAAACATTATCATCACTGCAAAAGGAAACCCTGTACCCATTAAGCACTTACTCTCCATTCCACTTCCTCCCACACACACCATCCAGCCCCCGGCAGCCACCAACCTGCATTCCATCTCTATGGATTTACCATCATGGGTATTTCATATAAATGGAATCATATAAGACCTTTTATGTCTGGCTTATCACTTAGCCCAATGTTTTTGAGGTTCATCCATGTAGAATGTGGCAGTACTTCATTCCTTTTTTATGGATGATTAGTGTTCCATTGCAGCTCACAAGAGTAATTTTAACATTAAAAAACAACAAAACGGCATACCAAGCTCCATATAGAACATGATGTCAATTTTGTATTCTAACGTGTATATAAGCATTTAAAAAAATGGGAAGAAAATATGCCCAAATATTAACAGTGTAGCCAGGAGTGGTGGCACATGCCTGTAATCCCATCTTCTAGGATGGTGAGGCAAGAGAATTGCTTGAACCCAGGAGGTGGAGGTTGCAGTGAGCCAAGATTGCACCACTTCACTGCAGCCTGGGTGACAGAGCAAGACTCTGTCTCAAAAAAATTGATTAATTGGCCGGGCGCGGTGCCTCACACCTGTAATCCCAGCACTTTGGGAGGCCGAGGCGGGCGGATCACCTGAAGTTGAGAGTTCAAGACCAGCCTGACCAACATGGAGAAACCCTGTCTCTACTAAAAATACAAAATTAGCCGAGCGTGGTAGCTCATTCCTGTAATCTCAGCTACTCAGGAGGCTGAGGCAGGAGAATCGCTTAAACCTGGGAGGCACAGGTTGCGGTGAGCAGAGATCGTGCCATTGCACTCCAGCCTGGGCAACAAGAGCGAAACTCCATCTTAAAAAAAAAATTGATTAATTAATTAACAGAAAATTGATAACAAATTAATAACAAAAATTGATTAATTAATCAGTTTAATTAAAATTAATAACAAAAATTGATTAATTAATTGATTAATTAATTACCTCTATATAGCAGGATTATGAGTAATTTTAGTTATACTTTTCTATATTTTCGTGTTTTTATGATGTGAAAAAATAAGTCATTTAAAAAGATAAACAGGGAGGCTGGGCGCAGTGGCTCACACCTGTAATCCCAGCACTTTGGGAGGCTGAGGTGGGCGGATCACCTGAGGTCAGGAGTTTGAGACCAGTCTGGCCAATATGGTGAAACCCCATCTCCACTAAAAAAAAATGCAAAAATTAGCTGGGGCATGGTGGTGCGTACCTGTAATCCAAGCTACTAGGGAGGCTGAGGCAGGAGAATCACTTGAACCCAGGAGGCAGAGGTTGCAGTAAGCCAAGATTGTGCCATTGCACTCCAGCCTGGGTGACAAGAGCAAAAGTCTGTCTTAAAAACAAATAAACAAACAAACAAAAAAACAGGAGGGAACAATTCCCAACTTATTGTATAAGGTCAAGTATTAACCTGGTATCAAAAGTAGATAAGGATATTACAAAAGGGCATCTAAAAACTCTAACATCCTATTCAATGATGAGAGATTAAATGCTTTCCTCCTAAGATCAGGAACAAGACAAGAATATCTGCTCTTACCACAAATATTCAACATTGTAGTGGAAATTCTAGTCAGGGCAATTAGGCAAGAAAAAGAAATAAAGGGCATCCAGACCACAAAGGAAGAAATAAAATGATCTCTTTTCACAGATGGCATAGTCTCGTATGTAGAAAATCCTATAGAATCCACCAACTATTAGAATTAATAAACAAGTTCAGCAAGGTTGTAGGATAAAAGATTAATATATAAAAGTCAATTGTATTTCCATATGCTAGCAACATAATCCAATAACAAATTAAGAGAACAATTTAAAAAACCAAAATATTTGGAATAAATTTAACCCAGAAAGTATAAGACTTATATATCAAAAACTACAAAACATTTCTGAAATAAAGAAAATCTAAATAAATGGAAAGAAATGTTCATGGATGAGAAGACTTAATGTTGCTGAAATGGCAATATTCACTACATTGATCTACAGACACAATGTAATACCCATGGAATTCCAACTGGTTTATTTGTAGAAATTGACAAGTTAATCCTAAAGGTCATATGGAAATGCAAGGGAACCAGAATTGGCAAAAGAATCTGAAAAAACAGTTGGAGGACTGCCACTTCGCACTTCCGAAACTTACAGCAAAGCTACAGTAATTACAACTTTGTGGTACTGGTGAGGGATTAGACACATAGATCAATAGGATAGAACCAAGAATCCAGAAATCGGCCCTTATATTTAAGGTCAACGGATTTTATTTTATTTTTTTTGAGATGGAATTTCACTCTTTTTGCCCAGGCTGGAGGGCAATGGCACGATATCGGCTTACCACAACCTCTGCCTCCTGGGTTTAATTGATTCTCCTGCCTCAGCCTCCCAAGGAGTTGAGATTACAGGCATGCACCACCATGCCTGGCTAATTTTTGTAATTTTAGTAGAGATGGGGTTTCACCATGTTGGCCAGGCTAGTCTCAAATGCCTGACCTCAGGTGATCTGCCCACCTTGGCCTCCCGAAGTGCTGGGATTACAGGCATGAACCATGGCGCCTGACCCGGTCAACTGATTTTTGACAAAGATGTCATAACAATTCAATGGGGGAAATAATAATCTTTTCAATGAATAGTGCAGAGACAACTAGATATTCATATGCAAAAGAATAAAACTGGGGCCGGGGCGGCAGCTCACGCCTATAATCCCAGCACTTTGGGAGGCCAAGGTGGGCAGATCACCTGAGGTCAGGAGTTCGAGACCAGCCTGACCAATGTGGTGAAACCCTGTCTCAGCTACAAATACAAAAATTGCCGGGCATGGTGGCACATGCCTATAGTCCCAGCTACTTGGGAGGCAGAGTTTGTGGTGAGCCGAGATTGCACCACTGCACTACAGCCTGGGCGACAGAGTGAGACCCTGTCTCAAAAAAAAAAAAAAAAAAAAAAGAATGAAAGTGGACTGCTGTCTCATACCATATGCAAAAAATAACTCAAAATGGATCAAAGACTTAAGTGTGAGAGCTAAAACTCTATAACGCTGACATTGTTTGGCTGTGTCCCCACCAAAATCTCATCTTGATTTCCCATATGTGTGGGAGGGACCTGATGGTAGGTAATTGAATCATGGGGGCAGGTCTTTCCCATGTTGTTCTCATGATAGTGAGTACGTCTCATGAGATCTGATGGCTTTATAAAGGCAGAGTTTCCCCAGACAAGCTCTCTTTTTGCCTGCTGCCATCCACCTAAGATGTGACTTGCTCTTCCTTCCTTTGACCATGATTGTGAGGCCTTCCCCAGCCACATAGAACTGTAAGTCCAATAAACCTTTTTCTTTTGTAAATTGCCCAGTCTTGGGTATGTCTTTATCAGCAGCATGAAAATGGACTAATACAAATTCTTAGAAGAAAACATAGGTGTAAATCTTTATCTGGATTCATCAATGGTTTCTAAGCTATGAAACCAAAAGCACAAGCAAAGAAAAAATAGATTGGTTGGGTATGGTGGCTCACGCCTATAACCCTAGCACTTTGGGAGACTGAGGTGGGGATCACTTGAGCTCAGGACTTCAAGACCAGCCTGGGCAACATGGTGAAGCCCTGTGCCTACAAAAAATACAAAAAATTAGCTGGCTGTGGTGGCCCATGCCTGTAGTCCCAGCTACAGGAGGGCTGAGGTGGGAGAATTGCTTGAGCCCAGAAGGCTGAGGCTGCAGTGAGCCGAGGTTGTGCCACTACACTCTAGCCTGTGTGACAAAGTGAGCCCCTGTCTCAAAAAAAAAAAAGAAAAAAATTGTTAAATCGGACTTCATAAAAATTAAAAATTTGCTGCAGTAGATGATATCACTAAGAATGGGTAAGACAATCTAGAAAAGTCTTACAAGTCATATATGACAAGAGACTTGTATCTAAAATATGTAAAAAACTCTTACAACTCAATAATGAAAAGACAACCCAGTTTTTAAAAATGGGCAAATGATCTGAATAGACATTTCTCCAAAGAACATATACAAATGGCTAATGAAAATAAACTCAAGGGCTGGGGCTGGGTGCAGTGGCTCACACCTGTAATCCCAGCCCTTTGGGAAGCCAAGGTTGCAGGATTGCTTGAACCCAGGAGTTAGAGACCAGCCTGGGCAACATAGTGAGACTCCATCTTTACAAAAACTTACAAATAAATAAATAGAAAATATACTCAATATCGTTAGCCATCAGGCAAATGCAAATCAAACCATATTTAGATACCAATCATACCACTATGATGGCTACATTCAAAAGGACAGAAAATAACAAGTGTTGGCAATGATGTATACAAATTAGAAACCTCACACACTGCTAGTAGGAATGTAAAATGGTGCAGGTGCTTTGGAAAACAATCTGAACAGTTCTCCCACAGCTTAATCATAGAGTTACCATATGACCCAGCAATTCTACTCCTGGGTATATACCCAAGAGAAATGAAACCATATGTTCACACAAAAACTTACACATTAATGTTCATAGCAGTGTTATTCGTAATATTCAAAAAGTAGAAATAATCCAAATTTTTGTGAACAGATAGATAAAATGAGGTATATCCATACAATAGAATATTATCTATAAAAAGGAATACAATTCTAATATATGCTACATCATGAATGAATCTTCAAAACATATAAGTGAAAGTCACAAAAGACCACATATTGTATGATTCCATTTAAAGAAAATGTCCAGGCGGGGTGTGGAGGCTCATGCCTGTAATCCCAGGACTTTGGGAGGCTGAGGCAGGCGGATCACCTGAGGTTAGGAGTTTGAGACCAGCCCTGACCAACATGGAAAAACTTTGTCTCTACTAAAAATACAAAATTAGCCAGGCATGGTGGCGCATGCCTGTAATCCCAGCTACTCAGGAGGCTGAGGCAGAATTGCTTGAACCCGGGAGTAGGAGGTTGTGGTGAGCTGAGATCGTGCCATTGTACTCTAGCCTGGGCAAGAAGAGTGAAACGCTGTCTCAAAAAAAAATATCCAGAATAGGGAAATCTATAAAGATGGAAAGTAGATTAGTGGTTACTTAGGGCTGGAGGTGGGGCATAAGGGGGAAAGTGGGGTGCCTGCTAATGGGTATATATACATATATAAAATATTATATATATATGTATATGTACATATACATATATATATATATATATATATATATTTTTTTTTTTTTGACATAGAGTCTCACTCTGTTACCCAGGCTGGAATGCAATGGTGTGATCTTGGCTCACTGCAGCCTCTGCCTCCTGGGTTCAAGCAATTCTCGTGCCTCAGCCTCCAGAGTAGCTGAGATTACAGGCTTCCGAAATCACGCCCAGCTAATTTTTGTATTTTAGTAGAGGTGGGGTTTCACCATGTTGGTCAGGCTGGTCTCAAACTCCTGACCTCAAATGATCTGCCTGCCTTGGCCTCCCAAAGTGCTGGGATTACAGGCATGAACCACCACATCCAGCCTGGGTATAGTTTTTTGAGGAGGGGGTGTGATGAAATGTTCTAACATTGATTGTGGTAATGGTTGCACACTCTGAATATTTGAAAAACCACTGAATTGTACACTTTGGATGAATAATATGTGAATTATATCTCAAGCTGTTATTAAAAAAAAAAAATCAATGGATCTGAAAGCCAGGAGGTGTCTGGTGACGCCAGCCACAGCCATTTCAGTGTGATGTAGGGGCACCAGAGAGTAGCAGGCTGAGGAGTACACTGGAGCAAGGAGGAAAGGAAGATACAAGAAGACTCAAGAGACTCAGCTGGCCATGGAGGCAGAATGAGGCTTGGTGGAAGAGAAGGCCTAAGGGTTTGTATCCTGCAGGCCCCCATAAGACACCATTACAATCCTTAGCCTGAGATTCAGTGCCTCAAAGAAGCTGGTAAAGCTAACCCCATGGGCCTCTCCAGCTTTCTCTCCAGATGCTGTCCAGACTGGCCAGGCCAGTCCTCTTGTCTATACCACTAAAACTTGGTCACCTGCAAGGGCTTACCACACCCTGCCTCATCTTGGAGCCCTTCCCTGGAGATACCAGCTCCTGCTGACCTCTCCCATCTCAGCCTGCTTTCACACTGCATATGAGAGGGCATCACCATGCCATATTTTATAGTTTCTACATGTAACTTGCAAGCATGCAGAGGATGCAGGCATATACACACTGCTTTCCCAGACTCTGAGGACAAGGTGATCCAGGCATGGTTGCAGCCTGTATGTCCCTGGCTCTTGTTCCCACTTGATCAAGCAGGGATCCTGCAGCCCCTTACATGATACCCTAAGAATTTCTGGGAGCCCCAGGGAATGCTGCAGGTGATTTTTTTTTTTTTTGAGACGGAGTCTCACTCTGTTGCCCAGATTGGACTGCAATGGTGGAATCTTGGCTCATTGAAACCTCCACCTCCTGGGTCCAAGCGATTCTCCTGCCTCAGCCTCCCGAGTAGCTGCGATTAAAGGCATGAGGTACCATTCCCGGCCACAATTTTTGGAACAAGTCCAAGAAGGCACCATGTCGACAGTCCCTTTCCTCTGCTGCTCTTCTGGTCATCCTCTGCCTCCCAGCTGAGGTGCAGGACTTGCTGGCGCTGGATGCATTTTGTCAGAAAGGTCGCTGAGCAGCTCAGCTTGGGTGCTACTGCCTTGCCAAGTTGGTAATGAGAAAGCCCATGTTTGGGGGCCAGCTTTGTTCTTGTGCTTTTTGTAGAGTCAGATATGAGGCCACATAGGGTTCAGCTGAGGATTTGGCCTAGTGTAGGAACCACACTGAATTCAGCCTCAAGCTGCAGCCCCTGCCACAACCTCTGATCAATATGTTCTCTGCAGAGACCATGGGATTCGCCAACCATGGCCAGGAATCCCAGACTGACTGAGGCTGAGTTGAGGATCTGATGTAGGGAGCATGAGATTGCCTGGGGTCTGGGACCCAGAACCTTGAGACGTCTGCCAGACTTAATTCATTTAACATTTTCTTATACTACTGTCCTTCATCCGGGTTTGTCCAGGCTGGCCTCCTTTTGAGGAAATGATGATTGAACCTGGGTTTCTGGGAAGAGCCGTGTTTTCTTTGGTGTCTACACGTATCCACTCATTCCACCTGAGCCACAGCCAGCAAGGAAGAACTACTTATTAATCCTTGGGTTCCAATGTTTTCAGAAGAGCACAAGTCCCATGAGGTTGGGGTTAAGGTGTAAGGAGGCCTTCTGAATACCCTGTCCCTCTTTTAAGATGCTCATTAATTAGCATATGAAACGAAAGCTTTGGTAAAGCCTGGACTATATAGTGTTTAGCTTTTTCTTTTCTTTTCCTTTTTTTTTTTTTGAGACAGGGTTTCACTCTGTGAGCTGAAGTGCAGTGGCACAATCATAGCTCATTGCAGCCTCAACCTGGGCCCAGGCTTACGTGAGCCTCCCACCCCAGGTTCCTGAGTAGCTGGGACTACAGAGGTGTGCCGCCATGCCCAGCTAATTTTTAAAATTTTTGTAGAGATGGGGTTTCACCATGTTGCCCAGGCTGGTCTCAAACTCCTGGGCTCAAGTAATCCTTCCGCCTCGGCCTCCCAAAATGCTGGGATTGCAGGCGTGAGCCACTGCACATGGATTAGCTTTCTTGAACAGTGTTTGTCAAATACATTTGCCCACAGGACGCTTTTTTGTTCACCCCACCCACGACCACTCAGGAGCACATTTTGGGAAATGCTCACCCCTACAAAAAAGTCCAGAATCTGTAGCTGGCACTCTGGCCCCAGCCTACGAGTCTCAGCCAACCCGTCTCCTCTCCTCTCAGAGGAATTCCTCTCCATATCTTACAAGGCATAGCCCACAGCTGCCTCCACCTGCTGGGGTGCCAGTGTCCCTGGGCCACCTGTGTCCTCTCCCCACCTTGTAACCACAGCCTCCTGCTTCCAACACTGAGGATCCTTGAGTATCCCTGGATACCCGTCCTCCCTCATCACCTTTTTGAGGGCATTCCTGCACCTCTGAATTGCCACCATGAGGCCATGGGACACCACATTTGGCAACAAGCCAAGGGGTCAGGTCTGACCAGTGAAGAGCTCTCAGAACCTGAGGCCCCACTCGCAGCTTCCCTTCCCCACAGGGACTCTGCCTCAGGCAGCAGAAGAGCAAGAGACAGGATTGGAGGTGGAGATGGGGGTGGAGCGAGAATCCAGTACCGGCACCTCCTACAGGCGAGGACCAGAGGCTGCCCTCTTCGCTGAGCCGGGCACTGGGTGAATGAATGACAGTTCTCAGAAGCTCCCTCCTTTGCTACCCCACCCCTCGCCCCAATCCCAGGCACATTCCCCACCAGGGAATTGGCCACATCCCAAGTCAGACACATCCTGGCTACAGCTGGCTCTGGGCCGGGCACCCCCGGGGCAGCCGGGCAGGGCGGGGTGTCCTGGAGAGCCGTGGATGGGCCTCACACCCAGGCTGGGCCAGGACACCCCGTCCTTGGCCGAGGCCCAAACCGGCTCTGTTTACAGAATCTGTCAGCTCTGTTTCCCCCTCCCCCACCCACCACTTCCCCTAGAGTCCTGGGGGCTGGGAGAGGTGCAGGCGGGGCCTGAGGGAGCTTAGGCGGCTGCCAAATCCCGGCGGCCCCACCAGCCCCCCTCCCCATCTTGGCTCCTAGAATCTATCCGCCCCAGTTCTCCAGTCTTCTGATTTCCTCTTCAAAGCGTCGGGTGGCACTCCACCCCTGGGGAATGTGCATTTTGAGAGAGATCTGGAGAAACAATCCTTACCCCCAAGGAAAATTTAGCTAACAGTGGAAAGATAGGCACTGTGCCACCAGGGGCCCAAAAGCTAAGACTTTCTGGAACTGCTCCAGCCAGCCAGGAAGGAGACCTCCCTCTTTCCCTGGGACCCCAAGCCGATGGGCCCCTGAGAGTATTTCCAGAACTGCTGGAGGAACTTGGCCCAAGTTAGGTGTAGCCTGGCGGGCAGGCTGGGGGCTTTTGGGAGCAGTGACGTCCTGAGATAAGGCCAACTGCCTGCAGGGCCACCGTGACTCAGCTCCCGCCGGCCGCAAGGAAGCTCCGCGGCCCCCTCCGAGCGGGACAGGGAGGCGGGGCGTTGGGCAGAGGCGGAGCCTGGGACGTCCCGCCCCCCGCTCCGGGAAGAACGACCCACCACCCCCAGCTTGCCAGAGGCACCCGGATTTCCCACGGGTTTCCCCCGCTTGCTGTACATAATAACAAAGGCTGGCACTCTCTGAGCGCTTGCTCTGTGCTAGGCACTTCACAGGCCTCTCGTTTGTTATCCCCAACAAGCCTCAGAAGCAGGTGCCATATGACCTCCACTTACAGACAAGGAAACAGACTCTGAGAGGCCAAGTGACTTGCACAAGGTCACACGGCTACTGAGTGGTGGGGGCTGCAGCTTCCAAGCCCCCAGACTCTTCCTGCCCCTTCCCAGCCCCCATGTCCCGCTTTGCGAGGGGCCAGTGGGTCCCCTGGTGGTACCTTACTGGGCAAAACCAAGAACCTGGACATCTCCTGGCCCGGGGGCTAACTCAATGCAAACATGTGTCATTTGGAGGCTTTCCAGTGGCAGAGTTGTTAAGCGTCTGCTAAACTTACAGTCTGGGTTTAGGTGATGGCAAAGTTCCCAGTTCTAAGCTCCCCTTGACCTCCACTCTGGGGGAAACTCTTGGGCACAAGGATGGCCCCTGCCCCTCCTCCAGAATACTGTCCACACCAACACCCAGCCCTGCCCTCTGGAAGGATGAGTCTCCATCCAGAAAGCCCCTGGCTTGCTCACAAGTTAGCCCCTGAAACCTGCGGACTTGACAAGTGAGAAACGGCAGGCCCTCATCGCTGCCACTGCCACTGGCTGGCCCCTGCCCATAGGTCAGCGCCAGGACAATGCTCCAGAAAGCCAGTCTGAGCCCCAGGAGGGGTCAAGGAGCAAAGGGCAACCTGCACCCTGGGGCTGCTCTGCAAGGTAGTGAGCTCTCTGTCATCTGGGGTGGGGGAGCACCTATGAAAAAAACAATTCAAAAAGAGGGGAGGATGAGATGCCTCTTCAAACGCAAAACTCCTCTCTTCCATGAGGCAGGCAGTATACAAGTGAGTGGCTTATCTGACGATGGCTTAAATGGAAACTTTCCACTTTGGGAGGCCAAGGTGAGAGCGCTGCTGGAAGCCAGGAGTTTGAAACCAGCCTGGGCAACAAAGCGAGACCCTATCTCTGCAAAAAATTTAAAAATTAGCCAAGGCTGGGCATGGTGGCTCACTCCTGTAATCCCAGCACTTTGGGAGGCCAAGGCAGGCAGATAACTTGAAGTCAGGAGTTCGAAACCAGCTTGGCCAACATGGTGAAACCCCGTGTCTACTAAAAATACAACAATTAGCAGGCTGTGGTGGTGCACACCTGTAATCCCAGCTGCTCAGGAGGCAGAGGCAGGAGAATTGCTTGAACCCAGGAGGCTGAGGTTGCAGTGAGCCGAGATTGTGCCACTCCAGCCTGGGCAACAAAGCGAGACTCATTCTCAAAAAACAATGAAAAAAATTAGTCAAGCATAGTAGCATGCACCAGTACTCCCAGCTACTCAGGATGCTGAGGCAGAAGGGTTGCTTGAGACCAAAAGTTTGAAGCTGCAGTGAGCTGTGAGTGCACCACTGCACTCCAGCCTGGGAGACAGAGTGAGACCCTGTCTCTAAAAATAAAATAAATAAATAAATAAATAGAGGAGACTCTCCCACTTCCTTCCCCTTTGACCTCTTTCTGCTGGTCCCTGTGAACTTCCTCCTGGAGACTCACAAAACATTGGAAATAAGGGCACTCCCACATGCCCCTACGTCTGTTTGCCACTCTGTCTCAGTAACCAGTGCGTGGGCTCTGGGAGGCTCTGATTCATGGAAAGGAAGGAAGGGAGGGATGGAGAGAGGAAGAAGTCTTGAGATGAGACACTACTCTGTGGTTGAGTTGGTCTGACCTGGGCCCCAGTCCCAGCTCCAACCTCTTTTCCCAAATATGTGACTTTGAAAAATATCACTTCACTCCCAAGGCTTCCATAAAATGACAGAAATACTTTGCTATAAATTACATTTTTCGGCCAACCAGGATAATTCAAGAATTTCCCCTTGACGTTCTTGAGATCAACCACCCTTCCGGTGAGAGTTGTTGATAGCAACCAGTGACCGTGGTGGGCAAACGGTCAAATAAGTGGCAGTGCCCAGTGGGCAGCCCAGCTCTACATAGACATCATACTTGGCAGCTCTGCGTGGAGGAGCTAAGTCCCCAAGGACAGGCAAGTTTGGGTGTGAGTGGAGGGAGAGAGAAAGGCAACTGAGGAGGGGCTACAGAAGATGGGTTTCTTGCAGTGTGAAGGGCTGTGGTCTGGGAACAGGGGACCTGTGTCCTGAAGATACTGCTGGCCACCACTTCTGTGTACAAGGCATAGCATGAGGTGCTTCACACGCATTGTCACGAGGTGCTTCACACACATTTAGTTCTGTCTGTAAGGCAGGTACTGTTATTACCTTCACTTTACAGATGCAAAAATCAAGGCTTGGAGAGATTAAGAGACTTGCCAGGCAGCCTGCCAGGCAGGCTGACTCTGGAGCCCTGTCCTGCGAGGTCCTGGTTCTGGTCCCTCACCCTTGCCCTCTCTTCTTCTTCCACAGTTGTCTTGGAGGCTGGTACCCAATGGCCAGGCCAATTGTGCCCAGTCCTCCAAGATCCCCGCCCTTGCCTGACACCCTGTGTCTCCCACTTCTGGCTCCCCTGTCCAGCCAGGATAGCTTTGGTTGTGTTGGGTCTTGTGCAGAGAGACCAGGGTTGACAGGGACTAAGATCAAGGCCCCAACTTACTGGAGACAGGATGTAGGAAAGGTCCCGTGACTGGTGCTGTATCTTGCACAGCAAAGGAAGACCGGGAGGGCAGGCAGCCCTCTCCCCACCCCCCCTACCCCCAAACCAAACTAAGAAGTGACCACAGTTACCCTGTTACCTGAACCCAGGTCTGGTTTCAGAAGGGTTGAGGAAGGTTTTAGACAGTTTTTCTGGGAAACGGTAAGACTGTGGCTGCCCCAGCTATAAGATGATACTGGAGGATGCCAGGGCCTTCTCAGGACCCCCACATTCTCATGTCAGAGTCCTGGTCTGGCCTGAAGCATCTCCTGGAGGATGGGCTGCATTGCAGTCCTCCCGGCCTCCGGGCAGTGGTCCTGAGCCCCCGAAGAGGGGCCCCATCCCCTTTGGTTTGAAGAGCTCCCTCCCTACCCTCTCACCTTCACTCCCTGTCGATTCTTCATCTTTCCTTGGAAACAAATCACTCCCAACTTCAAAGCATCATAATTCCCCCCAAAGAGCAATCTCGAGAATGTCAAGGGGAAATTATTGAATGATCCTGGTTGGCAGAAAAATCTAATTTATAGCAAAGCATTTCTCCTGAAGTTTTAATAGGTTTTTTTTCCTCCGATGGATTTTAATGCGCAATTGTTTCCCAAGCTTGGAAATCTAGTTTGAAGCACTGACATCACTTTCCAGTTCTTGATTTATTGCCAGCTCTCTGCTTTTGAGCCTGATAGGAAACCCAGCATCCTATTTTTCCTTTGAACGTGAGAGTACTGCACTCTGTCTGACCAGGCATTTGATGGCACTGCCATCTTGTTAACGTTGTAAAGGGAGTGCTGGAGACCTGGCTGAACCCCCCACCATCTGGCCTCCTTGCCTGGCTCCCTAGGACAAGCCCTCTTCTTGAGGATTTTGCTGGGGAGGAACCTAAGGGCCATGTGTATAAGGATGCTGCTGGCCTGTGGGGACCCTAGGGAGCAATGAAATGGCTAACCCTCCTTTACCCACTCCCTGCCTCCCAGCCTATCAAAATGCCTGCTACACAGTGAAGGGTTTAGCAAACAGGTGTCAGATAAAATAGGGGATGGCGTAGCTGAGTGTCAGTGTCCCTGCTTGGGCCAATGACAGCTCAGTCTCCTATTAGCAATGGGCTGTGTCTGTTGACATCTTTGCCTGGGCTATAGTCCAACAGGTTGGAATTGTCTGGGCACAGCACTGGGGGCAGCAGGCAAGGGTGCTGCCTGGGGGGTTCAATTTATGGGGCAGGGTCAGCTCTGGGGAAAGGGTCTGCAGGGACTGTGGCATCAGAGAAATGCATGCCTCCATGAAAGATGAGAAACTCACTGTTTTCCTAGCTACTTTTCAAGTATATCTGACTAGGACAATGCTTAACCAAAGTTTGCAAAGGAGACAGTGGGTCTTTGGAATGAAGAACAGACAAAGAAGGGAGATATTGGGGAATAAAATAATCTTTTTAGCCCTTAAAATGATGACACCCATTTTATAGATGAAGAAACTGAGGCTCAGAGAGGAGCAGAGACTCAGGAAGATTTGGCAAGTGGCCAAAGTGACACTGAGACCCAGGTGTTCAACTCCCTGGGGGAATCTTCTAAAAGTAGCTTGGGAGGCTATACCCAAGGCAGGGCCCAGCAAAGATCAGGCTCCTTTGGGAGAATGAGGGTCCCTCAGGCCCCAAAGGAGGCTGCCCATCATCCAATTTTAGAACAGGCTGACAGGCCCTGGGGGGTACTTCCTGAAGGTCACAGCTGTTCTCTGGGGGTTTCTTTTTTCCTCTTTTCTCTTTCTTTTCTTTTCTCTTTTCTCCCTCCCCTCCCCTCCCCTTCCCCCCTCCCCTCTCCTCCCCCCCTCCTCTCCCCT
>NC_045437.1:155432470-155450945 GCF_002776525.5 Piliocolobus tephrosceles
TTTTTTTTTTTTTTTTTTTCCAGGGTCTTGCTCTGTTGCCCAGGTTAGAGTGCTGTGGCAAGATCATAGCTTACTGCAGCCTCGACCTCCTGGGCTCAAGTGATCCTCCTGCCTCAGCCTCCCAAGTAGCAGGGACCATAGGTGCATGCCACCACCCCGGCAAACTTTTTGATTTTTTGTAGAGATGGGGTTTTGCCATGTTGCCCAGGCTGATCTTGAACTTCTGAGCTCAAGCAATTGGCCCACCTCAGCCTCCCAAAGTGCTGGGATTACAGGCATGAGCCACTCTGCCCCCTCTGGGGGTTTCTTCTAGCAGTTTTCCTGTCCCTGAACCCATCTGCCCTGGATGTTTCAGGCTCTTTCTTCCCAGAAATTCCTGCTATGGTGCCAGGTGGGAGACCTGCCTGGCCGGAGAGGGTGGTGGGCACTGGCAAGGGGGAAAGGGGCTGCACTCTTCCACTCACTGGCTCCCTCTAAAACCTGTCCTTCCCCATCTCTCCCTGACTGCCTGATCCCTCAGTCCTCAGAGAACTCGGGCTTCCTGTCACAGCACAGTACCAGGAACATAGAGGCAAATGGCTGGATCCCTGGGCAGCCCTAAGTGACTCCCTGGGAGCAGAGGGCCTACCCTGACCAGAGTCCCTATCTTGATGCGGAAGTTGTGGGGAGCAGTACACCCCCAGGAGATCCATGGCACATGGCCCTCTGGGCAGAAGGGGCCGGGCGAGTGGCTTGCTCTGTTTGCCTGGGAGTGGAATGGCCAGTGGGGATGGGCCAGGACACAGGGTAGATGGATGGTGGAAGGGAGGGACAGTGCTGGCTCGACTGGCTTGCCCATTGACTCACCCTCAGGAGTCTGCTGCTCTTGGCAATGGCTGAGAATGGAGATGAAGGTAACTGTGATTAGGGTGAGCCCCTTGGAGCCATCTTGGAGAACTCCCTATGTCTGCGACAGAGGTGATGGCTCGGGGAGGGCACTGTGCTGAATCTCACCCAGGTAGCCTGCCTAACTGGTTGCCTTCAGCCTCTCTCTCAGCACCAGGCCTTGCCCCACAACCTGCCTCAGCAGCTCCCCACTTCTTTTCTTTTCTTTTCTCTCTTCTCTTCTCTTCTCCCTTCCTTCCTTCCCTCCTTCCTTCCCCCCTTCCTTCCTTCCTTCTTCTTCTTTTTTTTTTTGAGTCACTCTGTTGCCCAGTCTGGAGTGCAGTGGTGCGATCTCTGCTCACAGCAACCTCTGCCTCCCAGGTTCAAGCAAAGCGATCCTCCTGCCTCAGCCCCACTAGTAGCTGGGACTACAGGCACATGCCACCATGCCCAGCTAATTTTTGTATTTTTAGTAGAGACGGGGTTTTGCCATGTTGACCAGGCTGGTCTCAAACTCCTGACCTCAGGTGATCCACCTGCCTCAGCCTCCCAAAGTGCTGGGATAACAGGCGTGAGCCACCACGCCCGGCCCCCTTCCCTTTTTTTTTTGAGACAGGGTCTCACTCTGTTGCCCAGGCTGGAGTGAAGTGGTGCAATCTCAGCTCACTGTAGCCTCGACCTTCCTGAGCCTAGGTGGTCCTCTCACCTGTCTCGTAAGCAGCCCCCATTTCTGCATTTGACCAGGCCTAGCCCCTGCCTGAAGTGGACACTGGACACTTTGTGAGACCCCTCTCACCCCATCCAGCCCTCTAGTGCAAATCTATGACTCAGCCAGGAGGGAGTGGTTTGAGGGGAGCTCAGGGGCTGTTGGGTGGCGATCAGGGACAGGAGTTTCTGTGTGACTGTAGGAGCAGAACCAAGCCTGGGGTTAAGGATCCTGGAGATCTTAGTCTTATAAGGAAGGGGTCCTCACTGCTCAAGGGGCAGAAGCACAGGATGGAAGGTGTCCTGGGGAGAGAGCTCCCTGCCACAGTGCTGTTCCTCTAGAGGCCTACCTCTCAAGCCTACACAAATTCCTGTGTGGGAGTGAGGAAGAGCAACCAGCCATGTGAATCCACCCTGCTCCTCCAGGGTTCACGATCCCCCAAAATGCCACTGCATAGGACAACTGCCCTGCCTCCCTCTCCCGCAAAGGCTCTATCCCAGCCAGTTGGAACCCATGTCACCTGATGCCCTTTCTAGTGCTCTTCCCATCACCCTCTGGCTAACACGTGACTGTGCCACACCTGGCTGTGAGCCCAGGCCCAGGAAAGCTGAGCAGGGGGGGTTGGGGCACAGGGGCTTTTGTCTTTTTTGAGTAAATGGAGATGGAAACCTGAGCATGCTGGTCATCAGATCCCAACACCTGGGGATGGGGAGCTCAGGAGCAGCCAGGGATGACACACTCCCCTTTGGGGTGAAGGAGGAGGCTCCAGGCTGGGGCCAGTACAGCCCAACCTGACCCTCTCCAGAAAGGCATGACAGGGATCATGGTCAGGAAGCAGCCAGTGGGACCCCACAGACATGACAAGTCAGTCTTGGGTAGGTCTGGAGACCAATCTGAGGGTCCCAGATTGGTCAGCTAGATGGGCAATTTCTAGGGGAGCCTCAGCCCATGGGTCCTCAGTCCCTACCTGCAGTTTGGCAAGATGTGGCATAGGACAGCCCAGCCCTGGAAGGCGCTGTACCTAGGCAGGGCCCTGACTAGCCCCACCCTTGGAAGCTCCAGCCTGGAAGACTAGGCCAGCTATTCTGATCAGACTATGGGGTCAGGGCCTCTTTCCTGGGTTTCTGAAGCCTCACCCTCTGGTGAATAATTTCTTGGAGTTTATGTCTGGCATCCAGATCAGAGGTTTCGCTCTCTACCTCCCACTTCTGTTGGAATCACGAGGAAGAGCCTATCTGGGGGCCCTGGGGGAGGCTTCTGATCTGGGAGAGGGCTCCAGAGGCAGGACGGGGGACGTGTTTGGACCTGAAGCACTTAGGGCAAGAGGCTCCCGTACTGCGTCTGCAGCCCACGCACCCTGGCACAGGCTCACGGGGTCTGAGTCTGACAGGCACCAGAGGTTGGCTTGCTTGATAGTGGTCATGCAAGAAGCATGCCTGCCACCCAGGCCTTGGCACCCTGCCCATCCCTCATTCCCATGGCTTCTCAGCATCAAACAGACTCAACGAAGGCAGTGTGAAATGGCCTGAGCTCACACTGCAGCTGGGAGGAGGGTTAGACTCAAAGAACATTCTGAATATGACGGCTATGAATGTGTAATTGGGAAGGATGGGAGAAGGAGAGCTGATCACACAGTTCTCAATAACCACGGGCCAGTGTGGTCCTTTCAACCTGTTCTTCCACTGGTCAGCTCTCAGGAAATAGTAATACCATCCACCCAGTCACCCAAGACCCCTGGGTAGTGAGTCCCTCAGCCTCTTGGCCTGTCCAGCACAGGCCTTGGCATCTCTTCGTCCAAAACACCTCTGCAACCTGTCCATAACCCTCCCCCTCCACCACCACCACCCGGGCCAGCCCCAACTCCCTCTGGACTCCAGCAGCAGCCTCTTCACTGTCTGTCTCCTCCTACCCATGCCCTCTGCTGCCCATTCTCCACCCAAAGCCAGAGTGATCACCTCAAAATGCAAGTCAGATGGTCTGTCCCCTGCTGAAAGCCCTCCAGGGTGGCTGTGGTCCACCTTGGGTAAAGGTCCTGCCCCATCTGGCTCTAGCCCCAGCTCTTGCCACCTCAACCACATCGCTTAGCCACTATAACCTCTTCCTGTGTGCCCCTAGCTTCTGCATTGGGACTCACCCATCTCTCTGTCCTCTTGACTGTCGCTCATCTTTTCCCCCCCCCCCCCCCTTGAGACAAGGTCTCTCTCTGTGACTCGGGCTGGAGTGCAGTGGCACGATCTCGGCTCACTGCAACCTCTGCCTCCCGGGTTCAAGCGATTCTCCTGCCTCAGTCTCCCAAGTAGCTAGGATTACAGGTGCCCGCCACCATGCCCAGCTAACTTTTGTATTTTTAGTACAGATGGGGTTTCACCATGTTGGCCAGACTGGTCTTGAAATCCTGACCTCAGGTGATCCGCCCACCTCGGCCTCCCAAAGTACTGGGATTACAGGCGTGAACCACCACACCTGGCCATTACTCATCTTTTAAGATGAGGAAGACTGCCTTGATCTACCCCCTCCAAGGCTCTGAAAAGCCCATCTGAACCTGAATTCAGCCCCCTAGCACCTGTCTTAATAAAGAAACTACCAGTGAAATGACCACAGCCCATCGTCACTGTCATCACCATCATTATCATCATCATCACTGCTAACTCTTACTCAACATATTTTATATGTCTGGCTCTCTTCTAAGCATTTCACGTGCTTTAAATCATTTAATCTTCATGACAACCCTATGAAATCAGATTTTTCTTCAATTCTAAGATGCTCCATAGGGGTTCAGTGGAGCTTGAAGTGGACAAGAAGGCTTTATGGTGGGGGTAGAAGTGGAGCTGGGGCATGAGGGATGAGGAGCCATAGGCAGATGGAATTGGGAGAAGTGTTCTAGGCCAGTATGAAGAATAACCCTAACAATAATGATAATAATATACTGAGCACTTACTATGTACCCTTCGCTGTCTTTGAGAATCTTGTATTGATTATCATATTGGGTGCCTGCAGCAACCTTGAGAGGTGGATATCAATAGCCATGTCTTTTTTTTTTTTTTTTTTTTTTTTGAGAAAGAAAGGCTGCAGTGCAGTGGTGCAATCATGGCTTACTGCAGCCTCCAGCTTCCAGGCTCAAGTGATCCTTCCACCTCAGCCTCCCAAGCAGCTGAGACTACAGTCATGCACACATGTCCAGCTAATTTTTTTTTTTTTACATTTTTTACAGAAATGGAGTCTCCCTTTGTTGCCCAGGCTGGTCTCAAACTCCTGGGTTCAAGCTCTCTTCCCACCTTGGCCTCCCAAAGTGCTGGTATTACAAGCATGAGCCACCACCCCCGGCTAATAGCCCTGTCTTAAAGACAAGGAGATACCTGTAGTCCTAGCTACTTGGGAGGCTGAGGCACAAGAATTGCTTGAACCAGGGACACAGAGGTTGTAATGAGCAGAGATCGTGCCACTGCACCCCAGCCTGGATGACAGAGAGACTTCATTTAAAAACAAAAAAAAGACAAGGAGATTGAGCATTGACTCTTGGCCTCTCCTAGGTTGGCAAGGAGCAGAAACTGGTCCTGGGCTCAGCAGAAACTAACCCCAGAGAGGCTTCAGTCCCAAGAGGAAGGAGCCTGGAGTGAGGAGAGCAGGACTGTTGGAGCAGGGAGTGGAATCTGAACATGCTCTGAGGGAGAGCAGTGAGGGCTGGAGTCCCATCCTGGAAGAAGTGGGAGAGGACTAGAGCTGGGTTTTGAAGGATGAGCAGGGGTTAGAGAGAAAAAGAAGTGGTAGTTGGTGTTGGGGGGGAGGTAGATAATCACAGAACTGTTGGTGGCGGTCCCCCCTTCTCCCCAACGCCCCCACTATCTCCCAGGGCCCTGAGTAAGCTCCCTCTGAAGAATATTAATGGATTGGAGCTTCTCGGCCCCATGCAACTTTTTGCGTGTGGGAAAATATGCAAAACATAAAATGTATCCTTTTAATCATTTTTAAGGGTACAGTTTAGTCACATCAAGAACATTCACATTGTTATGCAACCATCTCCACCATCCATCTCCACAACTTTTTAAAATTTTTGTTATTTTGAGACAGAGTCCCTCTGTCACTGCTGGAATGCAGTGGCACAATCTTGGCTCATTGCAACCTCCGTCTCCAGGGTTCAAGTGATTCTCCTGCCTCAGCCTTCACAGTAGCTGGGATTAAAGGTGCGCACCACCATGCCTGGCTAATTTTTTATATTTTTAGTAGATATGGGGTTTCACCTTGTTGGCCAGGCTGGTCTCGAACTCCTGACCTCACGTGAAGTGCCTGCCTCGGCCTCCCAAAGCGCTGGGAATACAGGCATGAGCCACTGAGTCTGGCCTTCTCCACAACTTTTTAATCATCCCAAATGGAAACTCTAGACATTAAACACTAACTCCTTATTCTTGTCTTCCCCTACTCCCTGGTAACCATCCTTCTGCTTTCTGTCTCTATAAATTTGACTACTGTAGATACTGCATATAAGTGGGATCATACAGTATGCATTCTTTTGTGACTGGCTTCTTTAATTTAGCATAATGTCCTCAAGCTTCCTCCATGTTGTGCGTGTGTCAGAATTGCATTCCCTTTTTAAGGCCAAATACTACTCCATTGTATGCATTTTGTTTATCCATTCATCCATTGATGGACATTTGGGTTGTTTCCTCCTTTTTGTCATTGTGAGTAATGCAGCTGTGAACATGGGTGTACCAATATCTGTTTGAGTCACTGTTTTCAATTCTTCTAGCTATATAGCCAGAAGTGGAATTGCTGGGTCCCTTTATGTTTACTTTTTTTGAGGACCCTCTGTACTCTTTTCCACAGTGGCTGCACTGTGCATTCTACATTCCTGCCAGCAATGCAGTTTCCCCATATCCTTGCCAACACTTATTTCCTTCTCCCTTTTTTTTTTTGAGACGGAGTCTCGCTCTGTCGCCCAGGCTGGAGTGCAGTGGCTCTATCTCGGCTCACTGCAAGCTCCGCCTCCCACGTTCACGCCATTCTCCTGCCTCAGCCTCCCAAGTAGCTGGGACTATGGGTGCCCACCACCATACCCAGCTAATCTTTTTGTATTTTTAGTAAAGACCGGGTTTTACTGTGTTCGCCTGAATGGTCTCAATCTCCTGACCTCGTGATATGCCCGTCTCGGTCTCTCAAAGTGCTGGGATTACAGGCGTGAGCCATCGCGCTCGGCCTCGCTTTTTAATAATAGCCACTTTAATGGATGTGAAGTAGTATCTCATTGCAGATTTGTTTTACATTTCTCTAATAATTCCTGATGCTGAGCATCTTTTCCTTCATTCATTGGCCATCCAAGCTGCATGCAGTGGCTCACGCCTCTAACACTAGCACTTTGGGAGGCCAAGGTGAGAGGATTGCTTGAGGCCAGGAGTTCAAGACCAGCCTGGGCAACATAGCAAGACCCCATCTCTACAAAAAGAACTTTAGATAAAAATTTTAAACTATTAAAAATATTGGTCATCTGCATATGTTCTTTGGAGAAATGTCTATTCAATTCCTTGCCCATTTTAAATTCCAGTTGTTTGTTTTTTGTTGTTGTGGAGTTGTAGGAGTTCTTTATATGTTCTGGATATTAATCTCTTATCAGATTTGCTGCTGGGTGTGGTGGCTCATGCCTGTAATCCCAGCGCTTTGGGAGGCCAAGGTGGGTGGGCCACTTGAGGTCAAGAGTTCAAGACCAGCCTGGACAACATGGTGAAACCTCATCTCTACTAAAAATACAAAAAGTAACAGGGCATGATGGCACATGCCTGTAGTCTCAGCCACTCAGGAGGCTGGGGCACTTGAACCCAGGAGGCGGACGTTGCAGTGAGTCAATATCACACTACTGCACTCCAGCCTGGGTGACAGAGCAAGAGTCTGTCTCAAAAAAAAAAATATTTGCAAATATTTTCTCCCATTCCATGGTTGCCTTTTTACTCTGCTTGTAGTGTCCTTTGATGCACAAAAATTTTTCATTTTGATGAAGCCAAATTTATTTATTTTTCTTTTTTTGCCTGTATTTTTTGTATCATATCTAAAAAATCATTGCCAAATCCAAAGTCATGAGGCTTTTCTCTTATGTTTTCTTCTAAGGGCTTTATAGTTTGAACTACTGTTATGTTTAGTTCTTTGATCCATTTTGAGCTAATTTTTGTGTGTAGTATAAGGTAGGGTTTAACTGCATAATTTTGCATATGGGTATCTCGTTCAACCAACGCTGTTTGTTGAAAAGATTGTCCTTTCCTCCCCCATTAAATGATCTTGGCATCCTTGCCGGAAATCATTTGGTCATGTATGTGAGGGTTTATTTTTGAGTTCTCTATTCCATTCTGTTGGTCTACATTTCTGTCTTTATGCCAGTAGCGATTGTTTTGATTATTGTAGCTTTACAGCAAGTTTTGAAATCATGAGGTGTGGGATCTCCATCCAGCTTTGTTCTTTTTCAAGCTTGTTTTGACTACTTGACGTCTCTTGAGATATGATATGAATTTAGGATGGATTTTTCTGTTTCTGAAAAACAATGTTGTCAGGATTTTGATAGTGATTCAATAGTGAGAGTATTGCCCCATATGACTTTAAGGAGGGCCTGTACTGGCAAAGGTGTTCCAAGGTGACCAGGAACCAGTGGTGCAATGAGAATGAATGGTGGTCTGAGCAGAGGGGAAAGGTGCTGACTTGGCACAGCCAAGGGTGAGGGGCAAGGGGCTACTCTTCTTTTTGTTTTTTCTTTCTTTCTTTCTTTTTTTTTTAGACTGAGTCTCTCTCTGTTGCCCAGGCTGGAGTGCAATAGCACGATCTCAGCTCACTGCAACCTCTGCCTTCCATGGTCAAGTGATTCTCCTGCCTTAGCCTCCCAAGTAGCTGGGATTACAGGCGCTCACCACCATGCCCGGCTAATTTTTGTATTTTTAGTGGAGATGGGGTTTTACTGTGTTGGTCAGGCTGGTCTCGAACTCTTGACCTCATGATCTGCCCGCCTTGGCCTCCCAAAGTGCTGGGATTACAGGCTTGAGCCACCGCGCCCAGCCGGGCTACCCTTCTTTAGCAGACTGAAAGCTTTGGCTCTTCCCAGGCTTCCTCCAGAAGAGGGAGGTCCTCAGGGGCAGGAGTTTACCCATCTGTATAATTGGCATTCTATCCTTAAGCCACTAAAAGGGTTTCTCCTTTTTCTCATTCAGATTTTTCAGCTCTTTCATGCCCCTTGTTGATTTGCTAGGACAATAGCTCCCTATGTGGCTCTTAGGAACACTGGCACTATTTTTGATGTGGCTGGGCACTCTGTCTCATCCTAGCCCCTAGAGAGATTGTCCCTCTAGTCAGCCAGCTGTCCTTTGCAGGAGGAGTATGTTTCTCAAGACTAAAGGAAATAGGAATGGGCAGTTCTGAGCCCCAAGGGAGGGGTGACCGGGCAGAGTCATTTGGTGAAGATTATAGAGAGGATCTCCTGGTCCCAATGCATCTTACCAGCAGACCCAGGCCTCAGTAGGTGAGCTCTACCTGCAGCAACAAAAGCAAAGGTGGCCACAGGCAGCCTTCTTGTGCAGCCTAGACTCTTGGAAGATGACTCACTGGGCCCCAAGCCAGACTTCTGGCTCTTCCTCAGAAAAACCCTTCACTATGCCTGTCACTGAAAACGGACAGATGAGCATAGCTCTCTGGGCCCTTCAAGGGGCAAAACTGCTGGTTCTTAGCTGTGATACTCACCCATCCTCCCTGGCTGGCCACAGGGAAGTAGAAGGGTCTTTATTTCCCTGACTGAAGGGGGCACAGCCAAGGCTTCTGGAAACTCATTCTCCCCTGGAGGGCGTTGTCTAACTCCAACTCTGATAGTGGGGCCTGGGGTTTCTGACACTGCCTGAATTTCTATCCCAAGGTTCATATCTATGTGATCAGTGTCAGAAAGTAAGGTCCTTGTGCCAAGCAAGAGTCTTTATCCAAGTTGTTGTTTTTGTTTGTTTGTTTTTTGAGACAGGGTCTCACTCTGTCACCCAGGTGGGGAGTACAGTGGCACAATCATAGCTCACCACAGCCTTCAACTCCTGGGTCCAAGCCAACCTCCCGCCTCAACCCTCAGTGTAGCTGCAACTACAGGCATGCACCACAATCCCGGCTAAACTTCATGGCCTTAGACAGCACCCCAGGCCCTCCTGGACCATCCACTGCACTGCTGTGTGCACTCCTGGGTGCAGCAGGTGACTCAGGAGGGGCTGAAGTGCAAACCACAGAGTGCAGAATATCCGAATTGAGCAAAGAACATAGAGGGTGTGTCTGACTTTGTGGAAGCCCCTTCAGGGCCCTGTGTCTGGTGGGAGCCTCTGGCGTGTGTTAAAACAGGGTCACTTGAGCCCAGGATTTCAAGACCAGCCTGGGCAACATAGCGAGACTCCATCGCTATTAACCAAAAAGAAACTTAAAAAAAAGACCAGAGGCCAAAGATTGAGTGTGAGTAAAAAAGTTTTACTGCCAAACAGGGAAACTATTCTATCCAGAGTCTCAGGGGTTGGGGATAAAGGGGGAAGACATGGGGTTGGTCATGAACTATTTCTGTTCCGTATTCAAAAAGTGAAGTTTCTGCGGGTTGCTGATTGACTGTGGACATGGGGCTGTGGGTCAGGTGAACACTGGGTTGTTTGGAGGTGGTCAGCTATGCACCTGGGCTATTGTGCCAGGATTAAGGTATTAAGCAGCCTCCTGGCCAAATCAAGATTTGGGTGCCCAGTCAGGTTTTTACTGATGTCAGCAGGATAGATGGCAGATCAGGGCTTCTCACTTGCTCCTGGCCTTCAATTTTTCACCTATGAAACAACGTGGAGGCCCCCAGCTCTCTACTCCCTGAGCCCAGACCAGTTAGCAACTGTTTGCTAAATTCAACTGTGGGTCTGGGATTTACATCCCCAGCAACAAAGCCAGGGTCACCTTCCTCTCCCTCACTTCCCCTCATGCTGTGCTGTATTGAATTCCACTGCTTCTCTATATTCCACTATGTCTGCCCTAGTCCAGGCCACCATATTGCTCACCCAACGACATTCACTTCCTCTAAACTTATCACCAACAGGTCGTGGTCTATATGGCAATCACAGTCTGTCTAAAAGGTCACTCCCCTACTTAACCCTTCCTTGACTCTGCTTGGCCATGGGGACAAAACTCCGGCCTTCTGGGCTGACAGAGAAGGGTTTGCACACCCAGGCAGTTGACTTCTCCAATCACTGCCCACTACATCCCCCTTACACACTAGGTTCGGCCACAGTGAAGTTTCAGTTTCTCCAAAGTAACGCTTCCTCTCACCTTCAGACCTTTGCCCGTGGTGTTCCCTCTGCACGAATGCTTTACCTGGCCACTTCTTACTTATCTTTATTTCATTTTATTTTTAGATGGAGTCTCACTTTGTTGCCGAGGCTGGAGTGCAGTGGTGCAATCTCAGCTCACTGCAAGCTCCGCCTCTAGGGTTCAAGTGTTTCTCCTGCTTTAGCCTCCTGAGTAGCTGGGATAACAGGCGTGCGCCACCGTGCCCAGCTAATTTTTGTATTTTTAGTGGAGACGGGGTTTCACCGTGTTGGCCAGGCTGCTCTCAAACTCCTGACCTCAGGTGATCCTCCTGCCTCGGCCTCCCAAAGTGCTGGGATTACAGGCGTGAGCCACCGCTCCCAGCCTTTGCTTATCTTTCAAGTGTAAGTTTAGATGCTGACATCTTGGGAGAGCCTTCCATGACATCTCCAAGTTGAGGTTAGGTGTTCCCAACGTGGAGAACTCCAGTCCCTTCTCTTGTCTCAATAAATATTTGACTTGGAGTATGGAGGAGGGATGTAGTCCTTCAGGTTATTTGGGGAAGTCATGTGTCCCCTGCCCCTCACGCTCCCTATAACATGGGCTGGAGTCCCTCATGAAGGAGATGCCTGCACAGCCCTGTTCGTCGCTTAGATCCTATTCTAAGGAGGGCAGCGCCATTTATTTCTGAAGGTGGACTCTTCTCTGGGCCACACTCTAAAGAGAATCACTGCTTTGTTAGCAGGGCACACAGGGGTCTCTGTTGTTTGGTTGTAGGGGTACTCCAGGATGCCCAGCCAGAACATAGGGGCCTACAGGGCACAGGCAAGGGCCCAGGCTGGAGAAGAAAAGGCCTAGGTTCCAGCTCTGCCTCTCTCCATCTGACTAAGTGACCACCCCATTGAGACTGCCAGACTTCAGCTCTGTCTGGGCTTGCAGTGACAGACTGTGCTAGGCCAACGGAATTCTTTAGAGACCTGGTTGCCTTTTGAACTTGAGTTTCTGGCTCTTGGGAGAATAGAATGAATATTCCCACACAACTAGGAATATCTCCCTGGGGCTCTGTTCTTTGAACTGACTTGTAAAAGAAATTAAGGGGTCCCACAGAACAACCTTGAGGTTTTTTTTCTAAGTCAACCCAGGCCTCTGCTCTGCAAAACCTTCACCAAGTCTGCGCATCGCCACCACTACCTTACTGCTAGCTTAAGTGGTTATGGAAGGCCCCCAAGGACCCCTCCCATGCTAGTAAAACAAGGGTCTGTGTGCAGCTCTAGCTGGTAACTGGAGTGAGTTCTAGGGAATGGAGAGTTGGGATGACACACTCATTACTGTGTATGCTTCTGTAATGTGGGAATGTTTTTACAAGCATGTATCACTCCTATAATTAAAGATGCAAATCTAGTAAAAAGCTCCATCCCTTAGGCCATAGGTTCCGAGGTCAGAGAATGACAAGGAAGACTTGATAGGTGAGACAGTGTTGAAGCGGGGCCTGATCAGGTGCGCCAAGCGTCACAGCAAATGCCCCCATAAGGGGACCTTGGGACCAGGTAAAGGCAAGATCCAGCACCTGAAGATGGGAGAGCTTTGCAGGGAGAGTATAAAAAGGATGGGCACATACATGGCTAGGGGATGATGATCTGAAGGACTCACCAGTGGTGAATTGGTACTGTAGTGGGTGAAGCCTTAAATGGCAGACTGAGGAGTTTGTAATTAAAGGGTATCTGAGTCAGAGGGATGTGACCTGAGCTAGGCCTTCGGACTGGAACTGACAGAGGTAAGAGACTGCCAGGAGGCTATTTGCACATCCCAGTGAGAAGAGCAACAACCAGGAGACAGAGATTCCTGGGTGAAAGAGATGGGCTGTCCAGGGACTAGATGCCAAGGGCAGGTCCCATTCTCTATCTGCACTGTAAATCCTCCTGTAGCCTTTCTGGGCACTGGCAGCTCCATGCCTGAGGTTCCTGGGCCACCTGTAGCTGGAGACAGGGAGCCATCCCAGCATGGCTCTGACTTGGGCCCACCTGCCCACCATGACCCAGAGAGAGTTGGGTCTGCTGGACCACTCAGGACCTGCAATTCCTTCTGCCTTCATAAAACAGCTCTGGGGCTGCTGTTTGTTTTAGATTTGCGTGGTTATTTATTTGCATCTCACATTTCCCTGGGGCCTGGAGGAAAGGCAAGTTTGCACACCACAAAAAGTGTGACTGGGGTCACACATGATGTGCCAGCATGAGCCACATCACTGTTCTCATGCTGTAAGACTGGCTGCAAGAGGCAAGGTGGGTGCTTTGGTGGTGCTGGGGGTTCCCCTGGGTTCTGGAGAGGCCCTGAGACCTCAGGGGACCGGATCTAACAGTGGAGAGAGTTGCAGAGTGTCCCAACCAGTGTACCTCCCAGCCCTGCCTCCTGCCCCATCCGAGGTTGCTGGGGACAATTGGGCCTAAGGGTCCATCCAGAATTACTTGGAAAAGGAATGGGGGGCTTGGGCAGATTCTCCAGGACCAAAGAAATTTCACTCTTTTTTTTTTTTTTTTTGAAACACGGCCTTGCTCTTTCACCCAGGCTGGAGTGCAGTGGTGCAGTCATGGCTCACTGCAACCTTGAATTCCTGGGCTTGAGTGATTCTCCAGCCTCAGCCTCCTGAATAGTTAGGACTACAGGTGTGCACCACAATGCCCAGCTATTTCTTTTTTCTTTTTCATTTTTTGTAGAGACAGGGTCTCGTTATGTTGCCCGCACTGATCTTGAACTCCTGGCCTCAAGCAGTCCTCCCAGCTCAGCCTCCCAAAGGGCTGCGATTACAGGCATGAGCCCCTCACCTAGCCCCTCTTCTTTCTTAATTTATGATAATTTCACCATCATGGTCAGGTACCAAAGACCCAAAGATAAAAGGAAATGCAACAGATTCTGCAGAGGGAGCATCTTCTCCCCTCCCTGGACTCTTCTGAGTTAGTAGAGAAAGATCAAGGCCACACTCCACCCTGAATGAGCCCAGAAACTTCAGAGCACAGTCAACACATCAGGTGAGGAGATCCCCTTACCTCTATCCAAGGTGGTTGCCCAGCTCAGAACTCTGGGCCTGCCCTTCCCTCTGCCTGGTTTGCCCCTCCTCCTCCTGTTCTTTCTTGCATGTGTCACCTCCTCTGTGAAGCTTTCCTTTACTACTCTGCTAGCAAACTGCCCTCCCACATTCTTCCTGGACCTTGTACTTAACCCATCACTGCATACTACACCCTCTGCCGCTTTGCTTTATTTACGTGTCTGGGGTGATGTCATAGGAGCCCGCCCCTCTGTGTCCCCAGGGTATAGCCCAGTGTCTTCCCCATTGAATTCAACACACATTGCTGCAACAGAGCCAGGAAACATAGTCCCAGGCTGCCTGAGCTAATTCCATGCCCTTTGGGCTGATTTTTCCCTCTTCACTACTCCCTGCATCCTCCTCTGCCCAAGGTGGGGCCTGACCTCAGCCATGGCTGGAGGTGTCTCATGAAAGGGCCCTCAAACTAGGAGTCTGCAGAGGCCCTCCAAGGCCTTATTGGTGAAACTTGAGATTCAGGCCAAGGCACAGTGGGAAGCCTGGGAATTCTGCCCCTTACTGTGCTGGAAATTGACCCTTGTACAGCAGGAATGCAGTGATGACTGACAACCACGTACAATAAGGAGCATGGGTTGTGGCCTGAGGAAGTGAGCACACTGACTGCCCAGGGTGTCCTGATAGCCCCATCTGGAGATGGCCAAGTAGGGATGCAGGACCCAGGACTTCATCCAACTTGGGCCAACACCTCCAACCATGGGCAGAGAGTAGGACCAGCCAGGCAGCTAGGAGGTCCCCAGCCACCCTCCATGCCGCAAGTACCACTGAGTCCTTAGTCCACACACAGCCCAAGATAAGGTTTCACTGTCCAGGCAGAATGTGGCAGAAAGGAGAAAGCCAACCCCTGCCAGAAGAAGCTTGGCAGTACCTGCTGTCCTTTCGGGTGCCCTAGCCCCAGGCTTCTTGCTCCAGACTTTGCATTCCTCTAGGATCACAGTATCCCTGTCACTGGCCAGTTGACCAAGCCAGAGCCTTGTCTTCCTTCTGCCAAGGCAGCTTTTCTTCCTGTGGACTTTTCTCACCTTAGGGTTCTCTGGCTGACTGATGGCTCATCATCTACTCAGCTAGGCCTCTGCTGCCCAATACTACCCTCCTTACCCCCCCATCCCCAGCTTGAGGCAGCACTCAGCTGGCTGCTCAAGATTTGGCTCTGCTCTCTGAGAGGTCTCTGGGCAAATCCTCAGCTCAGCTCGAAATACTTCTGCCTTCAGTCTCTTTGGTTCATTGATCAGAAATCATATGATCTTTTAAAAACACAGCTGGTGGAGGCACCCATCTGTGTTTCTGCATTTGGATCAGTAAATCAGGCTGCCTGGAATTTATTTAAACCTGCAGGTCTGGGGATAAAATGCGGCTGCCCTCACCATGCCTCCTGTGATGATCTTTCATTTTCTGGAGCTTCTTAATTTTTAAGAGCACCCTTGGCTGGGCTTCTAGGACTGGATCTGTTGTTTACACTTACTTGTCTTCTGAGCTTCTCTAAGGACTATTTTCTTTTTATAGTGAGATTCACTAATTACGGGGTGAAGCACAGTTTGCACTCCTCCCCCATCCCCATCACACACACACATACACACACATTTCCCAGACAAAATGGGTTGTAAGTCCTTTGCCAGGTCTGTAACGCAAGGTGGTAATGTTCTCTGTGCTTCCTCCCTCACACCTCATCCTGTGTGATACACACGGGAACATTGCTGATGTGGCAGAGACGGCCAGTTATCCCCAATATCTGGTCTAGCTGAACATATGGACACCCACAATAAATACTAAATTTCCTAGCCCCCTTTGCAGCTATGAATATATGACTAAGTTCTGACCAGTGAGACAGAAATAGAATGGTACATCCAACTTCAGGAAATCACACGCTGCTTCCTTTCCTCCTTCTTTCTACTAGCCACAATGCACTATCTGTGATGTGATAGCCGGAGTTCGAGCAGCCATCTTGGGACATGAGGATGCAGCCACATGCTTTGAGGATGGCATATGTGGTACCTAGCTTCCGAGATGGCCCCCAGTGATTCATGTCCTTGTTCAGTTCTCTCCTGCTTGCAATAGGGCTGATCCGTGTAACCGACAGGATATTGCAGAAATGATAGTACATGGCTTCTGAGATGACATCATAAAAGACATTGCAGAGTATGCCTTGCCCTCACTGTATCACTTGTTCTATGCTAGCAGAAGCCCACTCAAGCAACCCAATGAAGGATTATGGGCAGTGAGAGACTGAGGCTTGCTGTAAATAGCCAGTTAACTTGCCAGCAATGTGGCAGTCCAGTCAAACCTTCAGATGACCACAGCTTCATCTGACATCCCAACTGCAACCTCATGAGACAGCTTGAGCCAGAACCACCCAGCTAAGTCATTCTCAAATCCTGACCGCAGAAAGTGCGAGATAATAAATGTTTATAATTGGCCGGGCGCGGTGGCTCAAGCCTGTAATCCTAGCACTTTGGGAGGCCGAGACGGGCGGATCGGGAGGTCAGGAGATCGAGACCATCCTGGCTAACACGGTGAAACCCCGTCTCTACTAAAAACTACAAAAAACTAGCCGGGCGAGGCGGTGGCTCCTGTAGTCCCAGCTACCTGGGAGGCTGAGGCAGGAGAATGGCGTAAACCCGGGAGGCGGAGCTTGCAGTGAGCTGAGATCCGGCCACTGCACTCCAGCCTGGGTGAGAGAGCGAGACTCCCTCTCAAAAAAAAAAAAAAAAAAAAAAAGTTTATAATTGTTTTAAGCTACTGTATTTTGAAGTAATTTGTTACTCAACAATAGAGGAGAACAATAAAACAGAAGGAACCTTGGTCTTCTGAAACAGTGGAGGGCCTAGCAATCCTTGACACCTAACTCCAACCTCATCTGTTTTTTTTTTTAAATAAACTCCTCTTGTTTATTTTGGGTTTTCTGACACTCCTATTCCTATTCCTGGTTTGGCACTATTCATTCAGAAATTCTTCTAAAAGTCGCCAGCTGGAAGTGCCTTTTGGAGGCTGTCTCAGTTGTCCCTGCTGCCAATGGCACGTTGAAGCCCAAATCTTCCTAAGATAATGGGCAGTTTATGTCAGAAATGTCTGCAAAAGGCATTTTATAATGAGAACCACAGCCCAAGGATCAGGAGACCCTGACTCCACCCTCTCCTGTGCAGTCTCTCTTATCACTTAGGTGACCTTACCTGGCACAGGGAGAGGCCACTCTCTTATGGGTCTCCCTGGGATGTCCATGAGGCCCAGACAGATTTGTGAATAAGGTGCTTTGGGAAGTGCCATGATGCTTTACCAGCTGATGGCAGCGCTCTGCTGTGGGTCTGGCTGTTTCTGGATGGTGTTGGCCTACATCAGCATTTGCAGGTGACACTTCAGGAACCAGCCTTCAGGTGTGCATCTCAGGTGGTCTCCTGAACGATCCGTATGCTGCCCTGCTCAGATCCACTCAGTCATGGCAGCTGACAGACTGAGTGATGGCAATCCTGCCAGCCCATGCCTTTCACTAAAGCAGTCCTTCCCAGGTCCCTGATTGCAGGACAATGGCCAGCCCCTCTGAGGCTCCCTCTCCACCTCACATTCTGCTTCATCATAGACTCTGACATCCCTGTGAACTAACCAGGCAACACAATTCTTGACCTCACTCATCACAATTCCCAGACCCCTGTTTAATGTTCCCCAACTTCTCACATTTGGCTTTTGCCACAGTGGGATAGCTTCTCTCTGAAATCTTAGTTTCTTGCATTCTGCCAGAGGTCCTGACATCTGTTTTCTAGATTTTTCCGGTCCTCTTACCACTTCTGCTCTTCAGCCTCAACAAAGACCTTCTGACCCTAGAGGCCTTGAGTGTTTCCCCAGCCCAGACCCCTCTGAACCATTTGAACAACCATGCATTTTCTTAAACCCTACATGAGCTAGGGTAATGCTCAATGCTGTAACAAGCAATCCCAAAACGTATATTGGCTTCTGCAAGGTAGTTGATTTCTTGTTAACAGAAAACTAAATGTGTGTTCCTGATCAGTGGTGTTTGTCCTCCAAGTGATGATTCAGGAATCCAGGATCTTCCCACACTGTGGCTTCACCATCTCCAATATGTAGTTTCCAAGGCTGTCTTAGTCAATTCAGGCTGCTATAACAAAGTATCATTGACTGGGTGGCTCATGAACAACAGAAATGTATTTTTCATAGTTCTAGGTGCTAGAACTCTGAGATCAGGATACCAAGATGCTCAAGCTGTGGTAAGGGCCCTGTTCTAGGCTGCAGACTGCTGACTTCTCTTGCGTTCTCACATGGTAGAGAAAGAACAAGGGGTCAGCCAGGCGCGGTGGCTCACACCTGCAATTCCAGCACTTTGGGAGGCTGAAGCGGGGAAATCACGAGGTCAAGAGACCAAGACCATCCTGGCCAACATGGTGCAACCCCGTCTCTACTAAAAATACAAAAATTACCTGGGCGTGGTGGTGCGTATCTGTAGTCTCAAGTCTCTGGCCCTTTCTTTCTTCCTTCTTTTCTTTCTTTTCTTTCTTTCTTTCTTTCTTTCTTTCTTTCTTTCTTTCTTTCTTTCTTTCTTT
>NC_045437.1:155450955-155454202 GCF_002776525.5 Piliocolobus tephrosceles
TTTCTTTCTTTCTTTCTTTCTTTCTTTCTTTCTTTCTTTCTTTCTTTTTCTTTCTTTCTTTCTCTCTCTGTCTTTCTCTCTCTCTCTCTTTCTTTCTTTTCCTTCCTTCCTTCCTTTTTTTTTTTTTTTTTTTTGAGACAGGGTCTCACTCACTTGCCCAGGCTGGAGTGCAGCGGTGTAATCTCCACTCACTGCAACCTCTGCCTCCTGGGTTCAAGCAATTCTCCTGCCTCAGCCTCCTGAGTAACTAGGACTGCAGGCATGCACCACCGTACCCAGCTAATTTTTGTATTTTTAGTAGAAACGAGGTCTCACCATGTTGGCCAGGCTGGTCTTAAACTCCTGACCTCAAGTGACCCAGCCACCTCAGCCTCTCCAAGTGCTGGGATTACAGGCGTGAGCCACCATGCCTGGCCACTGGCCTCTTATACAGGCACTAATCCCATCCTAAGGGCTCCACCCTTAAGACCTAATCACCTCCCAAAGGCACCACCTCCAAATACTATCACACTGGGGATTCTGTTTCAACACAGGAATTTTTGGGGGGACACAAACATTCAGTCTATAACAAATGGGCATCAAACTAGGAGAAGGGGAAAGGAAGGGTGGAGAAGTCACGTCTACTTCTTAACTCTCTTGGACTGGAAGTGACATGTCATCCTCGATCAACATTCCATTGGCAAGAACTAGTCCCCTGACTCCTCGTAGATGTCATAGCTGTGCCTGGGTCAGCTTCTCTCCTGTTTCCCATAATAAATGTTCCAAACACTCCCTTCCTACCCCCAGCCCCTCCCCTCACCCTTACTCTCAGCGAGTGAGAATTTTAGGGTCAAGAGGCATTACGTTCCTGCACTTTCCCCCTCTTCCCTCTTCCCCAATCACCCTCATATAAACTTGTTCACGGCACATTCACTGCAGCCTCCTCTCCCCAGCCTCGCAGCCCAAACCCTCCCTCCGTTTCAGACCTGTGTATCCACCTGCCTGCCGGATGCTTCCTTCTGGATGCCTATAGCTCTTGCACACTCACCAAGTCTTAAACTGAGCTCATCCTCTCCCAGCCCACCCACTAGTTATGGTTTCTTTCTCCTATGATGGTGACACTCTAACCACAGACCTGACTGAAAACCTAAGGGTCCTCTTTGTCTCGTTTTTCAGGTGAAATTCTGGCCCAACATTTCTTGAGTCGGTTCCTTCCACCCCTTTCCTCAGTTCAGGTGATTGCTCTGGCTTGGATGCCTGCCGCTGCCTCCTGAGGGGTCTTCATACTTCCTGTCCTTTGTCCCTCCCACCTGTTCTCCACCAGCAGCCAGAGTGATTGTTCCAAAGTACAGATCTGACCACAGCACTCACTTTCTTAAACCCCATACTCTTCAAGTGAAGCACAGACTTCCCTCTGAGGTCCCCAGGACCCCACATAACTGGCCCCATTGCCCCCTTCAGCTAACCACTCCCCTGACTCTCAAGAAACACCAGACTTTTGGCCAGGGCCGGTGGCTCACACCAGTAATCCTAGCACTTTGGGAGGCCAAGGTGGGTGGATCACCTGAGGTCAGGAGTTCGAGACCAGCCTGGCCAACATGGTGAAACCCCCTCTCTACTAAAAATACAAAAAAAAAAAAAAAAAATTAGCCAGAAGTGGTGGCGGGCCCCTGTAATCCCAGCTACTCAGGAGGCTGAGGTGGGAGAATTGCTTGAACTCAGGAGGCAGAGGCTGCAGCGAGCAAGATGGCGCCACTGCACTCCAGCCTGAGCAACAGAGTGAGACTCTGTCTCAAAAAAAACAAAAAAACAAAGGAAAAAGAAAAAGAAAAGAGAAAAGAAAAGAGAGAAAGAAAGAAAGAAAGAGGGCCAGGCGCGGTGGCTCAAGCCTGTAATCCCAGCACTTTGGGAGGCCGAGATGGGCGGATCACGAGGTCAGGAGATCGAGACCATCCTGGCTAACACGGTGAAACCCCATCTCTACTAAAAAATACAAAAATCTAGCCAGGCAAGGTGGCGGGCGCCTGTAGTCCCAGCTACTCCGGAGGCTGAGGCAGGAGAATGGCGGGAACCCGGGGGGCGGAGCTTGCAGTGAGCTGAGATCCAGCCACTGCACTCCAGCCTGGGCGACAGAGCGAGACTCCGTCTCAAAAAAAAAAAAAAAAAAGAAAGAAAGAAAGAAAGAAAGAAAAAAAAAAAGAAATGCCAGACTTTCCTCTGCACATGCCCTGTGGACTGTGATGCCACACTGAGGTCATGGGTGAGTGCCCCTCCTTGGCACTCCGAGAGCATCCTTTGTTTGCCTGTGTGTGTGCTCACCGCATTCCGTGGGAAAGCTCCTTCTGTATGTTTGTTTCCCAGCACCGTAAGAGCAGGGGCTGCCCATCTTTATTTCAGTTTCCTAATGCTTGATGCAGTGCTTATCATACAGCAGGTGCCCAGAAAATGCTCACTGAATGAATGGAGATGATGAAAAGGTACATGTTTAAAGGATGGAAAACCTTGATTTAGATCAGGCTTGTCCAACCCGTGGACTGGGACCAGGATGACTTTAAATGCCGCCCAACACAAATTTGTAAACTTTCTTAAAAACATAAGATCTGGTTTATGATTTTTTTTTTTTTTAGCTCATCAGCTATCGTGAATGTTATTATATTTTGTATGAGGCCCAAGACAATTCTTCTTCCAGTGTGGCCCAGAGAAGCCAAAAGATTGGACACCCCTGATTTGGATATACTTGCCTTATACTACCTTGCCTTACATTGAATGAACATTTTCTTCTCAGGAGAGCCAAGTTATATGTATATATGTATACACACACACACACACACACACACACACATTTATCTGTGAAATCTGATCCTTTGCCTGAGAGACTCCCCATCAATTAATCATGATTGGCCATTTGCATAAAACCTTTTCTCCCAAAGCACTTTTCTTTTTCCTTTTTTTTTTTTTGAGACAGAATTTCACTCTTGTTCCCCAGACTGGAATGCAATGGTACGGTCTCGGCTCAGTGCAACCTCTGCCTCCCAGGTTCACGCCATTCTCCCACCTCAGCCTCCTGAGTAGCTGGGATTACAGGCACCCACAACCATGCCTGGCTAATTTTTGTATTTTTAGTACAGATGGGGTTTCACCATGTTGGCCAGGCTGGTCTTGAACTCTAGACCTCAGGCGATCCAACACCTCGGCCTCCCAAAATGCTGGGATTACAGGTGTGAGCCACCGCGCCCAGCCCTTTTTAAAATTTATTTTTAAATTTTAT
>NC_045437.1:155459202-155472158 GCF_002776525.5 Piliocolobus tephrosceles
ATTGCGCCACTGCACTCCAGGCTGAGTGACAGAGTGAGACTCCTTCTCAAAATAAAATAAAATAAAATAATTTAAAAATAATAAAAATGATAATAAAAACATTACTGATGCAGAGGAAAAAAATGAGAAAGATACACCAGAAATCGTTGGTGATTACTTGTGGGGAAACGGAGGGAGTAAATTTCCATTAACTTTTTATTTTTTTGGTACCATTTTAATTTTTTTACTCTGTTAAAAGAATCTTAGTGAAAGTTGTCTAGGTAAAGGTTTATTGATCATATGGTTTAAAAAAACACAAAACTTTTCTATATTAAAAAAGCATTCATGTTATAATTATTTGTTAAGCTGTATGTATAGTTGTTTGGACTTTCCTTTTCTTTCTTTCTTTTTTTTTTTTTTTTGAGATAGAATCTTGCTCTATCACCCAAGCTGGAGTGCAGTGCAGTGACACAATCTTGGCTCACTGCAACCTCAGCCTCCCAGGTTCAAGAGCAATTCTCCTGCCTCAGCCTCCTGAGTAGCTGGGACTACAGGTAAAGCACGCCACCATGCCCAGCTAATTTTTGTATTTTTAGTAGAGATGGGGCTTCACCACGTTTGCCAGGTTGGTCTCAAACTCCTGACCTCAGGTGATCCACTCCCTCGGCCTCCCAAAGTGCTGGGATTACAGGCGTGAGCCACCTCACCCGGTCTGTTTGCACTTTTCCGACTATATCTTATATTTTATAATTTTTAAAAAACCCAGTACATGTTATTAACTTTTGTATATTTTAAAGGAAAAAGCAAACCAAATAGGCAAAACTACATCTTGGCATATTGCCCCAAACCAGCCATGGGCAGCCAGAGGTGGTCATGACATGCTGCCTAACCTCAGGGAAGAGGCTAAGTTCACGCTCCACCCACAGGCATAGGGTTTCAGGCACCCGGGACACCCCTCTTGCATTAGAAGCTGCTCAGGTGAGAGGACTTCATCGCTGTTCAACACCTGCCCCCTGGCAGCCCAACTCAGGGAACACTTGATAGAAGATTCTGCCAGACTGGGAACATCCGCTCTACAAGCCACTCCTCCCCTGGCAACTGGAGAGGCATTCAGCCCTTGATGACTTGCAGCTGAAAGGGGAGAGTCACTGCCAAACCATTTCTTGCACAACAATGCACTTCTGAGGAGGGTACACAAATTTTTGTCAACTGAATCGTGTCTTCCTCTGAACTTACATGATGGTCCAGATATGCTCTGGCTTCCGTGCTCGTGGGTGGCTCCTCCACTGGTAACGGCTCCCAACACTTACTATTCTTCTGTCTCCACTAACCAACCTATAAGTCAGTATTTAAGTACATAAGGATAGAACCTTTCTTCTAGGAATTCCTCCATCAGGCAAGCTTGGATGTTTGCTTCTGCTGTTTCCTTAGTGGGGAGGGAGGCCACATCCACAGGCAGCGGGGTCATCTCTCAGTCCCAGGAGCCTCCCTGACCTTTGACCTGAGTGGTGCAGTCCTCTACATTGAGCACATCTGCACACAGGTGCTTCAGTAATGAACTCCTGGCCAAGAAGGACGGCAGAAGAGGGAAGACATGAGCCTGGTGCTTTCCCTTGTTCACTGCGCACTCTCAGCTGTCCTGGCTGGGACCGGCCCTTTCCATGCTTTCCCTATGAGCAGAGTCTCAGGCACCTTCTGAGTGTGGAACTCGTGCTCCAGAGGGGTAAACGCCTTCCCAAGCAGCAAGCCACTGCTTGCCAGCTGCTGTGGGGAGGGGGAACCTTGCCCTCAGTGTCATCCCTCAAGGATGCTTGAGCCCAGAACTGCCATGTCCTCCGATCACATCACTTTCCCTATGTCCAGGATCAAGTCCAAGCTGCGTGGCCTGGTCTTTGAGTCCCTTGCTTCTCAGTCTGGTCCTAGCTATGTCTCTGGCACCATCTCCCTACACCATGTACCCCATGGTCTAACCACTCATTTACTCCACACACGATGGATTCTGACTTGTGCATAAGCCTGATGGCTATTTTCCAAGTCCTCATAGCTGCCAGCAATGCCTCATTTCAATGGCAGCCTCTCTGTTATTCATTGATGTCATCAGAATTGCGTTACTGTAGATGCAGACACAGGCAACACCAGTGCCCGTTCTAATATAGGGCCTCACCCTGCTGCTCACACCACTCCTCGGACTGCACCTGGGTGCACTTCACACAGACCACTTTCCAGAATGGTTCTCTCCACGGGAGCAGCTGCAGATCCCTCCCACCTTCCAAAAGCTCACTGCCGTGGAGAGAGGACACATCATAGCATCTCGCTGCCAAAGTGACAACTACAATTATGTTTTGGCCGACAGCTGGAGATGGAGAATGTACAGATAGCCAAGGCCTCATGAGTCTCCATGAATCAGCAGTTTGTGCTGCAAGTGCAGCCCATAGGTGAGGTGGGCCTATCCGGCCAGTCATCCAGGCCCTCCCTTGGTGGGCTGCCTGGTCACAGACCTCAAGTTAGCACCTGGGACCCTCAGGTGAAACCCTCCACTGGATGGTGACAGTTAATACCCCCAAGGCCACCCCAGGACATAGAGGAGCAGAAGCATCAGGGTAGTCGACCCGGGCAAGGCCCAGCCCCAGGGGAAAGGCACTTGGTTCCTAGGTAAAGGCAGGGGCCTGTCAAGCATGCCCGGGTGAAGTCCACTATGTTTGGCAGCCTGATATGGGGTGTGTTTGTTGGGCAGAGGGTCTCTATTGAGGCCTCAGGGCACCACCTCCACAAGGAACCTCAGTGCCATAGACTGTGTGTAAAGGAGTGCTATCAGTACAGGGACCAAAACCCAGTAGTAAAAACAACTTCAACAGCAAAAGCAGCAGCAGCAGTGTCCAGTATCAAGTCTGTCCACGTGCTGGACGCTGGGCTGACCACTATCCATATGTCACCCTTCACCACAGCCCAGTGAGGTGGGTTCTCTAATTATCCTCATTTTACCAATGAGAAAAACTGAGTCTCAGAGGGCAATTTGACTGAAGCCACGTGGCTGCAAGTGTAGAAAAAGAATGTGAACCCAGACAATCTGCCTTCAGAGCTCAGCTGGCCTCCTTATCCTGGTTTGGCCCTTTAAGTCCAGTTTGGTTGTGGGAAACTGAGAGACCTCCAGGGCATTCCTCACATAGGGTGAGTTGAGTTGGGGCCTCCAAGAAGACTTTGGCCTGGAAGCCAAGATGTTACTGAGGAAAATAAACGAAAGCTATTTCGGGTGATAGGTACTGGGCTGTGGAATTGTAGGAGGGGAAATGTCAAGCTGCAGGGGTTTCCTCATTGTACATTTTTGTATGTTCAGCAGAACAAGCGTCATCAGAAAGCTGCTCTGTTGCCAGCGTCGCCCCTGGAGACAGAGGGCAGGAGCAGGAAGTGTCCTTTCTCTGTGACCGCAGGTCCTCCCGGGGCTTGCCTCTTACTCAGCCCTGCCCTGCGTTCCAGCCAAGGCCTCTAGGGGGTGGGCGGAGGCTCTCAGAGTGCTCCCAGGGGTGCTGCTGCCCTTTGCAGGCTCCTTGTCGGGGCAGAATCTGCCTGTCCTCACATCCTGCCCAAACACATGCAGACTAGGATGCAGCAGGCTAGCAACTCTGCTCAACACACCTCCAAATGGGTGTGAAAGGCCAGCAGGGCTGAGGACGCAGGAGTGTTCATATTTTCAAGTGGCTGCTGCCCATGAATCACCAATTTCATTTTGTGCTCTCAGCTCTGCGAAGGCATCATTTCCACCCAGCCTCACATGGAGCTGGCGGCCAGAGCCTCTTAGTGGGGCTATAAATAGCAGATCATCAACTCACCTCCTCTGAGCTCATCACAGGCTCCTCGGTTTACTGTGCGTCTTCTAGCTGCCTGCACGTCACTGTCACTCGGATTTCCCAGGTGAAAACTGGCTGAGAGACTCAGGGCATGCTTTAGGTGGCTGCAGGGTTTTGGTTCCCAGAGCTGTTCAGGGTAACAGCGAGTGCAACAGCAGACTTTTGAAGCACTTGACATTTAAGACGTCATCATTATAATCTCAGGTCTCTGTGCTCCTTTCCAATTAAATGCAGCAGGAAGGGTCTGTCATTTCTCTATGGGTCCTAGAAACCAAAGGCAAAGGACTCACCAAACACACACCCAGAGAAAGCCATACGGAATGGGTAGCAGCAAATGAAAGGCTTCATGCCGGCTGGGCATGGTGGCTCACACCTGTAATCCCAGCACTTTGGGAGGCAGAGGCCGGCAGATCACTTAAGGTCAGGTGAAACCCCACCTCTACCCCATCTCTACTAAGAATACAAAATATTAGCCGGGCATGGTGGCGTGCACCTGTAAGCTCAGCTACTCAGGAGGCTGAAGCACGAGAATCGCTTGAACCTGGGAGGCAGAGGTTGCAGTGAGCCAAAAGCATGCCACTGCACTCCAGCCTGGGCGACAGAGCAAAACTCTGTATCAAAAAAAAAAAAAAAAAAAAAAGACTTCGTGTCTTCTTGTGGACTTGCCTCCTTGCACTCTGAATGAAATACTTTATGGCTCCCTGGCTTCAGAAGTGAGATTGCATTTTTTATTATTACCCTTAGAGCTTCTATACAGAGTCTCCCCTTGTGTCAGGCACTGTGTCCAGCCTCTGCATGCAGCATCTCATCGAGTCATCACAAAGCCATATTGAGTTAATTGCTGGCAACATTTTCTTTCTACAGGTGAGGAGGCTGTTGCTCACAGGACAGGTGACTCAGCCAGAGCCACAGAGATAGGATTTCAATTCAGGGCTGCTGGATTACAGAGCCCAGAGCCCTTTTTGACTCCTGCAGAAGAGGGCTATGTTTGTGTCCATGCATATGCCTACGTATGTTTGACTGAGGGATGTGAATGACAGTTTCCTTTCCCAGTTCTACATACTCCATGACTGTAAGTAGGAGCCAGGTGCTCACAGATTCACCATCCCCCAAGTCCCAGGCCCCTTTGTCACCTGGAATGTCCCATGTCATCTCCCAAATCTGATTTGCTTCTAAAATCAGAAGGCTGGAGGCTGGGCACCAGTCTCCAGGCAGCTCTCCTGGCCCAATTTGATGGTCTTCTTCATGTTTTCCTCCCCTCAGCCCCCTAAGCAGGCAGAGGCCAGGTGGGGCTCCCCTCAGGGCAGCCTCCCCAGTCTATTTCCCCTCTCTCTCCCTAGACTCCCAGCCTCATATTTGGGGTCTGATCCCCTTTAGTGGCCTGTCACAATGACCTCTGCAACTGTGGAATGTTTTGAGAATGCAGATTCCTAGTTCCCTCCCCAAACCACCTGAAACAAAATATTGAAGGGCAGAGGCTGGCGTGTGGATTTTTACAAAGTTCTCCCAGTGATCTGATCTAGAGCCCCCTGGACTCTAGCCTCTCCCTCTCTGAACCTTCTGACCTACAGCTATCAACTTAATTCTCCTTTTTTTGTTGTTTTCTTTTGAGACAGGGTCTCACTCTTTTGCCCAGACTGGCGTGCAGTGGTGCAATCTCAGTTCACTGCAACCTCCGTTCCCTGCAACCTCCAGCTCCTGTGTTCAAGCGATTCGTTTGCCTCGGCCTCCCAAGTAGCTGGGACTACATGTGCCTGCCACCATACCCAGCTAATTTTTGTATTTTTATTTATTTATTTTTCTGAGACAGGGTCTCGCTCTGTTGCCCAGGCTGGAGTGCAGTGGTGCAATCTTGGCTTACTGCAACCTCCACCTCGTAAGTTCAAGTAATTCTCCTGCTGCAGCCTCCCAAGTAACTGGGACTACAGGCGTCTGACACTATGCCTGACTAATTTTTGTATTTTTAGTAGAGATGGGGTTCTGCTATGTTGGCCTGGCTGGTCTTGAACTCCTGACCTCAGGTGATCCACCTGCCTCGGCCTCCCAAAGTGCTGGGATAACAGCGTGAGCCACTGCTCCCAGCCAACTTAATTTTCTGAAAGCACAGTTTATCTCATGTTACTCTCCTGCTCAGAATCCTTGGGTGGCTCCCACTGCCTGCAGAAAAATCCAAAGACCTGGTGTGGCATTCAAAGCCCTATCCATCTGGTCCACTCACTCTCCTGCTAACTTTTCCCTGTCACAGGCTCCCAGCCCAGCTTTCTCGCCTTAGTTTGTCTGGACTTTCTGTAGCAGGGCACAGCGGAGCACACTGAAATGGCAGCGATCCTTCCCTAAGACTGTGAGCCCTTCAATAAGCGGAATGACTGCTAAAGTGTCCTCATAATTCAGGAGCCTTGTGTGCAGCTTTACGTGAAGGAGGTTTTGTGTGGCCTGCAGATGAAAGGAGATTCACCAGCAGATGCAATGCAATAGCAGTAATGTGTCAACACAGGAGAGCAGAGAAGTGGGGCTCACGGTGAATTCAAAGGAGATGATATTTCAGCGTTCCACTTGCTTTTTATTCATGCACAGGAGATGGACCAGAATGTCAAGCACTGGGGCAAAGGCCGTGCTGCCAAGCGTCTCTCCAGCTTTTCCATCCCCCATTCCAAGACAAAAGCAGAGAGACATATTTGGGTCTTGTTGCTATTGTTCAAAAGGTCAAGAGTGTTTTACCAATACCATTAAACAAAGTATGTGTGCTGGGTGTAGTGGCTCACGCCTGTAATTCCAGCACTTTGGGAGGCCGAGGCAGGTGAATCACCTGAGTTCAGGAGATCAAGACCAGCCTGGCCAACATGGTGAAACCCTGTCTCTACTAAAAATACAAAAATTAGCTGGGTGTGGTGGCGCATGCCTGTAGTCCCAGCTACTTGGGAGGCTGAGGCAGGAGAATTGCTTGAACCCGAGAGGCAGAGGTTGCAGTGAGCCAAGATTGTGCCACTGCACTCTAGCCTGGCGACAAAGCAAGACTCTGTCTCAAAAAAACAAAAAACAAAAACAAAGTGTGTATATAGACTTTGATCTGCTTCCCATAAAGAAACATCCACCACAAAGCAAAATGAAAAGCAACTGTGTTGACTGAAAGCAAGATTTCAGAACAGGACCTGGAAAGTGTCCCCCGAAAATGCTTCAGAGTGAAAACTTACACAAAAGAACTTCTGGTTAAACGTGGCAGAGAAGTCTCTTGTGAATCTGTCTGCTCCCTCCCAAGCCCTACCAAAGATAGCAATACAGGAGTAAAAAGAGTTAAAAAAAAAAAAAAACCTGACAAGGTCTCTGAGAATAGAAGAGGAGGCAGCAGCAGACGAGGATGTCACCACATTTTCGGAAGGTGGGAAGCAGAGGAAGGAGTGGAGTGGTGAGTCACACAGAGGCGTGGAGGGAGCTGAGGCCTGATTCCGCAGAGGGGAGGAGAGAGGCAGGTGTAGCTGCTGGGAGACAGAGGACGGCGCTGTGAATGGCAGGAGTGTGGTGCCTGCCTGAGAGCTAGGTGAGAGGCCTAGGTGGCAGCGGGCTGTCTGCTCCTGCCCACTCCTGAAGGAGACCTGAGGTTTACTCCCTGGGGAATTTGGATCAGCACATCAGGTACTATGAAGAGCAGGTACGGGGTGCAGAACTGGAAATATGGGGAACAAAAGGAAATCTAGATACTAAAAGGTAAATTCTCAGCCCCTTTTCCTCACCCTGCTTCTAGATAACCTAGGAGCCAGGCACATTTCTCACCCCTTCACCCCACCCCAACCCGCCCCCTACTCCACAACCACCACCTGAAAATGAAAGAACCCTTTTCTGTAGAAACTGAGCAGGCTCCAAGTGAAGACCTTTAGATACAGGCGTTTGGGGCCCTCAATGGAACAGCAGCTCAGGGACCACCACCCTGCGCAGGGAAGTCCCCCATTAGTCAAGCTCTACCCAAGCAGGTTGGCCATCCATCTAGTCATCTCTTCAGCACATAGTCCTTTAGTATGATCAGAGAGAAGAAGAAAACTTTTTAAAATGCTATAAAATCCTCAGGGAGATAAAATAAGATTTATATCTCAAGGTTCATTTTCATGAACTGGCAGAAAACCAGGGATAAAGAAAAGACCCTAAAAGGATTCAGAAAGAAAACAGGTGACTCCAAAGGATCAGGAATGAGAATGGGAGTAGGTTTCTCAGCAGCAGTGCTGGAAGCTGGAGCAGAATGGAGCGAGGCCTTCAGAATTCTGAGTGAGAATGACTTACAGCCTAGAGATCTAAACCCAAACCATTAGTCAGGAGGAATGGTACAGTAAAAAGATGTTTTCAGGCTGGGTGCAATGGCTCACACCTGTAATCCCAGCAGTTTGGGAGCCCGAGGCAGGCCAATCACGAGGTCAAGAGATTGAGACCATCTTGGCCAACATGGTGAAACCCCGTCTCTACTAAAAATACAAAAATTAGGCATGGTGGCGTGTGCCTGTAGTCCCAGCTACTCGGGAGGCTGAGGCAGGAGAATCGCTTGAACCTGGGAGGCAGAGGTTGCCATGAGCGGAGATGGTGCCACTGCACTCCAGCCTGGGCAACAGAGCAAGACTCGTCTCAAAAAAAGAAAAAGAAAAAGAAAGTAGGTAATGTCCAAAACTGACAAATCAACAAAATAGCAGTATAGGCATTTTTAGGAATATGGGAGGCAGTTAAAACTGGGAAAAACAACAGAAAAGGATGAACTGGCTACCTCTGGCAATCAGAGGAGGGATGGGATTGAGTGGGATTGGGTAGAACAGTGCACTGCTATTTTTCATCATACACCTTTTAGTACTTTTGACTTTTTTTTTAAGTTGGGTTCTCACTCTGTCACCCAGGCTAAAGTGCAGAGGTAGGATCATAGCTCACGGCAACCTTGAACATTTGGGCTCATATAATCCTCCCACCTCAGCCTCTGAAGTAGCTAAGCCTACAGGTGCATGCTGCCATGTCCAGCTAATTTTGTTTGTAGAGACAAGATCTCACTATGTTGCCCAGGCTGGTCTAGAACTCCTGGCCTCAAGTGATCTTCCCTCCTTGGCCTCCCAAAGTGCTGGTATAACCCACATGAGCCACTGTGCCCAGTCCCTTTTGATTTTTTAATTTTTGTGCATATTTACATTATTTTCACAAAAATAAAAGGTGATTTTTAAAAGAAAAAAATTTAAATTTAAATTGTGAAAAACAAAATAGCAAAAAGTGTTAGTCATTGATTACTTACATCTCTGATTTATTTCCATTCTGCTGATTTTTCTCTTTCTCTTTATCTTCTTTCTTTTTTTTTTTTTTTTTTTTGAGACAGAGGCTCACTCTTTTGCCCAGGCTGGGGTGCAGTGGTGTGATCTCAGCTGACTGCAACCTCCTCCTCCTGGGTTCAAGAAATTCTCCTGCCTCAGCCTCCTGAGTAGCTGGATTATAGGCACGTGCCACCACACCTGGCTAATTTTTTTGTGTGTATTTTTAGTAGAAAGGAGGTTTCACCATGTTGGCCAGACTGGTCCCGAACTCCTGACCTCAAGTGATCTGCCCACCTCAACCTTCCAAAGGTATTGGGGATTACAGGCGTGTGCCACCATGCCTGGCCCCAAGGCTTAACTCTTGATTGGAAAATATGATAGAGTTGCCAGATGAAATATATTTAGGATATGCTTACACTAAAAAGTTATTTATTATTTTTCAGAGATTCAAATTTAACTCATCTTCTTGTATTTTTATATTCTATTTGTTTGCTAAATCTGGAACCCTAAAAAGTGGACTCTTTTTTGTCTAACTTGGCAAGCTAGGACTGTGACCAAAGAGAGATACTGAAACCAGAAAGTTCTTCTGCAATTAATATTCACAACTAACTGACTAAATATTCTGGTCAAAGATGAGCAGTGATTTGGTATCTAGTACAGATGTGCATGGTGTGGTGCCAACCAGCCCCTGGCCAGTCTCTGCGAGCCTAGAAGCATACACACTTAAGGGAGTGCAGGTCTTGCCCTGCGACCTGCAGCAGCGCACCCCGCCTCCCCCACCTCTTTCCCCTCCGTCTGATCCTCCTTTCTCCATCTGTCCCTTAGGGCTTAGGAGCTGAGCCCAAGACTTCTATAGGCTATCACCATCCCTGGGCTGCATTCTTCCTTCTGAGAGGGGGCAGGGCAGGATGAGAAATGACCTCAATTTAGCTAAATTCAGGAGTGAGATGACATCCATTTCACTATCTTTTGCTTTTTACGGAAAAAACTATCTCTTTAGGCAAATTTCTTACATAGTTGCTTAATCTTGTCTACAATGTGCTTTATTTAAGAGTTTCACTCTCAATTGTTCTTCAATTGTGGAGTGATCTCTATCACCAGTGACTAAAGGTAGGAATGGAATAATTTTCTCCTTTTTATGCTTAGGAAGCTATCCTTTGGTGTTAATAGAATTAAGACTAAGGAAACAGATGAGTCCTCCTGAAAGCTAAAATCATCTCTGGAATATATAAATATGTAATTTGGAAATACATAAATTTATACAGTAAAAGAGAAACGGCTAAAATCTGGGTATGTACAAATACAGAAGAATACAAATATAAAGCATTTTTTTTGTTTTGACATTAATTATTCCTTTTTTTGAGCAGATGTTGGAGCACAGAAAGCCATACCGCAAAATATGATGCTTCAGCATGCTGAGTGCTTTGAAAATTGAAAGGCCTCAGAAATAAGCCTCAGTCTAGGGTCTCCCTCTGACCTCCCCCTACCTCCCTTTCTCTCTGATCCTGTCTCTCCCAAAGCACAGAATGAAGCTGTTCTCTGAAGTTCCCTTATCTACCTAGAAACTGGACCCCCGAAGAGGAACACAATTGCCTTTTATCCCTTCCCTGAAATTTCATTAACCAGAGAAAATTAAAACTTCTATCACAGAGGAAGAGACTGAACATTAAACACCATAGCTACAGCCCAGACAAACTTCTTCCCAAACCATTGTTTGTTCTCCCGCCCCATTACATTGCCAGAGAATCATTCACAAGATAAAGTCTGCCTCTGGGTCCATTCATTTCCCACTAAAAATCTTTCACTCCTACACCCTCATGTCTCCTTCCTCCATGAAGAAGGGTCTATAAACCTCTAGGCCTCATTGGGTTATTGGGTAATCATTCTCATGCAGTTCCCCTGTGCTCTGCATTTTAAATAAATTTGTATGCCTTTTTCTCCTACCTGCCTTTTGTCATTTTCAGTGAACCTTAAGAAGGTAAAGGCAGAAGCATTCCTTCTTTGCCCCTACACAGTGTCAACAACAGCCAGCCAGGCAAAGGGTTTCAAAAACCCAAGTGGGATTAAGATGATTAGCCACATGGCTCTATTCTACAAACTAGTGGTCAGAATAACAAGAGTTTGCTTATTAGGAGGCCAAGGTGGGAGGATTGCTTGAGTTCAGGAGTTTTGAGACCAGCCTGGGCAACACAGTGAGACTCTGTCTCTATTTAATAAAAATAAAATAAAATAAAAATGTTTAAGTTTGCTTAAACATTTTCAAAGCTTTCTAAAAACAAATGACTGTGTCCATATATATTTAATTATAAAGTAATCATGTAAAATATTCAATCATGTTCAATCATCCATTTATTGTAGACCTGTGAGACGACCATTCTTTTGAATTCTCCTAGTGACTTAGGAGCTCAGTTCAATCCAAGAAAGTTTTTGTATCTTTCAGACAGCTCTAATTGTTTAAAGGTCTTCAATTTAAAGATGAAATCTAGCTTTATATAGCTCTCACTCTTTGGCCCTATGCTTGCCTTGAAAATTAAGGAAGAACAAGCCATCTTCTACAAAACAGCCTTCAAGGGTCTGAAGACATTACAGGTCTTCTGGAAATGCATTCTCTGCTCCTCCAGTAACCTGATCTGCAGTTCTCCTCCTCCATCTTCCTGTGAGCACTTTAGTTTACCGATGATAGGCTTAAAATAAGACACTCACACTGAAGTTCTCCTGGTATGGCCTGAGGCTAGCAAAATAGTGAAGGACTGACTTTCTGTGATCTGAACGCTGAACATCCATCCAGTAAAGTAAAAGCAGCTAGTAGAGTACTGTTTTAAGAATACTGGTTTTAAGGTTTCTGGCAGAGGAAAGACTTGTCGGATTGGACAGAAAAAAAAATCTTATATTTACAACAGATTAAAACATTCACGCATTTTGATATAGAAATGCCATTTTATTTTATTTTATTTTATTTTTTTGAGACGGAGTCTCGCTCTGTTGCCCAGGCTGGAGTGCAGTGGCTGGATCTCAGCTCACTGCAAGCTCCGCCTCCCGGGTTTACGCCATTCTCCTGCCTCAGCCTCCCGAGGAGCTGGGACTACAGGCGCCCGCCACCTCGCCCGGCTAGTTTTTCGTATTTTTTAGTAGAGACGGGGTTTCACCGTGTTAGCCAGGATGGTCTTGATCTCCTGACCTCGTGATCCGCCCGTCTCGGCCTCCCAAAGTAGAAATGCCATTTTATATGAATACAAGTAATGGATTAACAGACAAGCTTTGCAAGACAGAAGCTAACCAACCTAATTTTAATCGTCACCACCTTTTCAGTCAGGAGCTGGGTAACTTCCTGCCATAAGAAGCCTTAGGGGAATACAATTTCCATTGCTTTGTGATGTTAATTTAAGGCAATTATCATAAGTAGACTCCTAAAAAGTTTTGCATATTATTTGTCCTTGTGAAAGCCCAGTGCTGTTGGAGAGTCAGGATGCTGGAGAAGCCCTAGGAAAGGAATAGTCAGAATTTATGTTTTGTTTTGTTTTTGTTTTTGTTGAGACAGAGATTCACTCTGTTGCCCAGGCTGGAACGCAGTGGCACAATCTCTGCTCACTGCAGCTCCCCGCCCCCCGGGTTAAAGTGATTCTCCCACCTTAGCCTCCTAAGTAGCTGGGATTATAGGTGCACACCACCACGTCCCGCTAATTTTTGTATTTTTGGTAGAGAAGGGGTTTCACCATGTTGGCCGGGTTGGTCTCGAACCCCTGACCTCAAGTGATCTACCTGCCTTGGTCTTCCAAAGTGCTGGCATTACAGGCGTGAGCCACCGCACCCAACCTAGAATTTTTTTTTTTTTTTTTTTTTTTTTAGAGACAAGCTTGCCAAGTTG
>NC_045437.1:155472258-155473014 GCF_002776525.5 Piliocolobus tephrosceles
TTTTTTTTGAGACAGAGTCTTGCTCTGTTGCCCAGGCTGAAGTGCAACGGGCGATCTCAGGTCACTGCAACCTCCACCTCCCTGCAACCTCTGCCTCCTGGGTTCAAGTGATTCTCCTGCCTCAGCCTCCCAAGTAGCTGGGATTACAGGCGCCTGCCACCACACCTGGCTAATTTTGTATTTTTAGTAGAGATGGGGTTTCAACACCTTGGCCAGGCTAGTCTCAAACTCCTGACCTCGGGCGATCCACCCACCTTGGCCTCCCAAACTGCTAGGATTAAAGACGTGAGCCACTGCCTCCGGCCTCCATTTAGTATTTTCATGGCACCTGCAATTTCATTTTTTTCTCGGCAGGAAGGGCAAGAATAAAACTGCTTCTCCAGTTCATTTGGCTGTATTAGAACAGTTTTGTTGTGTATGGAGGGGGAAAAAAATGGGCATTTTTTTCTCCTTGACACTTCCGGGACCACTATGCATTTAAGTTACGTGCTGAGCTTGACTGTGGTGGGAAGAAAGATGACCCTGGGGTCCATGGCTCAGTGGTCCCGTAACCCACTAGGAGGCCTCCTTGAGCAATTTCCAGGTGTGGGAGAGGATTCACCTGTTGGATTGGTTCCCCCACCCCCACCCCCACCCCGCCACGTTGCATGGATCAAAATTGGAATAGAACAGCTGAAAGTGCTGGAGGATAAATAAGGACCAGCTGGAAGGCTGAGCGTGGTGGCTCACACCTGTAATCCCAGCACTTTGGGAGGC
>NC_045437.1:155483014-155509473 GCF_002776525.5 Piliocolobus tephrosceles
ACTTTGGGAGGCCAAGACGGGTGGATCACGAGGTCAGGAGATGGAGACCATCCTGGCTAACCCAGTGAAACCCCGTCTTGGCCTCCCAAAGTGCTGGGATTACAGGCTTGAGCCACCGTGCCCAGCCTGTGATTTTTAGGGTAATTCAATGGGCTTGAAGAACATGCAATGGCCTGGGACAAAGTTTGTTGGGCCTGCAGAGGAGTCAAGGGTTTGTGACAAAAGTCTGTCCTGGTGTGTTGACATACTTCAGTCTTTCCTCCTGCAAAACGAGTTCAGTTAATGAAAACTCAGGGAGGGAACCAGAGGCAATCGTTTCCTTTGGTGTTCTGGACTAAATTTAGGCAGCTAAGGGAACAACTTCATCTTGGGCTTTGGGAAGAACAAAGAATTGACAGACAGGAGTCTGGTGGTGGGTGAGGTCAGAGAGGCCTTGAGGCTTCTTCATCAGTTCAGCATGTCAAAATACATTTTGGGGTATTGGTTTCTGAGCCCCAACACCCAGTTACTGTACTTGAATGCTTCCAGGGATGGGGAATTCACCACTTTAAAGGAAGCTCTTTCGTCTCTCAGTGTGTCTGCTACCTGAGCCTAGAACAGACAGCAGAGTCATGCCAGCTAAATAGAAACTTTCAGGCCCAGCCAGTCGCGATGGCTCACATGTGTAATCCCAGCATTTTGGGAGGCTGAGACCAGCCTGGGCAGCATGGCGAAACCCTGTCTCTATTTAAAACTAAATCCAAACTTGCCCATTTCCTCTGGACACATTCTTTCTGGCTCCTTCCAGCATCTTTTGTAAACCCAGGTGTCACTGTTCTGGTTAAAATCCTTCAGTGGCTCTCCTTTCTTGGGATCTAGCCAGGATCCCTGCCTGGCCTACTGGCCTTGCTGACCTCTGCAACCTCATCTTCTCCATTCTCTACCTGCCCTGCCCCCCAGCCCCTCCTACCCCAAATCTTGCAATTCTCTTACCAGGCCATGCTCTCTCTTGCTCTGACCAACTCCCCTTTTCTCAGAAAATTGCTCATTCTTCAGTTCTCCAGGATCACTTCCCTGACCCCAAGACTAGATTGGGTCCCTTGCTTGCTTATTCATGGTTGTAGCACGCTGGACTTCTCTTTACTAGTACTTGTCAACGCTGAAATTCTCCATTTACTTGAGCAATTAGTTCACTAATGTCTGCTCCTCCACTCGATGGTAAAGTTCAGGCGAGCAGGGCTCCGAGTGTGCTCTCTTTGCCTCTCCAGCACCTAGCAATGTGCCTGGCAAGTATTCACCGGATGGATGGATTACTCACTCCAGGAAGGCGGGCCCCAACCTGCTTGGCTGTGGAGACGCCTGGAAGTGGACCTATCTATCCCTGACCCGGGCCACCTGATATCCCTTAGGATGAGGCGGTGCCCGGGAAACTCCCAGGGCAAGAAGGACACAGCATAGCTCTGACTGGCATCCAGCTGCCAACTGGAAGAGGGCGCTCCGACTCTGTGCTTAGGGACCTCAGTTTTCCCACCGGTTCCCAGCAGGGTCGACCGCGAAGGGCCCTTGCCGCCCTGGGTAGACCCAGGGCATGCGCCACGGGCTGCGGCGGTCTGAGGAGCGGGGAGCCGCTCTGTGCCCCCGCAGGCCGCCGCTCCGGGCGAGGGCGCTCCAGGCTGGTCTTCTGGAGCAGTCGTGCGCTGACGGGGCCCCTCTGGCTGGCAGGTGGTGGCGCAGTGCGCGTCGGGAAGGCGGCGGGCTATCCGGTCCTCGGCTGCGGAGGGCACCATGGTCGGTGGCGAGGCGGCAGCTGCAGTGGAGGAGCTGGTCTCCGGGGTGAGGCAGGCGGCCGACTTCGCGGAGCAGTTCCGCTCCTACTCAGAGAGCGAGAAGCAATGGAAGGCACGCATGGAATTCATCTTGCGCCACCTGCCCGACTACCGCGACCCGCCCGACGGCGGTGGCCGCCTGGACCAGCTGCTGTCCCTCTCCATGGTCTGGGCCAACCATCTCTTCCTAGGCTGCAGGTGCGGACCCCTGCCGGCCGGCTGATCCTGTCCCCTGTCTTCCGACCCTCAAGCCCTCTCCCAGGGCTCACCCCTGACCCGAACCTCTGCCCCAGACTGAACCCGCTCCCAACCTCCATCCGCATTGGCCGGCCCGAAGACTGATTCCCACCCTGAAGGCCCCTTGGAACGATCCTTATCTTTGAGCCTCAGTTTTCTCTTCTGGTAAAAGGGTGGTTATGATGACTGTAATAATTAAAGGGTGAAGAGCTAAACACATGGCGGGTTCAAAAGTTGCTATTGTTATTTGTATTACTACTATCATTAGCTCAAACCATCACCTTTGCAGTGTGCATTCGAAGTCCGTTAGGCCCTGTCACCTACATGGCAAGGCGCAGAGACAGAAACGGAGATCCCCATTTTACAGATGAAAAAGCTTAGGGAGGGAAGTGATATAACTAGGACCATGCAGCTTCTGGCAGGTTTGGTGGATTTTAACCACTAATGACAGGATGTAATCTGTATCCTATGGCTTTTTGTCCTCACTCCACAGCCCACTGGGTCCTAAGTAGGAACCAGCTTCACCTCTCTGCTTTCCCTCTTATGAAAATGACCGATGCCTTTTTGTCAAGGTCCCAAAGCCCACTTCATCCTGGCTGCTGCACCAAAAGGACAAAGGCCCGCTTTTGAAGTGCCTGATAAGGCATTCCCTTCACCCCTCCATGAGGAAGGTGGCAAATCTTGAGACTCCCTATTAGAGAGCCTCCATTTTCCTGAAATTGTGTCAGGAAAATAGGGTGACTTGGTTTGATCTTGGTTTCTACACCTATTATGGTTGCCTAACTCTGGTCATTTGGCCCCTCCAGGCCTAAGCCACTTGGTTTTGCTTCACATATTGGGGTTTATTAGAACAGAATGTAGGGAACCAATGCCAGAGACACTCGTCCCTTTTCCCTGCCTTCTAGGTGCTCCTGGGAAATCCTGGTTTTCCATGGTTAGGCAAATGTCAGAGAATTGGGCAAATAAATAATGTTTTTGTTAGACTGACATTCCATGTACTTAAAAAATAAACAAAAATATTTTGGCCCTCATCCTGTATCTGAGAATATCTGTTGTTGGATGTACAGTGCCTCTGTTCTTCTAAATCTTGAAACATTTGCTTTACTGGTATTTATAAAGTCCACTTCTGTATCTACAAGCAAGAAGTGTTCACAGGACCAGGCGCAGTGTCTCACGCCAGTAATCCCAGCACTTTGGGAGACCAAGGTGGGAAGATCACTTGAGGTCAGGAGTTCGAGACCAGCCTGGCCAACATGGTGAAACCCTGTCTCTACTAAAAATACTAAAATTAGCCGGGCGTGGTGGCACACGCCTGTAATCCCAGCTACTCAGGAGGCTGAGGCAGGAGAATTGCTTGAACCTGGGAGGTGGAGGTTGCAGTGAGCCAAGACCACACCACTGCACTCCAACCTGGGGGATAGAGCAAGACTCCATCTCAAAACCTTGTGCTGAACATGTATAGGTTGGCCCTGCAGTATCAGATCAGTTCTCTGAGAGTTGATTTTATGGTTGAGCAACCTGCAGTTTCTTATTAATTCACAATGACAATTCTTCCGACGTTTTTACCTTATTACTTTTTATTGTGCAGTTACAATAAAGACCTTTTAGACAAGGTGATGGAAATGGCTGATGGGATTGAAGTGGAAGACCTGCCACAATTTACTACCAGAAGTGAGTTAATGAAAAAGGTAAATAGGATTTCCAAGTGTATGTGATGAAATGGTGTAGAGTTAACAGTCCCTGCTTTGATGACACTATATTAGAGTATATTGTTTTTGAGTGCTCTTGTTTACTACCCCAAAGACCTATACCTTTTCATTATTATTTCCCCATAATTGGTATAACCTTTTCAGAAGTAGTTGACAACACATTGTGATGAATTATGCGTTGTTGATGAGGTAACACATAAGCTTAACCTCTTCTGGGTGTTTAGGAACATTGTTTTGAGATTTTTGCTTGATGTTTAAAAAAATGTTGGCTAGAATACTTGTTTCCTACTTGTTAAAAAATCTTGTTGGTAATAGAGTAACTAACTCATCCTTACCCTGGCTGTGAGTGCTGACCTGAGTAGTTTGGCTTCTCTGATTTGCTGATAGGAATGCGGCTGGAGCAATGTCGATACCATAGCTGTTCTCTATCCTGTGGGGTCTGATCTCAGGCGATGGGTTTTTTACAGTGAGTCTTGCCTAGAGTCTTGAATCTGGATGCTGGAGCTGGGCCTATAGAGAGTGTGGCAGAAAGAACCTCAGAGTATGGAGCTGGGCATCCTAGCTATTAATACTTTTCAGAATCACCCCCAATATGTACTTGTTTCACATTTATCTGCTCAGGCAGCAGAATTAATTGCTCGCTTATCTTCCAAAATTCCTTTGGCACTTTATCCAGACCTCTTTTAAAGCAGTTGTGACCTTCAGGGAAGAGATGGTATCTAAAGTTTTATTTAGTCTTTAGTACTCCCAAACCTAGTATACTTATACCCCAGAGAAGGTACTCAGAAAATACTTATAAAATCGACTGAAGCAATAGAGTAAAAAGCTACTGGTCCCTTTTTAGGTCTGCCCTTAGAAACATAGGTAAGCCCATTGCTCTACATTCAGGTCTTGTCTTGGGAGGTGGGGCACATACAGAGGTCCTCTTCCATATAGGTGTCAAGGAACTAGTCAAATCCTCAGTTGCTCCTAAAGTATTTCAGTCCCAAATAGCACACCCCACTTGATTTTCAGGATGGTTTGTTTTTCTTTCTTTTTTTTTTTTTTGAGACGGAGTCTCGCTCTGTCGCCCAGGCTGGAGTGCGGTGGCCGGATCTCAGCTCACTGTAAGCTCCGCCTCCCGGGTTTACGCCATTCTCCTGCCTCAGCCTCCCGAGTAGCTGGGACTACAGGTGCCTGCCACCTCATCTGGCTAGTTTTTTTGTATTTTTTAGTAGAGACGGGGTTTCACCGTGTTAGCCAGGATGGTCTCGATCTCCTGACCTCGTGATCCGCCCGCCTCGGCCTCCCAAAGTGCTGGGATTACAGGCTTGAGCCACCGCGCCTGGCTGTTTTTCTTAAGAAAGTATTCTTTTAGTTTTAATCTGAACCTGGGGAAAAGCTTCAGGTTGGTTTTTGAGATGCTATTATGTTTTTAAAATTGGCTGTTACCTCAACGCAGTACTCCTGACAAAAAATAAATAAATAAGTAAAACCAGCTGTTACAAAGGGGCTACTGTTTTTAGCCAGGGGGCAATGTGAATTGGGAGTTTGTGGCTTTTTGGATCTTCTCATGTAATACTTAAAAACATACTGGGCAGTCCTTGGGTGTCCTACAGTGAGGTTCTTGGGGCCCAGCCAGGGAGGAGCTAGATAGTTTCTGGCTGCTGGAGTATACCTTATGGGGCAGAGGCAGAGGTAGGCAGGGAGTGAGGTGAGCCTTTATTTTAAATTTATTTTTTAGAGAGAGTCTCACTTTGTCACCCAGACTGGATTGCAGCGGCATGATCTCGGCTCACTGCAACCTCTGCCTCCAAGGCTCAAGTGATTCTAGCACCTCAGCCTCCTCAGTAGCTGGGATTACAGCCGGGTACCACCACACCCAGCTAATTTTTGTATTTTTAGTAGAGACGGTTTTGCCATGTTTTCCAGGCTGGTCTTGAACTCCTGGCCTCAAGTGATCTGCCCAGCCTCCCAAAGTGCTAGGATTACAGGCGTGAGCCACTGCATCTGGCCGAGCCTCTATTTTTTAACTGCTTGTGGTAGATTCTTTCCTTTTTGTTTCTAAGAGGTTTTCTGATTTTCCTTTTTTTTTTTTTTTTTTTTTTTGAGACGGAGTTTTGCTCTTGTTGCCCAGGCTGGAGTGCAATGGTTCAGCTCACTGCAACCTCTGTCTCGCAAGTTTAAGTGATCCCTTGCTTCAGCCTCCCGAGTGGCTAGGATTATAGGCACCTGCCACCATGCCCGGCTATTTTTTGTATTTTTAGTAGAGATGGGGTTTCACTATGTTGGCCAAGCTGTTCTCCAACTCCTGACTTCAGTTGATCTGCCCACTTCAGCCTCCCAAAGTGCTGGGATTACAGGCGTGAGCCACCGTGTCTGGAAAGGTTTTCTGATTTTTTTATATCAGTTCTCCATTATACTTCTCTGTCTTATATGTTTTCTGAAAGGTATCTGAACTCCTTCCAGTCATGTTGGGTATTAGAGATCAGAACACCTAATGACATTGGGCTGCAGACCCCAGTAGGAGACTGAGGAGGTTTGGCATGTCCCAAACATTATAGACCAGTGTGAAATGTGTGTGTGTGTGTTTGTTAGGAAGGGTCTTTCTGAAACATCCTAAAGGGGTCTTATACCTAAAAAATGTACAGAGCCCCTGCCCTGGGATGTTCATTCTTGACACTGTCATTGCACAGTGTGAGTCTACAGAGAAGAGTCCTCAGGCATGAAATTATCATCTTGAAACCAGTGCCGCCATCTTACTAATCATTAGCAGTTAGCTATGTGGAAGAAACCTGTACAGAGGCCATACTTCAATAGCATTTTTGAATTGTGTGTTGCAACTTCCTTCAAATAAAACTTACGTTTTTCTAGGTAGCCAGGTTTAACTTTAGTCTGTTGATGCCACTGTAAGTGAAATTCAGCTGATTCTGAAAAGTGAGATACTTCGTGGGTGCATAGAGTTTTGCCAGTTTTGTTTTGTTTCGCAGTTTTGTTTGCATAGAGTTTTGCCAGTTTTGTTTTGTGCCTAGAGTTTTGCCTGTTGCTCAGGCTGGAGTGCAGTGACTTGCTCACAGCTAACTGCAGCCTTGACCTCCCAGGCTCAAGTGATCCTTGAACCTTAGCCTCCCCAGTAGCTGGGACTACAGGCATGCGCCACCATGCTTGGTTAATTTTTGTAGAGACCGGGTTTCGCTGTGTTCCCCAGGCTGGTCTCAAATGATCCAACCGCCTCAGCCTCCCAAAGTGCTGGTGTGAGTCACTGTGCCTGGTGAGTCTTTAAGACTTCTAGATAAGCCCATTCTGGGAACGAGTCATCTGATCTGTGTACCATGACAAATTTGTGTGGTATTGAAGGCTGTCCTCTCTCCATTGAAGGCCACTGGAAAGAGAGCCATGAGGACTTTGCAGCAGTTTTGTCCTTTGCTTGCAGTCTTTGCACACATGATAGAGGATGCTGATAAACATTAGGCAACATTGCCAGCCCATAGACAAAATACTCCTGATGTCCAGCCATACACTTGAAAACGTCTGTTGTTGTTCTGCCCAGAATTGATCTTTAGCTAAAAAATTAGAGTTCAGTTGAGTTTTAAAGCTAGCTACCAAGTGGGAGTAAATTTCCTGGCATTGTTGGTATCTCAAGACAGACAGTGATGATGATTTGGAGGCACAGGCTCTTTAAGATTTTAAAAATACTTTATGGCTATTCTGCAGCTTTGAGGCAAATACAGCTCTGCAATCTGTCCAGCTCTTTTTTTAAGTCTGAGAAAAGAAATGAGCATTGGTTTCTGACAGGTGGGATTTGTTGGACAGTTGCAGTATATAATTTTTTTTTTCTTTTGAAAGGAGATTCAAACACACATACATTGAGTAAACAATCTTGATTATCTAACTGCCATCCTAGGATCCTGCTAGCAGCCTTTGTGGTTGCTCACCTTACCAGTTAATGAGCAATAATTAACAAAGAGCAGCAGCTGACTCAGGAAAGGTGTCATTGCTATGACTGTCAGAGTTGATATTTCCAAGGTAATGTCTTAAGGAGAAAGGAGTGATTGACTAGGAAGCTATCATTACTGACTCAAAGAAGCTGTCAACCTAATTACGTGGTCCGTTTTTTCTGAGAATACTTTTCTCCCAAGAGGGAAAATGGCAGTATGAAAAGTGACTATGAAGGCCAGGCATGGTGGCTCACACCTGTAATCCTAACACTATGGGAGGCCGAGGCAGGCAGATCATGAGGTCAGGAGTTCGAGACCAGCCTGACCAACATGGTGAAACCCCCATCTCTACTAAAAATACAGAATTTAGCTGGGCGTGGTGGTGCGTGCCTGTAATCCCCGCTACTCAAGAGGCTGAGGCAGGAGAATCACTGGAACCTGGGAGGCAAAGGTTGCAGTGAGCTGAGATCGCACCACTGCACTCCAGCCTGGGCAACAGAGCGAGACTCTGTCTCAAAACAAAAAATAATAAATAAAAAGAAAAGTGACTATGAAATTTGAAAGGCCAGGTGCATTGGCTCATGCCTATAATCCCAGCACTTTGGGAGTCTGATGAGGTGGGCGGATCATTTGAGGTTGAGAGTTCAAGATCAGCCTGGCCAACATGATAAAACCCCATCTACTAAAAATACAAAAATTAGCCAGGTGTGAGAGTACATGCCTGTAGTCCCAGTTACTGTGGAAGCTGAGGCAGGAGAATCACTTGAGCCTGGAAGATGGAGGTTGCAGTGAGCCGAGATTGCACCACTGTACTCTAGCCTGGGTGATGGGGTGAGACATTTAAAAAAAAAAAAGAAAGAAAAAGAAATTTCAAAGAAAAGTTAGAAAAACAAGTGTGCCTGCTTTTGTGCATTTTGTCATCTTGGTAAGCTCTGAGGTACTAGAGCTGCCGCTTCCTTGGTGGAAGCAGCTGTGATTCTAAGATGGTGCAAATGTTGGTGAGTATTAAAAAAAAAAAAAAAAAAAAATCAGCCTGGCCTGGTGGCTCTGCCTGTAATCCCAGCACTTTGGAAAGCCGAGGTGGGAGAATTGCTTGAGCCCAGGAGTTCCAGACCAGCCTGGGCAGGATAGTGAGACTTTTGTCGCAACAAAAAATAAAATAAAAACTATCTGGGCATGGTGGCACATGCCTATGGTCCCAGCTACTCGAGAGGCTGAGGTGGGAGGATCACTTGAGCCTGGGAGGTTGAGGCTGCAGTCAGCCATGATCGTACCACTACACTCCAGCTTGGGTGACAGAGTGAGACCCTGTCTCAAAGAAAAGTTAAAAAAAAAATCAGCCTGTCAGATTAGTTAAATCAGAGGTCTTGTTGTACCCCAAGATAAACGCTCTTTGGACAGCTACTTGTCTTTTACTCTTTATCCACTAGAAATAGAAGCCAGAAAAGGTGTGTCTCTTCCCACAGACCAGTCTTGTCTGGAGCTCATCAGTCAGTAGTGGATCACCTGCAAACACCTGTGGAAAAGACGGTATTCACAGCAGCCCAAACCGGCGGCAGCTGTGTGCTTCCATAGCGTTGGTCTGTCCTGTCATTTGAGAGATGGCTTAGGGGATTTTTTCTCTTTGGACTTAAGATGGTTACTTAGGCATTCCCCTAAATGATGAAAGTCTTCTTATAATTTGCTTTTGCTGAGGAATTTTTTTTTTTTTCATCTCAAAAAGACTGACTGGGACCGTGCGCAGTGGCTCACGCCTCTAATCCCAGCACTTTGGGAGGCCATTGTGGGTGGATCATGAGGTCATGAGTTCAAGACCAGCCTGGCCAAGATGGTGAAACCCCGTCTCTACTAAAAACTACAAAAATTAGCCAGGTGCAGTGGCAGGCACCTGTAATCCCAGCTACTTGGGAGGCTGAGGCAGGAGAATTGCTTAGACCCGGGCAGCAGAGGTTGCAGTGAGCCGAGATTGCGCCACTGCACTCCAGCCTGGGTGACAGAGTGAGACTCCATCTCAAAAAAAAAAAAAAAAAAAAAAAAAAAAAAAAAACACTGACTGGTCTACCTAGGAAACAGGTCATACCTTGAAATCTCTGATTACTAAAAAGACTCTCAGATTGATTCACTTGCACTGCTAAATGTTAAGGAAATTCATTCAAATACAAGGTGACAGCCAAAGTGATTTTTTCACACCCTGCTTAAAAGTTGTCTAAAGCCAAGTTTAAATTTACCAGAGGTGCTAGAGAGTACCCAGAAAGAATAGCTCTGCTTCATTTCACCACTATTTGAAGACATGCTTTTACAGTTTCTAATAGTGTGAAATCCAGAAATATATAACCTTCACATCTAAATATCCTGACTCAATGTGAAATGTTGTGAATTACTACCTGAACTGACTGCTTTTAATTTAGAACAATAAGTGTTTGTGTGACTCTGTTTTTAGAACCTTTGACTGCAAAGCATGCCAGGAAAAGTATTTTAAGCATTTCCATTATCACTTTAAATTGTGAACATTTATAGATTGCAAGTGACAAGATAGGAAAATCAAGTTCTGGCTTCCAAATGGATGGTGTGGTCAATGTTTTGCTGAATTTTCTGTATGTTGTAAAATATTAATAATTTCTGAGTATACTTACTGTCTGGATAGTACATAAATATTACATCACTGCTATATTTTAATTTATGAAGATGAATTTGATTCACTGGACTACGTGGTTATATAACTTTTTCTTTTCTTTTTTTCCCAGCATCAAAGCTAAGCCAGAAGATTTATCACATTTTCATCATCAGCTACAGGATTAGAAAGGAGGCTGGGATGAATGTGACATAGACCACAGCAGCTCTCTTAAGACTCCTGGTATTACCAACATAAAGAGGCAGGTGGAATGAGAAGGACTCTGTCTAGATTGGCTTTTTTAACATTCTCATTTTTTCCAGTAGTTATCACTGTAAAAGTATGCATGGATATTTATGTATTTATAAATCATGTACTCTAAGATGAGTTCATCAACATTGTAAAAGCCCTCTTTTCTATTTTCAGTTCTCTCTTTTTTTTTTTTTCTTACCACCAAGATTTCACTCTGTCACCCAGGCGGGAGTACAAAGGTGCAGTATTGGCTCATTGCAGCCTTGAACTCCTGGGCTCATATTTTCAGGTTTTTTTGTTTTTCGTTTTGTTTTTTTGAGACAGAGTTTTGCTCTGTCACCTAGGCAGGAGTGCAGTGGCGCGATATATTTTCAGTTTTTAAATGTCAGAATTTTTGTTTAAAATGCCTTTTTGGGCTGGGCACAGTGGCTCACACCTGTAATAATCCCAGCACTTTGGGAGGCCGAGGTGAGCGGATCACCTGAGGTTAGGAGTTTGAGACCAGCCTGACCAACACGGTGAAACCCCGTCTCTACTAAAAATACAAAAAAAATTAGCTGGGCGTGGTGGCGGACATCTGTAATCCCAGCTACTCACGAGGCTGAGGCAGAAGAATCGCTTAAACCTGGGAGGTAGATGTTGCAGTGAGCCAAAATCGCACCGTTGCACTCCATCCTTGGTGACAAAAGTGAAACACTCTCAAAAAAATAAAAATGATAAAATAAAATGCCTTTTTGTTGTTGATGTAATGGCAGGTAATGAATTTTATAGTTTAGATTTTTCGACAATGTACCTTTAAGTGCAATTCTCTTTTATGGCCTTTTTCTTCCCCCACCAAGGCAAATCATATCCTTTAACTCCTATTTCCACCTGAAATTTATACCATACCTGTACCCAACTACCACACATACTCATCCTTTTTTAAGAAATGAGAATCAAATCATAGACTTGAAGTACCCACCAGCTCATGGAAAGAGGCGGCCTACCAAAAAGCATCTGGCCTTAGTTTAAAAAGCATTGACACAGGATTCCAGGGCTTTGTCTGGTCAGCCAGTTGATTTGTAAATTCTGTCTCCCAGTCTGCTTTTCTGGAGGAAGCCTGAGGCTTGGGTCTTCTAGACTTGAGGAACCACCTTGCACATAGCCTCTTAAGAAATGCTTGTTGCAGTCCTGCTTTGCTCTGAAATTTTGCTGTTAATGTTCCTCAACTAAGTGTCTGTTCTGTACCTCCTCTCTGCTCCTCTTTCTTGTTTAGTCCGCTCCATTAAGTAAATAGGTCTAGGCATAAATACTGGGAGAGGGGCTTCATTTGGGAGGCAGTAGTTTAAGTTTATCACAGGAGGGGTCACTCAACAGTGGTAGGCACTGTGCTTGGTACTAGCGATAGTGGCAAATAAGACGCTGGATCCTGCAGGCCGGGCATGGTGGTTCACGCCTGTAATCCCAGCACTTTGGGAGGCACGGTGGTCAGATCACAAGGTCAGGAGTTTGAGACCAGCCCAGCCAACATGGTGAAACTCCACCTCTACTAAAAATACAAAAATTAGCTGGGTGTGGTGGCATGTGCCTGTAATCCCAGCTACCCAGGAGACTGGGGCAGGCGACTCGCTGGAACCCAGGAGGCAGAGTCTGCAGTGAGCCAAGATTACACCACTGCACTCCAACCTGGGCAACAGAGCAAGACTCCATCTTAAAAAAAAAAAAAAAAAAAAAGCATTTTCTTAGTCTGAGTAGGAAGCTTATGAAAAAAAGAGAAGAAAATGCATTTCCATTGGTTTCTCATAAATTCCATTTCTTTATATGATATGATGCCCTGATAAAATAATAATAGCCTTTCAGGAATGCATGCACTGCATAAAGCAAGTTTAAATTGTGGAATGATTTCCCTTCCATTGCTTTTATTTATTTTTGTTTTTTCAGAGCTGGGGTCTATCACTCTGTCACCCAGGCTGGAGTGCAGTGGTGCAGTCATAGCTCACTGCAGCCTCAGACTACTGGCCTCAAGTGATTCTCTTGCCTCAGCCTCCCAAAGTGCTAAGAATACAGGCAGGAGCTACTAAACCCGGCCTCCTTTAGTTTGTTTTTGAAGACTTCTCTAGTTAATCAAAATCAAGTTTTGTTTCAATTTTCTAATAGGTTTTCTCTCATTGTTTCCTCACTTAAACTGCTTTTCTTCTCGTGTTTTACAATTTCTGTGGCTATCTCACATATAAAATTAACCAGTATTTTAGAATTTCATCCTTTATTTCTGGAATAGAAAATGGCAAAGAAATCTAAATGTTTCCATTTCAGCAATAGTCGTATAGGTAAAATGGCCCACTGTCAGCCTTGAAACAGTACCTCATATCACATAGAAGTTCATATACAGTGTCTTGCTGAAGACTTGGGGTAAAGATACAGTGAGATCATAGGAAGGGACAAGTAATAAATAGGAGGAGAACTTTTTTTTTTTTTTTTAAATCCAAACTACACCTAGAAAACTGCTTTCTGAAACATTCCTTAGTCTGTGGCTCACCTGATAATCTACCTTATCAGGAGGTAAGGATTCTGTCTGAACTCAGGATCCATTTGGATCGGTGGCCTACCTATGGGCAATGAGAGGAATCATATTAACTGTCACTGTCCATCCTCTGATGCTTTGTAGTCTGTAGTAAAATAGGTACTGTCCCATCTAAAAAATGAGAATTGTGTTACCCTAAATGTCAGATAAGTTGGTGTTTCTCAGCTCTCCAGCTCTAAAGAATCTCTGCTGGGTATCCCTTTATGTCTGCAAGGAGACTGTCAGCTTCTGGTACCTAAAACATCTAGTTATGGCTGTCATTCTTAACTAGTTTAGGGATACCTTTCTGTAGGAATAAGAGTAAACACAGATCTTCAGAGGCAAGCGTTTTAGAACTTATTGAAGACTTTTGGTCATATGGAAACTTCAACAAAGAGTGCACCCTTAAAAAAAATCTCTACTGTCACTGGGTATGTGTATCTGCGTGTGTGTGTGTATATACATACATACATACACATACATATATATAATGAAAAGCAAGCCAGGCAAGATTGTTTCTTCCCCAAAGTTCACTCTGTCTGTTCTTTCTTTCTTTTTTTTTAAGTTAGAGACAAGATCTTGGTATGTTGTCCAGGCTAGAATACAATGGCTGTTCACAGGTGCAGTCACAGTGCACTACAGCCTTGACCTTCTGGCCTCAAGCCATCTTCCCACCTCAGCCTCCAGAGTGGCTGGGATTACAGATGCATGCTGCGCACAGCTCACTCTGCCTTTTCTAAAGTTAGGACTCCTGGGGCTAGGTGGTGGTGGTGTTGGTTACCCTTCTGATTTTGGTTTGGAAGGTTTTCACAATGACTGCAGTAGGGTCAGAGTCCTCTGCATGTGGTCCTATCAGTGATGGATGTGGGCCTGAAGCCCTGCTCATCCACACACACTAGACCAAATGAGAAGATAGGGTAAAAAGACTATCATCTGAACAGATTTCTTGGAAATCAAAGAACAGAAAATAAAAATTGAGGCTGGGTGCAAAGGCTCCATGCCTATAATCCCAGCACTTTGGGAGGTGGGAAGATCGCTTGAATCCAGGAGTTCAAGACCAGCCTAGGTAACGTAGTAAGACCCCATCTCTACAAAACAATTTAAAAAAATAGACAGGCACAGTGGTGCACACCTGTATGTAGTTCCAGCTACTTGGGAAGCTGAGGTGGGAGGATTGCTTGAGGCCAGGAGGTTGAGGTTGCAGTGAGCCATGATAGAGCTGCTGTACTCTAGCCTGGCCAATGAGTGAGACCTTGTCTCAGAAAAGAAAGATGGAGAGAGGATGAGTGACATTGACACTATTTAGTCCCTATTCTTACCTACACTAGAGCTAGAGCTTTTTTCCTTGATGTTGTGTCAGACAGGGATGCCTCTTTAGAATATAAACCAGTGGTCCTAACCCAAGTCCTTTCTTTGCCAGCCTCATAGACTAATGAACCAACGAACCCAAAGTATCCTTGAATGTAGCCCCTTCCAGCCTCATTTGCCTTGGAGAATGTTGCTGTTAGGGGTCTGAGGCAGGTCTAGGTCCTCACCTAATATGACAGAGAGGCAATGAACAGTAAAGAGGTCAACCTTGAGCTGTGTGGACCTAGTGACTAAAGTTCTTGCTTTGCTATGAAAGTTGGCACCAAAATCTCATGCTTCTAGGGCTGCATTTTCCATTCCTTCTGACACTTTCATAGTAAGAATGTTGAATTGTCCCTGGTGTGAGCTGGTAGGTAGTCCTTCAAATTGAGTGTTACTTTACCTCAGTGTAGGCATTTGCAAAGTGGGGATGATTCTTACTTCAAACTTTATTGGAGGATTCAGTGGAAAAATGAATGTCTATGAGTACCTGGCACTTAGTAGGCTCTCACTGCTTCATTCCTGCCCTGGTTTCCCTCTAAGCCCAAGGAGGAAAGATAGGAAAGCTTTTCAACTAACTTGGATTTACACAAAACAGGTGCCCACAATCATCCCATGCAACCAGGGTCCAACCCTGCAAAGGGCTGCAAAAGTGGACCTTTTCGGTTTAATTTGTGGCGCAGAGCCCAATAGGCAATCTGGCACCCATTAGATGCTAGGTAAATTGTCAGATACTAGGTGCACTGTCACCCCTGTACTGCTGGATCTAGGAGGTCTGGAGCTTGTGCAGCCTGTGGGTATGCGCCTTTCATTGTGAGCATGGCCTTTGCTCCAGCACTTGCTATGTGGCAGGAGGCTTATCCTGGAGTTTGTTGGTTTTTGTTTTTGTTTTTTTGAGATGGAGTTTTGCTTTTGGTGCCCAGGCTGGAGTTCGGTGGTGCGATCTTGGCTCACTGCAACCTCTGCCTCCTGGTTTCAAGCGATTCTCCTTCCTCAGCCTCCTGAGTAGCTGGGATTACAGGTGCCCGCCACCACACCCAGCTAATTTTTTGTATTTTTAGTAGAGATGGGGTTTCATCATGTTGGCCAGGCTGGTCTCAAACTCCTAACCTCAGGTAATCCACCAGCCTCACCCTCCCAAAGTGCAGGGATTACAGGCGTGAGCCACCACGCCCAGCCTATCCTGGAGTTTTGTCCTACAAACTAGATTCCTTATCACTCTGGCTGTGAATTTTGGGCCCCAGCTCACTACAGAACCCAATTCCCCTTAAATCAGCTATTTTCAACATCTCAGGTGGTAAGACTATGACTCAGATTCCTTCTTTTTGTATTCACCAAATTATCTTTTATGATGATTTTCTACTTTTTCAACAAAAAACAGAACTGCTGTTTAAGCCGGGAGTGGTGGCCCATGCCTGTAATCCTAGCTACTCAGGAGGCTGAGGCACGAGGATTGCTTGAGCCCAGCAGTTTTGAGTTGTATGTATGGTCAACATACGAGACCCTGTCTCTAAATAAATAAATAAGTAACAAACAGCTGAGGTGGCACGTGCCTGTAGTCCCAGCTACTCAGGAGGCTGATGTTGAAACTGCTTGAGCCCAAGGGTTCCAGGCTGTAGTGAGCTGTGATCATGTGACTGCATTCCAGACTGGACAAGAAAGTGAGACCCACTTAAAATGTGCCCAGAAGCTCAGAGCTTGGACCCTAGAGGTCCCCTGTTATTCTACAGGACTCCTGCCAGCAGCCTATGCATACTTGGCCAGCTGTCTGGAAACCAGTTCTCAATCTTTGGCTTTAATAAAATTTCAGTCTTTAGTACTTGTATTGTTATTCTTAGAGCCTAATCCCTGACTTGGTTTTGAGAGGAAGCCATAGTGACTGTAGTCTCAAGCTGCCCTGTGCAAAAGAAGACCAAGCCCCAAAGAATTAATGTAGCAACACCCTGTCTCTACCAAAACAAACAAACAAACAAAAACTGTCTAAGCACTAAGACAGGAACTTTTTCCTATAGATTAGTTTATCAAACTCGCCACCTCCAAGCCCTGGTATTGCCCTGGCTGGCTTGCAGAAGGTTGTCTTTATTCTAAAGGCAACTTTCCAGCTGATGTTCCAGGGTTTCCACCTCAAACCACAACCTTATGGCCCATACAGGAATACTCCTATGACCAAAGATCTCTGCTACACAGCAAGGTTGCCAGTTTAGCTTTTCTTTGGAGTGCTATTTCTCATCTGTAGCTGAAACTAATAACACGGGCTGAAGTCTCTGGACTTCACCCCGTTGTCTGCCCAGTGTGGTCATTAGGCCAAGCAAAAGCATCTTTTTCTATAGGAAGGGGAAAATCTCCCTCAGATTTAAAATGAGGTTAACAGCTAAGCAACTTCCTGTTGTTTTCTTTGTACTAACATCAACACAAAAACATAAAATTTCCAATTCAATCTTATACAATGACTTTATACAGGGACTAGCCAAAGAACTTCAAACCTTTCTGTTTGATATTCTCTTGTTCAGGAGTGCTGCTAGTCCAGCACTCCTGTACTGGTGGGTTATGGTATTGGCAAAAGATCTTGTTTGTAAAGGGGAAAAGGAAGAGGGCAATATATCCCTTGGGCTTCAGAAATAAAGCACTAAAACCAACCTTTTGCTCTTTATTTGAGATGGAGTCTTGCTCTATCACCCAGGCTGGAATGCAATGGTGCAATCTCAGCTCACTGCAACCTCCGCCTCCAGGGTTCAAGCAATTCTCCTGCCTCAGCCTCCTGAGTAGCTGGGATTACAGGCGCCCTCCACCACCCCTGGCTAATTTTTTATTTTAGTAGGGACAGGGTTTCGCCACATTGACCAGGCTGGTCTCCAATACCTGACCGCACGTGATCCACCTGCCTCGGCCTTCCAAAGTGCTGGGATTACAGACGTGAGCCTCGGCACCCAGTCCCCTTTGCTCTTAGGGGGATTTGCCTCAAGTGCTTTTATGTTTGCATTTTGGCAGTCTTAAAGACACAGTAGAGAACAACTCCTGCATTCCAGAAGAATGACTAAATTGTTCAGGTTGATGGAACCCTAGGGGATCTTTTCAGAGGGGATCTTTTCAGAGACAGGCTTCGATTCCCTTTACAGGAGTTCCCAGCCCAGTGGCACTTTATGAATCTGTCTTCCAAATAAGACTTCAGAGGAGCCAACCTCCCCTAAAAGACTACAGAGGTATCATACTTGTAACCAAGACTGTTACTATTATATAAAGACTTTCTCTAATTGGCTTAAAGGTTACTTTGCTTTCTCCAGGCAGAGCCCACTCTGTTATATATTAGAGTCTTCCCAAATATATTAATCCAGAAGTCACTGATAAACAAAAGCAACATGTGGCCAAGCTTTAGCATTTACTTCCTGAAAGTTATTTCATATGCAAGTTTCTCACGCAAGTCTGAATCTTCCATATGGCAAAGAGAACTCTGGAGCCCAAGTTCTTCCAGGGTTCTTGATTTCAGCCATCAACTAATGTTGAGCTGTGGAGCAGTCAGATAACCAACAAGGTTTGTAATGGGCACAGCTCATTCATCTTTTTGGCTCAACTAAAAATTCCTAGGCCATCCTGTGAACACAAGCAGCACTGAAACCTCAAGATATTTCTGACAAAATTGTTTTAAAAAGCTGTAGTGATGGTGAGGAGAATTCATTGAAGGAAGAATGGCACACATTTAATTGTGTCTTCTTTGTTCAAACAATAAAGTCCTTTCAACAATAAAATTTAGTTTCTAATATCTTTACTGTCATATACTAGAATGACTGATGACAACTAATCTTTCCTCCATCTGGTAACAGTTCATTCCCCCCGTAACTAGATGGGAACTAAAGTAATAGAGCTACCATCTTGGCATAAGGCCTCTGTCCTACGGATAATTTCATTTACCGTGAATAGCTTTGCAACTATTCACTTTTCTATTTAAAAACATGATTCTCACATAACTCAGATTCCACTTGGACTCTACATTGTTGAATGCAATGGAAAAGAACTGTCATAAATACCATCAAGACTACAAAGTTATGATCCCTACTTCTTAAAACCTGGGAGAACTGAAATATGAAACACCTTAGACGTAACTCTGAAGTATACTATGATCCTCAGGGTTATCTCTTAAAGAATACTAAATGAATAAACTAAGTAGGCAGTTAACTTTGTTTAATGAGCATTAAACAGACTGTTACTAATACCACACCTTTAATAACTTACTTCTCTGCTATCTTCCACCTACATGAGTGAATCTAGAGCTGTGGAGCAGTCAGATAATCAACAAGGTTTGTAATGGGCACAGCTCATTCATCTTTTTGGCTCAACTAAAAATTCCTGGGCCATCCTGTGAACACAAGAAGCATGGAAAGTTATTCATATTAATGAAACTTGGTGTGTGGGGTGGGGGGTTGTGGAGGAGAGAAATCCTACAGACTCAAGGATATTTCCAGGAAGGGGAAAAATGTGGCTTATTGATAAGTCAGTCCTTTATATAGAAACCAGAAAGTGTTCCTAAAATCAGTGGAAAACGGTAGTCAAGAAAGCCCTTTCAGCTGAGTGCAGTGGCTCATGCCTGTAATCCCAGTGCTTTGGGAGGCCGAGACAGGATGATCAGTTGAGCCCAGGACTTTGAGACCAGCCTGGCCAACATAGTGAGACACTGTCTCTACAAAAGTAAAAAAATTAGTTGGGTGTGGTGGCATGCACCTGTAGTCTCAGCTGCTCAGGAGGTTGAGGTGGTAGGACAGCTTAAGCCTGGGAGGTTGAGACTGCAGTGAGCTGCCTGGAGTCACTGCACTCCAGCCTGGGAAACAGAGCAAGACCCTGTCTTGGAAAAAAAAAGGAAACCTTTTCACTAGAGTAGACACAAGTCTGTATAAAACTAAATCAAAGTATTTCCACAAATTGGGATGAATGTTGAAGCTCTATAGAATTTCTTTTTTTGTTGTTGTTTTTTTTTTTTTTGAGACGGAGTCTTGCTCTGTCGCCCGGGCTGGAGTGCAATGGCCGGATCTCAGCTCACTGCAAGCTCCGCCTCCCGGGTTTACGCCATTCTGCTGCCTCAGCCTCCCGAGTATCTGGGACTACAGGCGCCCGCCACCTCGCCCGGCTAGTTTTTTGTATTTTTTAGTAGAGACGGGGTTTCACCGTGTTAGCCAGAGTGGTCTCGATCTCCTGACCTCATGATCCGCCCGTCTCGGCCTCCCAAAGTGCTGGGATTACAGGCTTGAGCCACCGCGCCCGGCCTGTATTTTTTTTTTTAGTAGAGACGGGGTTTCATCGTTTTAGCCAGGATGGTCTCGATCTCCTGACCTTGTGATCCGCCCATCTCAGCCTTCCAAAGTGCTGGGATTACAGGCTTGAGCCACTGCGCCCGGCTCGCTCTATAGAATTTCTAAAACCAATCTCAACCTCTGAAAAGATAGCACATTTCTGGATAAGACCATATAGGGTTCAAATCCTAGTTCTATAACTTACTGGCTGGTTGATCTTGAGCAAGTCACTTCATCTATCTGTGCCTAGTTTCATCATCATTTTTATTGTTTTTTTTTTTGAGCCGGAGTCTTGCTGTTGCCTAGGCTGAAGTGCGGTGGTGAGGTCTCGGCTCACTGCAACCTCTGCCTCCCAGGTTCAAGTGATTCTCCTGCCTCAGCCTCCCGAGTAGCTGGGATTACAGGCACATGCCACCATGCCTGGGTAATTTTTGTATTATTAGTAGAGATGGGGTTTCACCATGTTGGCCGGGCTGGTCTTGAACTCCTGACCTGAGGTGATCGGCCCACCTCAGCCTGCCAAAGTGCTGGGATTACAGGTGTGAGCCACCATATTTGTGAATTTGAAATGAAATAATGTATGTTAAAAGTGCTTAGAACAGTGCCTTTCACAGATTATTCTGTGCTAGGGGTATTGTTACAGGGAATTGCACCACACATGCATTTAAACTTTTTAACATCTGAATCCATCAATATAACTTTGTACCAACATAAATAAATGTATTTTAGTTCTAGCCCTAGCATACATTTATGAAACTGACCTAGAGTTTAAAGTAAACACTTTGTACAACTCAACCTTGTGAATCGAAGGTTTATATCTGCTACTTAACCAAAGAAATAGGAATCTGTTCCAAGGCTGCAGAAAAAAGTGAGGATTGAAAAAAGCATATAGATTGAACCTTCTTAAGGATTTTCTCGAAAAGGAATGTGGACGCTATGAGTTTTATGCATGAGTTGAATTTTGTTGGTTAGAACTCACTGACCTCCCTGCAAAGTAACTTCTTTATAATAATCTACCAATACTTGAAATGTTCCTGTTTTAAACTGGGAAAGGCAAAAACAGGTCAAGAATAAAAATCGATGTTGAAGTAGTAACCAGATAGCATTTAATGAAATAAGAGGGGAGACCCTCATGGCTACTGTATATTTAATCTAGGAGTTACTGGAGTGAATGTCTACAATTTGTTTTGGAGCTAAACTATAAAAGCACCACACAATTAAAGCATCTTTTTGGGAGCCACGATTCCAGTGAGTGAATTCCCATTGGTATCAAAGTTCCCTAAGATCATACACTTACCCCAGAATTTGCCAAGTAATAGCTTTTATTTTTTAAGACAGGGTATTGCTCTGTCACCCAGGCTGGAGTGCAATGGCATAATCACAGCTCACTGCAGCCTCAACCTCCTAGGCACAAGCTATTCTGCCACTTCAGCCTCCTAAGTAGCTGTGACTACAGGCAAGCGCCACTATGCTCAATTGATTTTATAAAAATTTAAAGTAGAGACAAAGTCTTATTATGTTGCCCTGGCTGGTCTGGAAGTCCTGGCCTCAAAGTGATCCTCCCGCCTTTGTCTCCCAAAGTGCTGGGATTACAAGTGGGAGCCACCTGGCCCAGCCCATAATCATTTATCCAATCAATGTTAAACATTGCATAATGAATAGAAGCTGCAGATATTGCCATACTGTAACCCAATCTTATGGATATGACAAGAAACTCTTGGGGTTACTGAAATAGCTGTTTTATCTACTAGAGAGACTACACAGGTGGTTCAACAGAATTTACTTGTATATTTTCCATTTTCTATACTATTTGAAGGCATAGGATAGTTTTGTATTAGCTTTCTACAATACTGTGTTTTAAATTTATCCAGTAAACTAAGATGCAGTACAACTTTTATACAACTCAGGAGATTAAAAAGAAAAAAAAAATCTCCACAAGAAGAAGCAACTCAGCAGGCCCTGGCATTAAAACATTTCCCAGAATAAACAGATATGCATTGCATTAAAAGTAATTTTCAAATATTTAAGTTACACCAAGATTTCCCTCCAAGATGTGCCTTTCTCAAACCAATGCAATCAATTCATTGCTAATACTGGGGCATGAATTTTTGGCAAATGTTTATGGTTTTACTTTCTTCATTAATCAAAAATTTTTAAAAGTGCTACCAAGCAGCAAAACAAGTCGCATCAGTTCTCTGCTCGTGGCAGAAGTGCCAACTGTGAAACCACAAAAGGTACAGTTTTAACAGTAAGTAATGCATGAAGAAACTGTAACAAATGGCCTAAATACAGAGTTGGACAGAACCAAACCAGTTATGTCTAGAATTACTCAATTGAAACTAATATAGGTACATTAAAAATAAAGTTGGAGATTGTAATTGCCATTTAGAATCAAATTTGAAGACTTCCTTGATAAAATGTAAGAATGTTCTTTTGAAATTGTAAATGAAACTATCAATAGATGGAGAGCTAGAGACTTATTAACCCCTCCTACACACATAAGGAAATAAGTGACAAAGTCTCTTGCACTGAAGTTATGTATTTTAACAGCTTTACATGTAATATTCATATATAAAAAACTTTTAAGTGCTTTTCTCCAATTTAAAAATCTAAAGAATTCAAAAATAAGGCATTCAATATTTGAAAAAAGTACAGATTTACAAAATGTGTATATTCTGTCATGAAAACTCCACACCAACATTATACACTTGGAAAAAAATACAAACAGGATATATTACAAATTTATGCAGCAATAACTTAGTTCACACCATGCAATAAAAAGTACATTAATCAAGACACACAAGCTTTTGTAGGTTCTAAACTGAAGGACTTTTTTCTTTTTTTTCTGCAGAATCCTTAAAACCTGTGGCACTTAAAATTTGTTAGCCTTTCTACTGAGAGGTAAATTATACACAACAATGATGAAAAAGATTAACAGACCAGTTGTCTATTATGAATCATTCCAGCTTTGTTCAACAATGGCCGAAACTCTTTTCTCATATTCTCGTTTGTTTTCCTGATAAAGCTGTGCTGCCTGGCTATTGGCTGGACTGTTAGGATTCGGTTCATCCAGCAGAGACTAGGAGGAAAGAAAAGAAAAAACAGATTTGCTTAGTTATTCTTTATACTAACAGGGGTCAGATATGGAATATATTACAGAGAAGTTATACAAAACAATAAAGTACTTCAGAGATTAACATGTCATATAATTTTGGGTCTAAATACTTTTAGAAATGATTTGATAAATACTATGAGGTTTCCTGCTGCTAAGGAACTTAAGCTTCGGAAATAATGTTCTCAATTGCCAAGACCTACAAATTTCGGCTGGGTACAGTGGCTTGCGCCTGTTATCCTAACACTTTGGGAGGCCGAGGCAGGAGGATCCCTTGAGCCCAGCAGTTCAAGATCAGCCTGGGCAAAATAGGGAAACCCTGTTTCTATTTAAAAAGAAAAAGAGGTCAGGTGTGGTGGCTCATGCCTGTAATCCCAGCACTGTAGGAGGCCGAGGTGGGCAGATCACCTGAGGTAGGGAGTTCGAGACCAGCCTGACCAACATGAAGAAAACCCCGTAATTTCTAAAAATACAAAATTAGCCAGGTGTGGTGGCGTATGCTTGTAATCCCAGCTACTCAGGAGGCTGAGGCAGGAGAATTGCTTGAACCCGGGAGACAGAGGTAGTGGTGAGACGAGACTGCGCCATTGCACTGCAGCCTGGGCAACAAGGGTGAAATTCCGTCTCAAAAAAAAAAAAAAAGAAAAAAATACCTATAATTTCAAATAAATCAGAAAAGAATATTCTTAAGCATATTGAGATTTTCTCATTAAACCAAGGAAATGAACAGCTTAATTTGGTTAAGATATAATATCAATAAATCTGTCAGTATCCAACATTTTCCAAGGTTAAACTCTACTACTGCAGTTACTTTGCAAATGTCTGATAGTAAAAGTTGGGGGATAAGTCTTATTTCCTTTAATCAACAAAACATATACATTTAGCAGGAAAAGAGTGAGATAGGAAGGTTGAAAAACAATGCTTGTAAGATAACCAGAATTGGCCTGGCACAGTAGCTCACGCCTGTAATCCCAACACTTTGGGAGGCTGAGGTGGGCGGATCATGAGGTTGGATCGAGACCATCCTGGCTAACACTGTGAAACACCATCTCTACTAAAAATACAAAAAACTTAGCTGGGCGTGGTGGCATATGCCTGTAGTCCCAGCTACTCAGGAGGCTGAGGCAGGAGAATCACTTGAACCTGGGAGGCAGAGGTTGCAGTGAGCCAAGATTGAGCCATTGCACTCCAGCCTGGGCAACAGAGCAAGACTCTGTCTCAAAAAAAAAAAAAAAAAAGACCAGAATTAAAGAAGTGTGACAGAAAAAACTTTAAAAAGAACATCACAAACCAACATATTATTTCTGCTCCTCTCAAATCCACAAAACCAAAACACCCCTCACTCCACCCCTCCTAAATTTTCATTCAAAGATCTATTCTGAAATATTCTGCCAGACTGCTTTGGCAAATGGTTACATTAATTTTCCTTTCTTTTTTTAAAACAGAATTTCTTGGATGGGGTAACACATTCAATGCTTATCTGCACTTGGCAGTTTCTTTAGGTTCCTATGGTTTTTCCAAGCCATTTTTTTCTTTTCCACAACCGTTGGCTATGCTTCACGGACACAAATTAGGTCTGACCTGTGAGAACATATAACTTACACAATCAGGAAAGGGACTGCAGACTGGATCCCATGTAGGCACTACTGAAAGAGAAGTTAGCTGAAAAGCATGGATTCTTGTCCAAGCTCTGCCATTGGTTACCTGTGTGCTAAGCAGGTTACAGTGCTCCTAAAGGAGCTGACTGTATCCTACAGAATACTGACAAATTATAATATATCCTAACACACACTTACCTGAATTGAAGTTAAGATAGAAGATACATCGTATGTTGGACTCCATCGATTCTGAAGGATATCTAAACATATGCTACCATCAGCATACACTGCAAAGACAACACTAAAATTGGTTACACATTCACTTTGTCATATCTAACAGTTAAGAGAAATCTTTACCACAAACAGAATGCTTGGCTTAGACGTTTTAAATATTAGGTAATAACTAAATTCTTCTGTATCAAAGGAAAACCTGTCTTAAAACTAAGGTCTCTTATTCTGTACCTGCTACAGTTTGAATGTTCCCTCCAAAACTCATGTTGAAATGTAATTGCTGGAGGCTGGGCGTGGTGGCTCATGCCGGTAATCCCAGCACTTTGGGAGGGTGAGGCGGGTGGATCACCTGAGGTCAGGAGTTTGAGACCAACCTGGCCAACATGGTGAAACCCCGTCTCTACTAAAATTATAAAAATTAGCCAGGCATGGTGGTGCATGCCTGTAATCCCAGCTACTTGGGAGGCTGAGGTAGGAGAATCGCTTGAACTCAGGAGGCAGAGGTTGCAGTGAGCCGAGATCACACCACTGCACTCCAGCCTGGATGACAGGGTAAGACTCTGTCTCAAAAAAATAAAAATAAAAAAAATTAAGTGAAAAAAAAAAAAAAGAAATTTAATTGCCACTGTAACACTGTTGAGAAGTGGGACCTTTAAGAAGTGCTTAGGTCATGAGCGCTGATGGCAGGAGTGGACTCCAGATAAAAGGATGAGTCTGGCACTATTTCTCATGTCTTGTATGCTCACTTGTGATTCTGCCTTCCACCATGGGATGTCACAGCACCAAGGACCTTGCTTAGGTGTCGGTGCCATGCTCTTGGACTTCCCAGTCTCCAGAACCATGAGCCAAACAAACTACTATTGTTTACAAATTATCAGTCCCTGCTATTCTGTTGTAGCAGAAAATGAACTAAGATTCATTTTCATGTTCTTTCACAGCATGTTATGATCAGGAGGCTTTGAGTTAAATTTCTTCAACACACATGATTTAGCAATCTATTTAAATTCCATATTTCTAAATATTCTTAAAGCTTTTAAAAAACTGCTTGGCCGGGCGCGGTGGCTCAAGCCTGTAATCCCAGCACTTTGGGAGGCCGAGACGGGCGGATCACGAGGTCAGGAGATCAAGACCATCCTGGCTAACATGGTGAAACCCCGTCTCTACTAAAAATACAAAAAAAACTAGCCGGGCAAGGTGGCGGGCGCCTGTAGTCCCAGCTACTCTGGAGGCTGAGGTAGGAGAATGGCGTAAACCCGGGAGGCAGAGCTTGCAGTGAGCTGAGATCCGGCCACTGCACTCCAGCCCGGGCGACAGAGCTAGACTCCGTCTCAAAAAAAAAAAAAAAAAAAAAAAAAAACTGCTTATTTTTGACATAGCAATTATACTCTTAGAAATTAAGGAAATAAACATAGATATGCATGAAGATTGACTTACAGGTTGTTCACTATACTACTACTTATAAGAGTAGAAGGCCAGGTGCACTGGCTCACGCCTGTAATCCCAGCACTTTGGGAGGCCGAGGCGGGTGGATCATGAGGTCACGAGTTCGAGACCAGCCTGGCCAGCATGGTGAAACCCCGTCTCTACTACAAATACAAAAATTAGCCAGGCATGGTAGTGCACGCCTATAGTCCCAGCTACTCAGGAGGCTGAGGCAGGAGAACTGCTTGAACCCAGGAGGCAGAGGTTGCAGTGAGCCGAGATCGTCCCACTGCACTCCAGCCTGGGCAACAGAGCAAGACTCTCTCAAAAAAAAAAAAAAAAAGTGAAAAACTGAAAACTACTTTGTGGTCCATAAAAGAGGGAACTGGCTAAATAAACA
>NC_045437.1:155509873-155559508 GCF_002776525.5 Piliocolobus tephrosceles
CCCAGGCTGGAGTGCGGTGGCCAGATCTCAGCTCACTGCAAGCTCTGCCTCCTGGGTTCCCACCATTCTCCTGCCTCAGCCTCCCGAGTAGCTGGGACTATAGGCGCCCGCCACCTCGCCCGGCTAATTTTTTGTATTTTTTAGTAGAGACGGGGTTTCATCAGGTTAGCCAGGATGGTCTCGATCTCCTGACCTCGTGATCCGCCCGTCTCGGCCTCCCAAAGTGCTGGAATTACAGGCTTGAGCCACTGCGCCCGGCCAATTAAAACGTTTTATATAAATTCATTTAAAGTATATGTAGTCACAAAAACATTCATAAGACTGAATGTCAAAATGTAAGTAGTGGATATTTGTAATAGTAGGGTTATGGATCATCTTATTTTCTTGTCCTTTTGTTTTTTTTGAGACATAGTTTTGCTCTTGTTGCCCAGGATGGAGTATAATGGTGCAATCTTGACTCACTGCAACCTCCGCCTCCCAGGTTCAAGGGATTCTCCTGCCTCAGCCTCCCACATAGCTGGGATTGCAGGTGCCTGCCACCATGCCCAGCTAATTTTTGCATTTTTAGTAGAGACGTGGTTTCACCATGTTGGCCAGGCTGGTCTTGAACTCCTGACCTCAGGTGATCCACCTGCCTCAGCCTCCCAAAGTGCTGGCATGAGCCACCGTGCCCGGCCTTTTTTTTTTTTTAGATGGATTCTCGGTCTGTTGTCCAGGCTGGAGTGCAGTGGTGAGAACTCAGCTCACTGCAACCTCTACCTCCTGGGTTCAAGCAACTCTCCTGCCTCAACCTCCCGAGTAGCTGGGGTCACAGGCACGTACAACCACACCCAGCTAATTTTTGTATTTTTAGTAGAGATGGGGTTTTACCATGTTGGCCAGGCTAGTCTCAAATTCCTGACCTCAGGTGATCTGCCTGCCTCAGTCTCCGAAAATGCTGGGATTACAGGTGTGAGCCACTGCGCCCAGCGGATGATCCTTTTTTTTTTTTTTCCGAGATGGAGTCTCGCTCTGTCACCCAGGCTGGAGTGCAGTGGCGCAATCTTGGCTCACTGCAACCTCCGCCTCCCGGGTTAAAGCAATTCTCCTGCCTCAGCCTCCCAAGTAGCTGGGATTACAGGCACATGTCACCATGCCCGGTTAATTTTTTATATTTTTAGTAGAGACAGGGTTTCACTATGCTGGCCAGGCTGGTCTCCTAATCTTGTGATCCACCTGCCTCAGCCTCCCAAAGTGCTAGGATTACAGACGTGAGCCACCGTGACTGGCCTATCTTATTTTTCTTTATCCTTCTTGTGTTTATGATTTATTTGTGCAATGAGTATACATATTCCTTTCATTAAAAAAAAAAAAAATCAAGTCACAGGTATCAAAAGTCCTGAACATCTGGGAGGTTCTTCCCCTTTTAGACTGATTCTGTGAAAATACAAGCAATGATAAATATTTGCCCAATTGTGAGACTATCTGTAGAAAAAATTTCTACAAGTGAACTGCTATGTAAAACAAAGGGTAAATGCATTTAAATGTTACAGATACCACTTCACGGAGCAAACCATAACAGGGAGTGGGGAGCAAATCACACTTAAACACTGTGATTCTCCCAGACTCTATCATAGGCCCTTTTCCTTCTTACCCTTTATATACACACTGGGCAATATTATTCACTCCTGTGGCCTCAGTTACCATCCATGTGCTCAGTACTTCCAATCATTGGCCTTAGCCTAGATCTATCTCTCAGTTTCAAAGCCAACTTACTGTCCATCCCACAAAAACATCAAACTTAGCTGCCTAAAGCAAAAATTGGCAACTGTGTAAAACCCATAAAAGTATAAAACAATTTTAAAGTTCTGAGTAACTATTTCTGAGAATCCAAAAGTAAACCAGAACTCAAAACATCTTATCAACTGATGAATGAACAAAATACAGAATATCCATACAATGGAATATTATTCAGCAATAAAAAATGAATCACAAAAACTATTATGTCACAACATAGATGAGCCTTGAAAACTTCATGCTGGGTGACAGAAGTTAGTCACAAAGGACCACATGTTGTAAGATTCCATTTATATGAAATGTCCAGAATAGTCAAATCTAGAGGGAAAACAGATTAGTGGTTACCTAGGACTGAAGTGGGGAGGGTTAGGACAAACACAGCTGACTGCTAAGATAATAGTTATGGGGCTTTTGTTGGTTTTAAAGTGGTCATGGTAATGGTTGTGCCTATGCTAAAAACCATTTGAGCTGTACAATTTAAGTGGGTGAACAGCTTGGTGTGTAAATTATATTTCAATAAATGTTTTTTAAAAAGTAAACCAGAAAGTTAAATTATAAAAAAGGACTCGTAACAGAAAAAAAGGGAAACCATGCTATAAATATGAAGAGATGTGAAAACCAAATACACTGTGTTTTCTTAAAAATTTGCTTAAGTTGATAACCCTACATTTATACCCCTTACTCATTCTACAGTCTTTCCCACTTTGATTTAAAGACCCTCTTACCATAACTGGTTTGGTTTGACTCAATAACAAGTCTAAGCAAGATAAAGCTACAGTGGAGTAAATGGTAAATGACTTGGGAACTTCCCCAAAAAGAGAAACAGAAAATAAAATTAAACCTGTCTCAGACCAAAAAAAAAAAAAAAAAAGCAAAAAAGGCAACTAGAATGAAAAAGCAACTTCATAGCAATGAAGCGCCAAAGGTAGTATCTATTACTGGAAAGTCATCTTGATTCCAGACACAAACAAAACACATCTGTCCTCTGGGTAGGGAGCTCTATAATGTATTCTGCATTACTAGAGACATATTACTAGAGACATGACCAAGAGGACGTCTGAAAATGTTCTTTTTTTTTTTTTTTTTTTTTTGAGATGGAGTCTGGCTCTGTCGCCCAGGCTGGAGTACAGTGGCCGGATCTCAGCTCACTGCAAGCTCCGCCTCCCGGGTTTACGCCATTCTCCTGCCTCAGCCTCCCAAGTAGCTGGGACTACAGGCGCCCACCACCTCGCCCAGCTAGTTTTTTGTATTTTTTTAGTAGAGACGGGGTTTCACTGTGTTAGCCAGGATGGTCTCGATCTCCGAACCTCGTGATCCGCCCGTCTCGGCCTCCCAAAGTGCTGGGATTACAGGCTTGAGCCACCGTGACCGGCCCGAAAATGTTCTTCTTGAAAGTGAGTTGGCTGATGGGGAACACCACATTTAAATGAGCAAAGGCTGTAGAACTGAAGAGGAGCTTCAAGAATTTGGAGAAGTCTTTCACGTGGTAATTAATAATCCAGAAATATAAATGTAATAGATGTAAACAGCAAGATGTCAAGGAAGACCAAATGTATTACAAAGTAATGAGCCATCATTTAATGAAGAGTAGTAACAAACTACTCTACCAAGTGAAAATGAGAACAATTCCACTGAAGGAAAAAAATTGAAAATGGTATTAAAGCTTTAAAAACACACAAGCCTCTGACCCAGTTATCCCCACATTTAAAAAACTTAGTTTATTTGTTATGCAGCAATTAAAAAAACAAACAAAAAACTCAGTCAAAAAATAATTAGTATCTGGAAAGATTTATTTTCAGGCCAGGCACAGCAGCTCACACCCGTGATCCTAACACTTGGGAGGCCAAGGCAGGCGGATCACCTGAGGTCAGGAGTTCAAGATCAGCCTGGCCAACATGGTGAAACCCCATCTCTACTAAAAATATAAAAATTAGCTGGGTATGAAGCTACTTGGGAGGCTGAGGCAGGAGAATCACTTGAACTTGGGAAGCAGAGGTTGCAGTGAGCTGAGATCATGCCACTGCACTCCAGCCTGGCCAATAGAGCAAGACTTCTTCTCAAAAAAAAAAAAAAAAAAAATAGCTGGGTGTGGTGGCACACATCTGCAGTCTCAGCTACTCAGGAGGCTGAGGCTAAAGATCACTTGAACCCAGGAGGTAATGGTTGCAGTGAGTCAAGATCACACCACTGTACTCCAGCCTGTGTGACAGGGCGAGTCTTTTTCTCAAAAAAAAAAAAAAAAATTTTTTTTAAGATTTATGTTTAAGAATGTTCAAAGTGCTATTTAAAATTATAAACAATTGAAAACTATCAACAATTGGACACTGGTTAAAAATATAGTAAATCTACGTAACAGAACATTTTGCCATTAAAAATGATGTAACAGAATACTTATTTTTTTTTTTTTTTTTGAGACGGAGTCTTGCTCTGTCGCCCGGGCTGGAGTGCAGTGGCCGGATCTCAGCTCACTACAAGCTCCGCCTCCCGGATTTTTGCCATTCTCCTGCCTTAGCCTCCGGAGTAGCTGGGACTACAGGCGCCCGCCACCTCGCCCGGCTAGTTTTTTGTATTTTTTAGTAGAGACGGGGTTTCACAGTGTTAGCCAGGATGGTCTCGATCTCCTGACCTCGTGATCCGCCTGTCTTGGCCTCCCAAAGTGCTGGGATTACAGGCTTGAGCCACCGCGCCCGGCCAGAATACTTATTTTTTTGAGATGAAGTCTTGCTCTGTTGCCAGGCTGGAGTGCAGTGGCATGATCTCAGCTCACTGAAACCTCTGCCTCCCTGGTTCAAGCAGTTCTCCTGCCTCAGCCTCCCGAGTAGCTGGGACTATAGGCACGCGCCACCATGCCCAGCTAATTTTTGTATTTTTGGTAGAGATGAGGTTTCACCATGTTGGCCAGGATGGTCTTGATCTCTTGACCTCATGATCCGCCCACCTTTCCCTCCCAAAGTGCTGGGATTACAGGCGTGAGCCACTGTGCTCAGCCCAGAATATTTAATAAGGGAAAATGTTCACAGTATATTAAAACAAACAAACACCTCATTTTATATATAAATGATCCCAATTTTCTTTCCTTTTTTTTTTGAGACAGGGTGTTGCTTTGTCACCCAGGGTGGAGTGCAGTGCTGTAATCATGGCTCACTACAGCCTCAACCTCCCAGGCTCCAGCAATTCTCCCACCTCAGCCTCCCTAGTAGCTGGGAATACAGGTATGCACCACTGTGCCCAGTTAATTTTTGTATTTTTTGTAGAGACAGGGTTTCACCATGTTGCCTAAGCTGGTCTTGAACTCCTGGGCTCAAGCAATCCACCTGCCTCAGCCTTCCAAAGTGCTGGAATTAATAGGCATGAACTACTGTGCATGGTCACTGACTCCAATTTTGTATATGCAAAATTGTACTTTTGAGATAGGATCTTGCTCTGTTGCCCAGGCTAGAGTGCAGTAGGACAGTCATGGCTCACTGCAGCCTTGACCTCCTGGGCTCAAGTGATCCTCTCACCTCAGCCTCCATAAGTAGCTGAGACTACAGGTGTGCGCCACCGTGCCCTGGTACTTTTTAAATTTTTTATAGGGATGGGACCTCACTATGTTGCCCAGGCTGGTCTCTAACTCCTGGGCTCAAGCAACCTTCCCACCTTGGCCTCCCAAAGTGCTGGGATTATAGGTATGAACCACTCTGCCTGGCCAAAATTGTATTTTTGAAAAGCTTAATTTTAGCCAACAGATTTTTCTTGTTATTTTTCACAATTCCACAAATAAATAGATAATACTTTTATCTATTTATTTTAGTAGAGACAGGATCTTGCTATGTTACCTAGGCTGGCCTCAAGCCACCCTCCTGCCTTAGCCTTCGGAGTAGCTGGGACTACAGGTGTGCACCACTGTGCCTGGCTTAACATATTACCTTTGTGTTTTTGGAGACAGAGTCTTGCTTTGTCACCCAGGCTGAAGTGCAGTGTTGTGATCACGACTCACTACAACCTCCGCCTCTCAGGTTCGAGCGATTTTCCTGTCTCAGCCTCCTGAGTAGCTGAGATTACAGGTGCCCACCATCATGCCTGGCTAATTTTTGTATTTTTAGTAGTGATGGGGCTTCACCATGTTGGCCAGGCTGGTCTCAAACTCCTGACCTCAGGTGATCCGCCCAACTTGACCTCAAATTTGGAAGCTTCATAAGATTCTAGCTACAGAAACATAGCTAAAGGCTGGAAAAGGTGGCCCATTCCTGTAATCACAGTGCTTTTGGAGGTCAAAGTGGGAGGACTGCTTGAGGCTAGGGGTTCAAGGACCAGCCTGGGTAACACATAGAGACTTTGTGTCTACAAAGAAGAAAAAGAAAACAAACAAAAAAAAATCAGCTGGGTATGGTGGTCCATGCCTGTCATCCTAGCTACTTAGGAGTCTAAGGCAGGAGAATTACTTGAACCCAGGAGTTTGAGGTAACAGTGAACTGTGATTACACCACTGCACACCAGCAGGGGTGACAGAGTATAACCTTGTCTCTGAAGAAACAAGAAACAAACCAAAAATACACAACAAACCCAGCACTTTGGGAGGCCAAGGTGGGTGGATCACGAGGTCAGGAGATCGAGACCATCCTGGCTAACACGGTGAAACCCCCCGTCTCCACTAAAAATACAAAAAATAAGCCAAGTGTGGTGGCAGGCGCCTGTAGTCCCACCTACTCTGAAGGCTGAGGCAGGAGAATGGCATGAACCTGGGAAGCGGAGCTTGCAGTGAGCTGAGATTGCGCCACTGCACTCCAGCCTGGGCGACAGAGCCAGACTCCATCTCCAAAAAAAAAAATCCGCAACAAAATACATGGCTAACATGGACATGGAAGCAACACCTACAAGTGAGTCCTAACAGTGAAATGTAAGGTGAAAGAGCTAAAAGGAGGGAAACAACTCTTTTCCCCACTATCATCTGCCAAATCTATAAAATGCTACTTACCATTTGGATGAAACATTTTGGATAAAAACCTAACAGTTGGTGGTTTATTTGGATATTCTTCAGAAAATTCTATTACTAGTTTAAAAGTACCTAGAGAGAAAACAAAATAATTATAGTAAAGACAAGCATGACTTTTTAATCTCTTCATCAATTCTCAACGGCATACTGGTTTTTGTACAACCACATAAAAGTTAGTATGTCAACTTTGGTTCGGCACACAAAACATACTAAATATACTCTATTTATGTTAGAATGATAGCACGCAGCATTGGCAAGCAGTTGGGGAACAAGCACATTCATGTTGCTATTGGTGGGAGTGTTAACTGTCATATTTTTGGAAGGCAACTAGGCCTTAGCTACCAAGATTTAAAATGCATATTTGAAGAACTACAAATAGTTTATTATAGCTTAGAATGATGGGTGGTCAAAGGATTTTGAGAGGGGCTGACTACCACATGGCAAAGGACTCTCCCAGGAGGTGGAGGTTGCAGTAAGCCCAGAAAATGCCGCTATGCTCTGGCATGGGTGTCAAAGCAAGACTCCATCTTAAAAAAAAAAAAAAAGTTTAACTCAGAAAATCTTCATTAAAAGTAACTGTAGCTGGGTGCCGTGGCTCATGCCTGTAATCCCAGCACTTTGGGAGGCTAAGTGGTGGGTGGATCACCTGAGGTCAGGAGTTGGAGACTAGCCTGGCCAACATGGTGAAACGCTGTCTCTACTAAAAGTACAAATATGAGCTAGGTATGGGGGTGCCTGTTATCTCAGCTACTGAGGAGACTGAGGCAAAAGAATCTCGTGAACCTGGGAGGCAGAGGTTGCAGTGAGCCGAGATCGCACCACTGCACTCCAGTCTGGGTGACATGAGCGAGGCAAGACTGTCTCCAAAAAAAAAAAAAAAAAGGTAGGTTAAACTGCAAACCCATTACACATAATATAAATTAAAATTATATTTCTCCCCAAGTTGGTGGTAAGTATAAGCATTGTTTTACATATTTGCAACTGTCTCTTTAATGATTGGTTTAACAGAAGACCGCTGGATTCTCTTATCTGCTTCTGCACTCAATCTATCCACCTCCCGGGTTCAAGCATTTCTCCTGCCTCAGCCTCTGGAGTAGCTGGGATTACAGGTACACGCCATCCCGCCTGGCTCATTTTTGTATTTTTAGTAGAGACGAAGTTTCACCGCGTTGGCCAGGCTAGTCTTGAACTCCTGACCTCAGGTGATCCGTCCACCTTGGCCTCCCAAAGCGCTGGGATTACAGGCATGAGCCACCGTGCCCGGCAAAAAAAGCAGTATTTTAATAGCTTTTTCAGGTAACTGTAGCTATTCTGTTTTGATATTATACCAAAGAAATGGTAGTTCTTTTAAAGGTTTGCTGCAATACAGAATCTGAAATTATTAGTCAACTTTTTGTTCTCAGTTACATTAAAATCTGTTCATTTCACATACGTTTTACCCATTCATGGTTTTGTATTATTACTCCTGGGATATCTGCAAAATATTGGGTGACTCAACTTTACAGATCTTCCAAATGTTGCCATATTTCATTATATACTATCAAAAAAATCACAACAGGTAACACTACCCACTAACATCAAAAAGTAAGTATCAGGAAGCTGTCAGGAAGCTGTCATTTTATCAACAGCAACAAATATCTTCAGTCGTTATCCTTAACCTAACAACCCACTTAGATCTCCCCCCACTTTTTTTTTTTTTTTTTGAGATGGAGTCTTGCTGTGTTGTCCAGGCTGGGGTGCAATGGTGCAATCTCGGCACACTGCAACCTCTGTCTCCCAGGTTCAAGCAATTCTCCTGCCTCAGTCTCCCGAGTACCTGGGATTACAGGTACCTGCCACCACACCAAGCTTATTACATCACTTCTGAGAATATATCTGCCATATATTCAAACCTGAATAACCATAGCTTGTCTGTATTTTCAAGTAAAAATGTTCCATGAAAAAAGTTCAAATTGCAACTTCAACAGCTGCAGAAGTGCTTTTCTTCCAGACAACTATCAAACTATGACATGCAGAAGTGCTTTGTTCATACATCTTACTTCCTATCATACAGAATATTAAAAAGACAGATACTTGGCTGGGCATGGCTCATGCCTGTAATCCCAGCACTTTGGGTGACCAAGGCGGGCAGATCACCTGACGTCAGTAGTTTAAGGCCCCAGCCTGGCCAACATGGTGAAACTCCGTCTCTACTAAAAATACAAAAATCAGCCGGGCATGGTAGCACATATCTGTAATCCCAGCTACCTGGAAGGCTGAGGCACGAGAATCACTTGAACCTGGGAGGCGGAGGTTTCAGAGAGCCAAGACTGCGCCACTGCACTCCAGCCTGGGTGAGAGGGCGAGACAAAAAAGAAAAAAAAAAAAGATACTCAAGGATCCAGAGCTTCCTAATACTAATAAAAATGTATTTAAATTAAGAAATTAAGAAAAATTGGTAATTTAAGATAGGGTCTCACTCTGTCGCCCAGGCTGGAGCACAGTGGCTCCATCAGGGCTCACTGCAGCCTTGACCTCTCGGGCTCCAGTGATCCTCCCAAGTAGCTGGGACTAAAGGCATGTACCACCATGCCTGGCTAATTTTTTGTAAAGAAGGGCTCCCCCAGGCTGGTCTCAAACTCCTGGGCTCAAGTGATCCATGACTCACCTGCCTACGCCTACCAATGCGCTGGCTATACAGGTGTGAGCCACTGCCCCTGGCCAACTGGCATCTTTTGTACCTCCTTCAACTCCTCACCCCACCTACAGATAATCACTGATAACAGTTTGATATATAACCCTTTAACATAGACACACATGCATATATGTATTTACTAAAAATGTGATGCTACAACAAACATTATCCTGCAGTTTTTTAGTCCTCTTAAGACAGTATGTCCAAATCTACCTTATTCTTTAACAGGTACATATTCCAGAATCCAGATACATCATAATTTGCTTAACCATTTCTCCTACTGGACATTGAGATTACGTCCTTACAAACAGAGAATTATCAATATTCTCGGATAAATATTTTTGATGGATTAATTCTGAAGTCATTTTGTTAATAACAGAGCTGTTTAATAATTTCTTAAAATCCAATACTATAATTAGGAAAAGTCTAAGTACCTGGTTAAAATCAATTTGATAAGCTCAATTATAAATACGTTATTAGAACTCGTTTCCCATTTTCCTTGCCCCGATGAAAATACGCAACCTGAGATGCCAAAGATTATGCAAAATGGTAACTACTTATGGGTGTTAAATGCTAGTAGTACTTGAAACTACTGGCAGCTATGTATATTTATGAAAAAGTTCAACTCAACACCCTGTCAAGTATCAAAGATAAAGTAAAAAAGCATGATTTACTCTTCTGGTGTTCACCTCAGAGATATCTTTATTAAGGCCACCTAAATTTAAACTATTCTCAACATAAACATTGCCATCTCGGCTTACAGTTCTACACAAAAGCATTAAAGTAACCTTTAATACCGGTTACGAATGGAGGTGACCAAGCTGCTGTGGGAAAAAGTCCCTTATAAAGTATAAATTTTCCATAGCTTTACTTTTAACTTGGCTTATTAACCACAGAAAATGGCTTCAAGTAGATATGTTGGTGTTACAATTTTCTACCAAAAAGTAACCTCATAACACTATAGGAAACATAATGAGTATGACTTACCATCTTCAAAAGGTGTCCCTTCTGGTCTGAAAACAAGAAGATTTCTGATTAAAAGAAGTTTCTCATTCTGCTTTTTCTTGATTTTCAAGAATGGAAAGGATAAACTCCAACAGAAAAAGAGGGACTCATTCTGATGATTTGTGGAGTTTTAAGGTAGAGTTTAATAATACCTTAGCCCTGAATTTTCAAAGACCCAGGCATAAAGTATAACTTTCGTTCTAAGCTTTCTTTTTAGGGTGGTTTTACGAAACCAAACAAAAAAACTTGCCCATAATTTTAGCACAAAAAAACTTTCATTAATACTGACCAGTCATTTTGTACATATGTATATTCTTTTTTTTTTTTTTTTGAGACAGAATTTTGCTCTTGTCCCCCAGGCTGGAGTGCAATGGCACATTCTCGGCTCACTGCAACATCCTTCTCCCAGGTTCAAGCAATTCTCCTGCCTCAACCTCCTGAGTAGGTGGGATTATAGACGCCCGGCTAATTTTTGTATTTTTAGTAGAGATGGGGTTTCACCATCTTGGTCAGGCTGGTTTTGAACTCCTGACCTCAGGTGATCCACCCGTCGCAGCCTCCCAAAGTGCTGGGATTACAGGCGTGAGCCACCACACCTGGCCTTAAGTATATTCTTAAGAGGGAAAAGTCATCTTTTCATTTTACAGCAATAAGAAGTAAAGCAATACTCTAGTTATGATGCTAAACCCAAGTGTCCTGCTTTCCAATGGAGCCACAACTTTTGTTCAAATAGGCTAAGCATAGCTGATGTCACCAAAGAGCCAGATTTGTTTGCTCAGATCCTTCCCCCACATCCCAATTTCATCTTTCCTAAGCAGCAGCATAAAGCTTAATTATTACTTGCAAGGCATATTCAGGATCTCAAAGCAGCAGGATAATATCCTGAAGGTGCCATGTATTTAACTCAGATTCAGAAGTACTTTATGAGGATGAACTTCACTCATTTTCCACTAGTCTTTAAATGTAGACTCTTGTAGCTGATTCTGTAGTGTCAGAATTCTGTTTATCAGCATATTCCTTTTACTTTTTAATGCAAAACTCTAGTATCAAAGGAATGAAAGAAAAAAATAGATCAAGTCTAGAAAAACCAAAGAAAAAGCATAAGGAAATTTTAAATTAAAAAGCATATATGCAATATATATAGTAGGTAAAATTTACAGCTGCTTCTCAAACGGCTGCATTCGTTATTTCACACTGGGCTGTGAATCATTTTCACTTAAATTCTTGCAGCAGTGGAAGTTCTTAATATTTTTGGTTCCAAACCTTTTAATAGCTCCAACAGAATGAGAGGATTTGCATGATATGTTTTATACAAAGTAACTTATTGTTTCTCCTTTATTATTCCATTCCATTTAGTTTTGAGTAGTTTCTTAAAAGTAAAACCCCAAGTGATTATAAAACCATATGTAATAACATCAAAGAGCAAATAAACTTTGTATAACTGCTGAAACTTTTTCCTTTTTTTTTTTTTTTGGAAAGCTGGCTGCCCAGGCTGGAGTGCAGTGGCACACTGCAGCCTCAAACTTCTGGGCTCAAGCGATCCTCCTGCCTCGGCCTTCCAAGTAGCTGGGCACCACCATGCCCAGTTAGTTTTATACTTTTTGTAGAGACGAGGTCTCTCACTATGTTGCCCAGACTGGGCCAAAACTCTTTTCTTGGTGGCGAGGGGACAGAGTCTCACTGTCTCACTGTCGCCCAGGCTGGTGATGAACTCCTGGGCTCTAGCGATCCTCCCAGGCGTTAAGCTACTGTGCTGGGCCAAAACTCTAATTGAAAAAAATTTTTTTCTAATTTATCTTGCAGTTTTAGTCCTTAAGATCTCTCATTCCACCTCAGTTTCTTTTCCTAGACAGTTGTTATATGTTCACTTTTCTTAAAGATTCAGCACACACCTATTATTTGTTAAACGTTTCAACTCACCCAAATATAACTGCATTCCACTGCATGATGTTGTTTTCAGATGGTGCGCCACTGACACCCACAGGTGGGTCCTCTTGTAACCTAGAAATCCAGCGTTGTAATTTGAAAAGTTGAACATTAAGACCACTAAGGAGTCCACATAAACACCGACGGACACTACACCATCTATTCTGAGACACAGCCTAACTCCATTTCCTTGTTATTGTGAACTAAAATGAACCATATGACTTAGATACATTAACTAGGTATATATACTTATTAAATACCTCTCCAAAGCTTGAGAATCATCCCTCTTTCAATATTATCAAGATTATCTCTTCAAGAATTGATGTATATAGACTGTCCTCTTACACCAAAAAAAGTTTAAAACCTCAAAAGCAAGTAATATTTTTACAGAACCATTGATTTTGCTGCTCTAAACATGCATGTGTATCCTAACCACGGCTACTTCTGCAAAATGGCTACAAGAAAAAAAAAAAAAAAGCAAACCTCAGTGTAAACACGAAATCACTGAAAACACATTAAACTAGGAAACTAGTATTAGGCAGCAGATTTACTCTATCCCTTTTGCTTCAAACAGCAATGGCTTTAAAAAGTAATCAGTAGGTTTTCCGCCAGTCCCTATTTTAAAGGCTCTGCACTAACATCAAATCTACCTCTCAAATCAGGAGACTCAATACAAGGCTTTCCAACATTCGTCATAGTCAAATTCTTGTAACCTGCAGATCTCTGGATAACTACAAAAGGTGCCATGTATTCAACTCAGAATTAAGCAGAGCATTACAGTAAGGAGCCAGGGTGACAATGACATGAACTCGTTTACTATCTGAATTTTAGTCACGAGTGCTAATCAGATACACTGATTTCAAGCTTTAGAAAAATGACTTTTGCACCAAAAAGGGCATCTCCTTTCAGAGACTGTAACCTCAATTAAAAATGCTACATTATATACACACACAAATACATATGCAGTTGTTTTCATGGGGCATCATAATTTGCAACTAGTCCACATTAAAAAAATGGGTTTTAATCAATCTCAAGCAAATTAGGCCACCACAAACAGAAGCCTTAGAAGAACTGCACTGCTTGACGCCTACCTTTAAATGGCTTAGAGAAGCTACGAATGAATTAAATAAGTTGGCCAAATCCAAATGCTTCACATAGGCTTTATAATAACTGAGAGGTGACTTCCTGAGCGACAAATCTATGTTTTTATGCTATTTTGTTCAATTAGGGTAGGTGTCCCCAGAAAAAATTTTAAGAAAAATGTGCAGAATATCAAAATGTTTTCTCACTTATTTTTTCTATGTCTCTAAGTATCCAATAAAAGGTAGACTAACGGAATAATCATTTTCTTCCTCACAACCCCAATACCTCCTAACAAAACCCTATTTTATTTACCAAAGGAGGCCCAGGGAGTATCAAATTAGCGCCAGTCTAAGGGAAGGCATTTTTCCAGACTCGGGAGGCTATAGATAGGGCTTTCTTCACCAGCCAGATCTGAGTTCCAGGAAGCACTGGCAACCGGGGTGGCCAGCTCTAAGGTCCCAGATCTCTAAGTCAGTTCCCAAGGTCCTTTCAGGCGGGCGGGGACAGAGTCGGGTTTCGGGGATGGGTTAACCTCTGGGCCTCACGCACTGGACCCCACCCTCACGGCAGAAATGGAAAGGACTGGCGGGGGTGGGGGGTTGGGGAGGTTCGCCCCAAACCGGCTCCTCGGAGAAGACTGAAGGACCATGAAACAAAGCTGACTGGTGCTGCCGGAGAACAAGCTCCCGCGGGAGCTCACTTTGAGGGGACAAGAAAGGGGTGCCGCAGGGTGCAGGGGCGGGTGGATGATGTCTGATTCCCTGGACGAGACGCCGGGCAGCTGGCCGAAATGGGCAGCAGGGAACCCTAGACCAGTCGATCGACATCGTTTTACTTTTTGGGGGGAGGGGAAGCAGTATCGAAATTTCTTCGGGCGCCAGAGCGAGCCGCAAGGATAAGGAGAGTAGGGGCCGAGGTAGGACCCCGCTTCCGCCAGTCCCGCTGGGCCCACAGCCGGCCCTCTGAGGGTCACAAGGGGAAGGTGTCCGGGATCCACGCCCTGCAGCCCCGCAGCTTTGAGGGGCCGTCATCTATATGAAGCTGAAGGCCCTTACCGCTTGAAATCCCGCATAAGCCTCCTCCGGGCCGGGGTCGACATGCTCCGCAGCTGCCCCGCGGTCAGTCTGAAAGAAAAGAGTCCCGCGCAGCCCCCCCACCCCCCGGCGCGGCGGCCGAATCACTGTGGATCGCCGCTGCCGCCGCCGCCGCCGCCGCCACCGAGACTGACAAACAACCCTGCAATGACGTCTCCCTCCGCCGCCTCCGGATCCCTCCGCCCTCCGCCGCTACCACAGAGCGAGTGCTGGGGGAGGAGGGGGCGGGACGGGGGAGCGCGTGTTCCTGGAGCCCTTCAGCGGGGCGTGGTTCTTCCTGGGCTTCCTGAAGTGATCGGCAAATTTATGTTCTCTGTGTTCAGACTAGAGGTTGTGGATTCAGAGACCACGAAACCGGCACACTATCCTGTCTGCCTCCCCGTCTCTAGTTTAGGCTCGGCGGGGTGGAGAAAGAGGGACGCATCCGGGCCAGAGATTTCAGGGAAAGGAGGTAGGATGATGTAAGATCACGTGACTGCCCGCGGCCTTGTCAACAATCCACCCCTGAGGGGGAGGGGGAGAAGTATCTAGAACCACGTGTCCCTGTGACGCGTTTAGAACGGGTCACGTGAGAGCCTCGCCTGGATGTGAGTTTTGGCCAGGTCTGTGAAGCGGGTCTAAGAGGGTGAGGGCTGGATACACACCTTTATTAGTTGTTTTCGGTTTATCACAGGTGTAGAGACATTACCCAAGAGGTCGTGGGAGGATCAACAGCTTGTTTTGTTTTCTTTAAACCAGGACCAAAAATAACTCCCCTCTGGTTGGTTCAGTGGCTTATGAACTCTGGTACTTGGGGCAAGAAGAGAGAGGATCGCAAGATCTTCTAAGGCAGCATTGAATACTGAGGGCCACACAACAATATCCTGAAATGGTTCCTTGAAGCTACCAAATAGTCTTTCTGCTTTGCAGTGGGGTTTCTAGTATTGGAAATTCTGGGCAAACATTAAAGGATGGTGTATTATGCAGTTTTTCCTTTCTGGGTCTGCTTTCAATTGAAGATATGTGTCAGAGTCCGGGGACTTGCCTATGGGGGGGAGTACCATTGTATTTTTAAGAATGTGGGGGTGCAGTCTTCCAAGCATATCAATGACTGGTTGGCTGTCAAAGAAACCTACAAATATGATTCATATCTGGGGGGGAGCTCCGGCAGACATGAGTGAGGGTTATATATCTAGCCTGAGCCAACTTCAGGGTTTTTACACTAGCAAGAAAGGTGCAAATGGGCGAGAAGTGCCCCCCCCCCACCAGGGGGTTCAGAGGTGTTGACCTCCCACAGACCTTGAATATTTTTTGTAGTCACTGTCCTTCCCTCTATTGCTTTTAATTCCTACCTTCAGGACTTTGTTATACTAAGGACTCGAGTACTTTTGTATCCATTTGGGGAATTGTTCAGTTCAACAGGTAAAGGGAGGGTGGAATGAGGACCTTAGCATTCCCTCAACCTTGCCCCTAGTTCCGTGGAAGCAGAGTTAATTTTTCCGATTTTCCTTGTACCTCTTTCTTCAAACCCTGAATTCTCTCTGCTTCCAGTGACTGCTTTGGTGATCAAGTTAGCCAGGCCTAACTCCTGATAGGTCCTGTTAGACGTTCACAATGTGTTTTCTAAGTTAAAAGCTGAATATTCTTAATGTTTTTGCTTTTCTGCCATTGCAGTCCTAACTCTTCCAATAGCAAAGGAGGAAGACACACAGGTAGGGTTACATGGAGAAAAATGGTAAACAGAAACTATATCTTAAAAATGTCCCTCATGAGCTGGGGCATTAGCTCATGCCTGTAATCCTAACACTTTGGGAGGCCAGGAGTTGAAGACCAGCTTGGGCAACATAGGAGATCCTGTCCTACGAAAAGTAAAATTAGTCAGGCATGGTGGCGCACACGAGTAGCCCCAGCAACTCAGGAGGCTGAGGCAGAAGAATCAGTTGAGCTGCAGTGAGCCATCATCATGCCACTGAGACCCTGTCTCAAACTTTGCAACAACCAAAAAACCCTTATAATTTATCAGTCTAGGTAGTCACCGAAAGCAGAGACAGAATTCGGGGTTTGAAGAAAGGGAGGTACAAGGAAAGTGGGAAAAGTTAACCCTTTCTGGTTCCATGGAACTATGGGCAAGATTAGGGCAATGCTGAGGTCCTCCTACCTCCCTTTCCCTGTTGAGCTGAAGAATGGATACAAAAGTGCTGAGTTCTCCTGACACACCAACAAAGTCCTGATGGGAACTGCAGGCAATGGAGGTTAGGAATTCAGTGACTACAGGGATTTATAATTGTTTTGGAAACAGGTTATTATTTTCCAAAATGAATTAACACTTTTAACTAATTCAGTGAATGTGCATCATAAAGTCTTACAGCTGTATATTAGCAAGAATCACTGGCCATTCTGGTTAACCAGGCCTGCCATAACCTACTTGTAGAAGGAATAATTTTAAAGCTATTAATTGTATGCTGTTACCAATTCTGTAGCTCTGGATTATGAGTTCATTGAGGGCAGGGACTCAGTTTGGTTCATCTTTGTCCTGGGCAATTTTTTAAAATTTTTTGAGACAGAGTCTTGCTCTGTCACCCAGGCTGGAGTGCAGTGGTGTGAAGAGGGCTCACTGCAGCCTTGACCTTCCAGGCTCAAGCAATTCTCCTTCAGCTGCCCAAGTATCTGGGACCACAGGTGTGCACCACCACGCCCGGCTAATTTTTTGTAGAGATGGGGTTTTGCCCTGTTGCTCAGGCTGGTCTGGAACTCCTGGGCTCAAGTGATTTGCCCACCTTGGCCTCCCTTGGATTACAGGTGTGAACTACTGTGCACAGCCTCCTTGCAAATATTTAGCCCACAGCAAATAATATGCTTACACCAAGTTTGAACCCACTATAAGATTTACTATGACATTCTTATTTATAGAAGGTGTTTTATATTGTGGTTGAATAACTTTCTCTTTTTTTTTTTTTTTTTTAGAGAGGGAGTCTCACTCTGTCACCCAGGCTGGAGTGCAGTGGGGCGATCTCCGCTCACTGCAAGCTCCGCCTCCCAGATTCACACCATTCTCCTGCCTCAGCCTCCTGAGTAGCTGGGACTACAGACGCCGGCCACCACGCCCGGCTGTTTTTGTATTTTTTAGTAGAGACGGGGTTTCACCGTGTTAGCCAGGATGGTCTCCATCTCTTGACCTCGTGATCCGCCCGCCTCGGCCTCCCAAAGTGTTCAGATTACAGGCGTGAGCCACCGCGTCCTGCTGAATAACTTTCAAAGACAATTCTGAATATTTTGGGTGATCAGTGAAAACGATGACCACTTCTCCTTTCTCTCAATATAAACTGTAGCAGCATAGAAAACTTGAGAAGCTTCAAAAATACTAATTTATTTACCCTATCTCAATTAAATCAGGCTCTCTGGTGTTTGGGCAGGGGTGTGGATGTAGGGGTTGGGAATTGCTTTCTAAAAGCTCTCCAGGTGTGATTTAAATATGCATGCTGGGGCGGGACACACCGGACTAGAATTTATTAAGTAATGCCTTTCCTCTTATTTAGCGGAAGCATGGCGAGATTTCGCTTTTTACATTTAACTCATTTATAGAAAAAAGCAAAGCCCTATTCAATAAAGAAAGCACTCCCTAGGCACTTGCCCTAGTGATTTGGTGGTTATTCATTAGGGGCTGTCACTCCAGCTGAACTCTATGTCTACTTAAGCAGTTAGACACTGGCCTCTATTTCTGCGCTCTTGTACATCATTTCGTATATGGTGAAACCCTTCGAATTACTTGTTTTCCTAGAGTTTGACACGTGGTGAGGGAGGTTTTTTTCTTTAAAAAAGATTACTAGCAGTTGGAAAAAATTTAAAGGCATATGGCAGGTGTTCAAGTTTTTGATTTAAGAACCATCTTGACCCGGCGCGGTGGCTTACGCGTGTAATCCCAGCACTTTGAAAGCCTGAGGCAGGCGGATCACCTGAGGTCAGAAATTCGAGACCAGCCTGGCCAACATAGTAGAAACCCGGTCTCTACTAAAAATACAAAGCCGGGCGTGGTGGCGCATCGGCTTCTCGGGAGGATGAGGCAGGAAAGTCACTTCAACCCGGGAGAAGGAGGTTGCAGTGAGCCGAGATCGGCGCCACTGCACAACTATCTCAAAAAAGCAAACAACAACAAAAGGCGGACCCTCCCTATCCCCATTCAAAAGCAACGTTGTGAGGAGGCTCAGCTGTGACAGCGAGCTCTACTCCCCTCCCCCATTCCCAAGCGCAGCACTCTTCCACCCTGTGCTTACCCAGAGCAGGTTTCCGTTTCTTCTCACTTCCCCTTCCGGGTCAGGACCCTGCCCATGTTCCGGTCTTGCGCACGAGGGCTAGAACGCTGCAACTCTGCCGGCGTTTCCATGGTAGCGAGTGGCCGGATCCTTGAGGGGCTAAGCAACAAAGTAGTATCAGTGTTCCGTAGCCCCACTGGAACTACGCAGAGCCAGGCCAGCGGGACCACAGAATGGGCTGAGGCGGCGGCGGCTCTTTGGATAAAGTCGACAGCGGGACGTGGGGCGTGACGCCGGTCCGGCATCCTAGGAAGTCTGGTTTGAGTTGCGGGCGGGACCAGGCTTTTTTTTAGGACCTTGGGCATGATAAGTGGGCGACTGCGGTAGTGCGGGAACCTATTTGACAGGAACATGACAGGAAGTGTGGGGACTCCATGATTGATGAATGGTGACTTATAGTGAAGTAATCTCAGTGTTGATGGGCATGACCGAAACAGCAGGAGTACCCTTAAGTTCTGGTGAAAGTTGGAGCCTCAGAAGGACACCTTACTCGAGCAGTCTTTGATTCCCAAAGACAAAAAGGCTCAGTGGAAAAGATTCCTTTTTTTATTTATTTATTTGAAACTATGGGTTTATTGTGGATATGCATTATCTAGTTTGAATAAATAAAAGTATAAACGTTTAACATTTTCCATTTTCTTTCTTTATTTCTATAAAGTAGTAAAAGCCCAGCTTGAAAATGGAGATGTATGAAACCCTTGGAAAAGTGGGAGAGGGAAGTTACGGAACAGTCATGAAATGTAAACATAAGAATACTGGGCAGATAGTGGCCATTAAGATATTTTATGAGAGACCAGAACAATCTATCAACAGAATTGCGATGAGAGAAATAAAGTTTCTGAAGGTTTGCTTGTTTTGCCTTAATCATCTAAGTCAAAAGAAAAATTATTATGGAATAAAAAATTGCATAAAAATATTTTAGTTCACACATGTACTGATTCATATTATGTAGAAACAAGTGTAATACGCTATCTTGTCTACTTTTTGTAATTTTATAGTGATACAAGATATATGTGTTTTGGGGTATGTAACAAAAGCTATGCCAATATTGTTTAATAATTATTCAGAAATATTCAAGTATAATAATAAAAATTTCTGCTTTGTGCAAGGCATGGTGCTAGGTACTGAGACTATAAGGAGGTGAAAGATAGTTCCTGCCCTTAAAGACTTCTATAATTTAATCAGAAAGGAGAGTATATAAAAAATCATACTGAATAAAAAGTGGCTCATAATAAATGCCAAGGAATCAACACAAAGTCCTTTCCCTGGTAGGGAAAGTTTTTCTGAGGAACTGGGTCATGAATTTGGCTTTGAAGGATGTGGAAGGTTTAGATAAGAGGGAGAAGCTGTTGTGTTCTAGGTTAGAGGAACAACATAAACTCAAAAGAAACTAAAGAGGGACAAAGGATAAAGGGCAAAGTGGAAAGGACAAAGAGCAAAGACATTTGCCTGTAGAGTTTTCTGAGCAGAATTGGAAAGAGGTATATTAGAACAGTAAATTGGAGGTAGATTTTATAGTCTTTTAGGCTAAGGAGTCAAAAACTTGATTTTGTAAGAGGTGGAAAGTCAGTGAAGGTTTTGAATTCAGTGTAAAGAAATGTTGTAAATTTTAATCTACCCCTATTGTGCAGAATAGATTGGAGGACTAAGAGTAAAAATAGGTCTGTAAGGAGTTCAATTCAGGAAATTTGGGAAATGTTTGAGGGCCCTTGCTAAAATGCAGCAATGTGAATGGAAAGTAATGTTAGAACATGCTATATTGTAAAAAAAAGACGTGAGGCCGGGTGCAGTGGCTCATGCCTGTAGTCCCAGCACTTTGGGAGGCCGAGGTGGGTGGATCACCTGAGGTCAGGGGTTCAAGACCATCCCGGACAACATAGTGAAACCCTGTCTCTACTAAAAATTAAAAAAAAAAAAATTAGCCAGGCATAGTGTCACGCCCCTGTAATCCCAGCTACTTAGGAGGCTGAGGCATGAGAATCGCTCGAACCCGGAAGGTGGAGGTTGCAGTGAGCCGAGATCATACCACTGCACTCTAACCTGGGCAACAGAGTGAGACTTCATCTCAAAAAAAAAAGACATGAAAGAGTGTAGAAGACTATAGAAAGACTATAGAAGACTACAGAAAAAGTATAGAGTCAAAGGTCTCTTTGAGGTTCAGTGATTGCTACAATTGATAGAAATACGAAAGACTCAAAAGAGACATGGTTTGGGAACTACTTTGATTTTAGAAATGTTGAATTTGAGCTGACGAGTACATTTAAGTAAAGATGACCAGTAGGCTTTTAGAAATGAGGAACAATATCAGGAGAGATCAGGGAACAAGATAGAATCCTATGTAGGTGTGACGGTTCAACCCAGAGGAAACAACTGAGGAGTGTGGAGAAAGGAGCATTAACATTCCTTGGGGTCTGGGTAGAAAACTAATGATTTAAAAAATATTTAAATATGTATATATTCTATTTATTGGAATTTATTTACATCCTCTAAGGTTTATGATCTTGATGATATAGTATAGCTGTTTTATATGCCACAGATGTTCTTGTTTGTCTTTATCTGATACAAAAATAATATTTTCTTCTTTCTTTGTAAGTCTTTATGAGATATGATGGATCAATTTGCTTACTTTCTCTTTTTTTTAGAAATGGAGTCTCACTCTGTTGCCCAGGCTGCAGCGCAGTGGCATGATCATAGCTCACTGCAGCCTCCATCTTCTTGGCTTAAGCGATCTTCCTGTCTTGAATCTGTGAAACAGCTAGGATTACAGGCATGAGCCACTGTGCCTGGCCTAATTTGCAGAAATATTTTAGGTGTCTGTGGATTATTAGAATGGCTCTACGCTGTGGCTCACACCAGTAATCCTAGCACTTTGGGAGGCCGAGGCAGGCGGATTGCCTGAGCTCAGGAGTTTGAGACCAGCCTGTGCAACACGATGAAACCGTCTCTACTAAAATACAACAAAATTAGCTGGACATGGCAGTGTGCGCCTGTAGTCCTAGCTACTTTGGAGGCTGAGGCAGGAGAATTGCTTAAACCCGGGAGAAGGAGGTTGCAGCGAGCTGACATCGCGCCACTGTACTCCAGTCCGGCTGACAGAGTAAGACTGTCTCAAAAAAAAAAAAAATAATAATAAGCCGGCCATGGTAGCAGGTGCCTGTAATCCCAGCTAAACAAGAGGCTGAGGCAGGAGAATCACTTGAACCCAGGAAATGGAGGTTTCAGTGAGCCAAGACCACGCCACTGCACTCCAGCCTGGGCAGCAGAGCAAGATTCCGTCTCAAACAAACAAATAAATAAATAGAACAGCTCTGTTTCTAGACAGTGAAAAGTTAGTCAGTAAAGATGTTATGATTTTGTGAAAGATATCAGTTCCTGTCCTGATGACCTAAAACGTAATAATACTATAAATAAGGCAATTGTGTACTGTGAATGAAAATCTGATTAGAAGGAGATTTTTTCCCCCAAGGCAGTATCTCTTGCTCTTCAACTGTTGCAATTAAACTGATTATTTTTTTTCTACTTAATCATTTTGTAAAACTAACCAGTATGTGACAGTACAAAGATGAACTTGAGTATGTATTTTACTGTAACAACTGTTATGCAGATAATTTTGAGATACCCTAACTATTGTCATTGGCTTTTTGTTATTGTTGTTGTTGTTGTTTTGAGACAGTCTTACTCTGTCACCCAGGCTGCAGTGCAGTGGCATGATCTTGGCTCACTGCAACCTCTGCCTCCCAGGTTCAAACAATTCTCATGCCTCAGCCTCCAAGTAGCTGGAATTACAGGCATGTACGACCACGCCCGGCTAATTTTTGTATTTTTAGTAGAGATGGGGTTTCGCCCTGTTGCCCAGGCTGGTTTCGAACTCCTTGCCTCATGTGATCCGCCCACCTCAGCCTCCCAAAGTGCTGGGATTACAGGTGTGAGCCACTGCACCTGGCTCTCATTGGCTTTTTATAGGATTTTAAATTTGATGTAATCTAATTCCACTAGAGAGATTTCTTGGAGTAGTTAATATTCTTAGTCTAAAAATCTTGTCATAATGACTTAATTCAAATTACCTTTTATTTTGGAGACAGAGTTTCACTCTTGTTGCCCAGGCTGGAGTGCAATGGCGCAATCCCAACTCACCGCAGCCTCTGCCTCCTGGGTTCAAGCGATTCTCCTGCCTCAGCCTCCCAAGTAGCTGGGATTACAGGCGTGGACCAGCATGCCCAGCTAATTTTGTATTTTTGGTAGAGACAGGGTTTCTCCATGTTGGTCGGGCTGGTCTTGAACTCCCAACCTCAGGTGATCCGCCTGCCTTGGTCTCCCAAAGTGCTGGAATTATAGAAGTGAGTCACTGCGCCAAGCCCAAACTAAATTTTTGTGCTAGAATTTCATTAAATAAATTGCAGTTCAGGTAATTAGTGAGAATATCTATAGAAAAGTTGTCTAGTAATGGAGAAAAACAACTTGAAGAGGGGTACTAGAGCATTTCTAGGAATTTCATTTGACAGTTTATCTGAGTAAGTACTGTACCTATTTCCTCATCCCTGAATGAATCTTCTACAATGCTTATTCATATTACCCTTTCCCTACTTTCACTGCTTTTGCCTTTAAAATAAAGACTGGACAGGAAACCAGTAATTTTCCTTAAGTAGAGGATTAATACTGTAGTGTCCAAAAGCAGTCAATTCCTTTTTTTTTTTTTGAGATGGAGTTTCACTCTTGTTGCTCAGGCTGGAGTGCGATGGCATGATCTCGGCTTACTGCAACCTCCATCTCCTGGGTTCAAGCGATTTTCCTCTCTTAATCTCTCTAGTAGCTGGGATTGCAGGTGCCCACCACCACGCTGTGCTAATTTTTGTATTTTTAGTGGAGACGGGATTTCATCATGTTGCCCAGGCTGGTCTCGAACTCCTGATCTCACGTGATTTGCTCGCCTCAGCCTCCCAAAGTGCTGGGATTATAGGCGTGCACCACCATGCCCAGCCAGCAGTCAATTCTTTTCACTGCTGCCAGTGTGCTATTGCTGCAGCACTCTGGCATCTTGCCAACCAGGGAAATGTGGAGCAAAAAGGAAAGGAATCTGGTGTTACATTTTGGATGTTTTTCTCTAGTCATGTTTTAAGGAGTTTAGTCTCTTCATTAGTTACAGAGAAGTAGAAAAATTGACATGGTGTTATTGGAATAAAGGCAAATATATTTTCGTAAAGGTATAGTTTTCTAGAGCTAGGAACAGTGGCTCATGCCTGTAGTCCTAGCAACTTGGGAGGCTGAGGCAGGAAGATCACTTGGGGCCAGGAGTTCAAGACTAGCCTGGCAATATAGCAAGATTCTTTCTCTTAAAAAAACAAAACAAAACAAAAAAAAACCTTCATTCTTAGCTAAATGAACACATATTCTTGATAGTTTGAACAAAATGGTTACATATTTCAGAATTGATTGTAATTAAGTCACTGTGATGAAAAATAGAATAAGTAGCATACAATATTAAATCTCATTTGTTTCCTAAGCTGATACATGGATATCATTTACATTTTAAAATTATTTTAGCAATAATTGTTACCAGTCTAAAAAGGTGGTTAGTTGTTTAATAGAAGAGTAAAGACAACGAAAAAGCGTTTACCCACAAATAATTATATATTTATGTAAAGTTTCTGTGGTTATAAATTGGTAGTTCACATATCTGAAGATTTTGTATATATTTTGATGTTCTTTTGTTATAGTCTAATGAATTTATGATGCCCCCTAGAACTTATGGTTTACTTTCTAGAGTTTAGGATTAAAATTAGAGAATAATTAATTTATATAAATTCAGATCACATACTTAATCGTGTTGAAATCCATGCCCATTTGAAAACATAAGGGCCTTTTAAATTTTGGGTGTTAAATTTAACCACAAACCAAGTTTGAAAATAGCAGGATATCTCTTAACAGAATACTGTTATAGTACATTAAATTATTTTAATAAGCAACCAAATACCAACTTGAGATAAAGTAATATATCTCACTTTGTCCTATAAATATTGATTATAAAATGGATTAAGCCGGGCACGGTGGCTCACGCCTGTAATCCCAGCACTTTGGGAGGCTGAGGAGGGCGTATCACGAGGTTAGGAGATCGAGACCATCCTGGGTAACACGGTGAAACCCCGTCTCTACTAAAAATACAAAAAATTAGCCGGGCGCGGTGGCAGGCGCCTGTGGTCCCAGCTACTGGAGAGGCTGAGGCAGGAGAATGGCGTGGGCCCGGGAGGCGGAGCTTGCAGTGAGCCGAGATCACGCCACTGCACTCCAGCCTGGGCGACAGAGCAAGACTCTGTCTCAAAAAAAAAAAAAAAAAAAGGATTAAAATTTTCTTAAAATAGGAATGGAAGCACATTGGTTGAAAAATTTCAGTTGAAATGCATGGAACATAGGCTGGACATGATGGCGCACACCTGCAATTCCAGAATTTTAGGAGGCCGTGGCAGGAGGATCACCTGAGGTCAGAAGTTCGAAACCAGCCTGGCCGACATGGTGAAACCCTGTTTCCACTAAAAGTACAAAAATGAGCTGGGCATGGTGGTGCACGCTTGTAATCCCAGCTGTTCGGGAGGCTGAGGCAGGAGGATTGCTTGAAATGGGATGGCGGAGGTTGCACTGAGCCAAGATTATGCCCCTGCACTCCAGCCTGGCGACAGAGCAAGAATCCATCTCAAAATAAAAAAAAAGAAAAGAAAAGGAAAAAGAAATGTATGGAACAAAGCTAAGAATATTCCTGTTTCTTTTCAAAATTTATACATGTTATATGTACAAATTGTTAGGCTTGAAATAATTAAAAATTTGTGTTGTTTCTTTTGTCTGTCACTAGCAATTTCATCATGAAAACCTGGTCAATCTGATTGAATTTTTTAGACAGAAAAAGAAAATTCATTTGGTATTTGAATTTATTGACCACACAGTATTAGATGAGTTACAACTTTATTGTGATGGACTAGAGAGTAAACGACTTAGAAAATACCTCTTCCAGATCCTTCGAGCAATTGACTGTCTTCACAGTAATAATGTAAGTGCTTCAGAATAAGCCAATTTGTAGGATGAATATGAATCATAAGTGCTCCTTATACATTGTTTTATTTTTATGAAGGTGGCTAACAGTATTTTTCTATACAATAATAATAGACATCCTGAAAATGGGGATAGGGAATAGGGAGCACTACCTTTTGGTTGCAAAACCAAAAAATATTGAGCACTCAGTAATTGCAACTATAAGGCAGACCAAGTATGGGATGGTAAAGGCAGTATCAATAATTATGTTTAGTAGAATCAGTAGTCAGCTGGGGCACTATTATTAGAGAAAGTATGTTAAAGCATTGGAAGTCAGGTCTGTGGCTTAATGGAGAGTTGCTCATATAAAGGGAGGTTTAGCAAGATTCCACCTCAAAAAAAAAAAAAAAAAAAAAAGGAAGGTTTCGCGTTGGGAACTGAAAATTAGGCCAGGGAAATAGCAAGTAAATGTGGAAGCCGTTAGGGGAAGAAAGGAGATATAAAGTGGCTGAGCTGTGTGAAGCCTTGTCATTTAACCTATGAAAAATCAAGGAAGAGGAAAGATCACAGCTATTCTGATTTTTAGTGTTGACTTTAGCATTGGCTTGTAAGCTTTTAGCTCAGTAGGTTTTTTATTTGTTTGTTTGTTTTGTTTTTGAGATGTTTTGTTTTTGTTGCCCAGGCTGGAGTACAATGGCGCGATTTCGGCTCACCGCAACCTCTGCCTCCCGGGTTCAAGCATTTCTCCCGTCTCTCCTTAAAACATCTTGGTGTTTGTCCGAGATGATGGTGCTCCTCCTCTATCAACCACCACACCTGGCTAATTTTTTGTAGAGATGGGATTTCACCATGTTACCCAGGCTGGTCTCAAACTCCTGGGCTCAAGTGATCTGCCCACCTCAGCCTCCTGAAATGCTGGATTACAGGTGTGAGCTACTGCACCTGGCACAGATTTTTTAAAAGATCAAATTAGGTACTAGGTATAAAGCATTTAAACTGTGTCAGGCACATTTTAAATGCTCAATAGATAGTGCTGGTAGGCTGGCCACAGTAGCTCACACCTCTAATCTCAGTATTTTGAGAGGCTGAGGCAGGAGGATCACTTGAGCTCAAAAGTTCAAGCCCAGCCTGGGCAACATAGCAAGACCTTGTCTCTACTAAAAATAAAAAATAAATTAGCTGGGCATCAGGCATCGTGGCACGATACTGTACTCCCAGCTACTTGTGAGGCCGAAGGTGGGAGGATTGTTTGAGCCTGGGAGGTCGAGGCTGCAGTGAGCTATGATCACACCACTCCATTCTGGTTGACAGAGCAAGATCCTGTAAGTAAGTAAGTTAAATAAATAAATGTAGCAAGCTGGTTTGGAGTCAGGAAAATTAATAGTTGTGTTAAGGAAAGAAAAGGAAAAGAAGAGAAAGCTGGTAGGGAGTCAAGAATAGTTGTGTTATCTTTGTGTCTTTTTAGAGCCTTGTCTATATTAGACTCTAAAAATGTTTCTTGAATAAAAGGAGATATCAGTCTGGGCTAAACTGACAGTAGAAGACTTCCAAGATGAGGTAAAACTGAAATAAGTAGAATTTTGAACTGTAGCTAGGATTTTGTTGGACTAGAGAAGAAAATGCATTCAGGTGGGGTACCATTGTGAAAATAGAAGTAGACCGGAGTGGGGGACTTTAGAGAGTGCTGTTAAGTCAGGTTACAGGGAACAACAGGTAGAGGAAGATAAGATTACACAGGTTCCCCAGGGGAGAGATTTTCCAGAACCTTGAAATTTATCCACAGGAGGGTGGACTCTTTCCTGAGGATCCTGGGAAGCTATTGAAGATTTTGTTGTTTTTTGTTTGTTTGTTTTTCTTGAGACAGGGTCTTGCTTTGTTGCCCAGATGGGAGTGCAATAGCATGATCATAGCTCACTGCAGCCTCCAACTTCTGGGCTCAAGTGATCCTCCTGCCTCAGCCTCCCAAGTTGCTGGGATTACAGGCACAGGCCACCCCACCCAGCCCATTGAAGGTTCTTGAGCATTGCTGTGACTGGATGAAAACAAAATCTAATTTTATTTTAACAAGAGTAGAAGATATGAGTAGATAGAGACCCAGAGAGATCAGGCGGGAAACTGTTGTGACAGTCTAGATGTGTGGGTGGTAACGGTTTGGACTAAGATAGTGGCAATGGGAAGGAGAGGAAGGATGGCAGAGGGATAGGACAGAAATATTTCAAAAGGAAAATCACAGGACTTGGGAACTAATTAAGTATGACAGAGATGAAAACAAAGGGTGAAATCAGAGGTTATTACAGTATTTTTTTCGAGACGGAGTCTCTCTCTGTTGCCCAGGCTGGAGTACAATGGCAGGATCTCGGCTCACTGCAACTTCAGCCTTCCGGGTTCAAGCATTTCTTCTAGCTTCAGCCTCCCGAGTAGCTGGGATTACAGGTTCCTGCCACCAGGCCTGGCTAATTTTTGTATTTTTTAGTTTAGTTTAGTTCAGTTTAGTTTGAGACGGAGTCTTGCTCTGTTGCCCAGGCTGGAGTGCAATGGCGTGATCTCACTGCAACCTCCGCCTCCTGGATTCAAGCGATTCTCCTGCCTCAGCCTCCCAAGTAACTGGGATTACAGGTGCGTGCCACCATGCTCGGCTAATTTTTGTGTTTTTAGTAGAGACGGGGTTTCACCATGTTGGTCAGGCTGATCTTGAACTTCTGACCTTGTGATCCGCCTGCCACATCCCAAAGTGCTGGGATTACAGGCATGAGCCACCACGCCAGGACAATTTTTGTATTTTTAGTAGTATTACCATATTTTTAATTGGAGAGCAGAAGTGCCATTGTCAACAACTGAATTTAGAAGTGGGAATTGCATTAAGATATATTAATGTATTTTAAGGGATAGTGAGAATTTCTAAGTAAAAATAGTGGCTAACCAATTATATCATCACTTTGGAAGTTTTCAGAACTGAATATACAGATTTGAGAATCTTCCTCTTAGAGACTGTGGTTGAAGAGGTAAGAATAGATCATTCTCCCAGAAATGGAAGGAAAAAATAAGAGGTAGTTCTCATCACCAAGCATGGAAGAGATCTGTGTAGTGTTGGAGAACAGCAGAGAAGGAGGCCTAGACAGAAGTACCCACATTCTTTTATTCTCTTATTCTTATCTGGAACCTGGAGTAAAATTATCCCTGTCCCTTACCTCACAGAATGTTGTGAGGCTAATTACCTTTGAGAATTAAGGCAGCCATGAGTGAAGTGGCTCTTTAGATATTATCTATTTTTATTTATTTATTTATTTTTGAGATGGAGTCTCACTCTGTCACCTAGACTGCAGTGCAGTGGCGCGATCTTGGCTCACTGCAACCTTTGCCTCCCAGGTTCAAGCGATTCTCCTACCTCAGTCTCCCGAGTAACTGGGACTACAGGTGTGCACCACCACATCTGGCTAATTTTTGTATTTTTAGTAGAGATGAGGTTTCACTACTTTGGCCAGGCTGGTCTTGAACTCCTGACCTCAAGTGATCCTCCCACCTCGGCCTCCCAAAGTGCTGGGATTACAGGCATGAGCCACCATGCCTGGTGTATATAGATATTTTTTAAGAGATGAGGTTTCAGTCTGTTGCCCAGGCTGGAGTACAGTGGTGCAATCATAGCTCACTGTAGCCTTGAACTCTTGGGTTCAAGTAATCCTCCCAACTAAGGCTCCCGAGTAGCTGGGACTACTGGTGCATGCCCCCAAGCCCTGCTAAAACTTTCTTTTCTTAATATTTCCAAATTTCAGATGATTTTTTTTTTTTTTTTTTTGAGATGTAGTTTCACTCTTGTTGTCCAGGCTAGAGTGCAATGGTGCAATCTCAGTTTACCACAACCTCCACCTCCTGGGTTCAAGCAATTCTCCTGCCTCAGCTTCTGAGTAGCTGAGATTACAGGCATGTGCCACCACGGCCCAGCTGATTTTGTAGTTTTAATAGAGATGGGGTTTCTCCATGTTGGTCAGGTTGGTCTCAAACTCCCGACCTCAGGTGATCTGCCTGCCTCAGCCTCCCACAGTGTTGGGATTATAGGTGTGAAGCCACTGCGCCCGGTGACATTTTTTAATTAAAAAAATTTTTTGCTCTTTTCATTTTGTACATTGGAGAAAGACTTTTTTTTTTTTTTTTTTTTTTTTTTTGAGACAGAGTCTCCTTCTGTCACCCAGGCTGGAGTGCAATGGCACAATCTCGGCTCACTGCAACCTCTGCCTCCCAGGTTCAGGCAATTCTCCTGCCTCAACCTCCTGAGTAGCTGGGACTACAGGCACATGCCACCATGCCCGGCTAATTTTTGGACTTTTAGTAGAGACGGGGTTTCACCATGTTGGCTAGGATGGCCTTGATCTCCTGACCTCATGATCTACCTGCCTTGGCCTCCCAAAGTGCTGGGATTACAGGCGTGAGCCACCATGCCTGGCCGCTGAAGCGGTATCTTAATGTGCTTTTTAATGTCTATTTTTGTTCACATTATATCCTTAGGTCTTGGAATAGTGCCTGGCATATAGTAGGCACTCAATGAAAATTGTGGTAGTAAAAAAGGATTTATATATTTTGACAGATGACAACTTTAAAGTGGCTCAATTAGAAAGGCTTACCCTAAATTAATTTTTTGTCTATTTATGGAGGGAGATTGAGTCAAAACAAGAGCCAGTCTCAAAGATTTATGGTAGTAAGTTGTATAAACAAGGAAAGATCCCAGATTTCTGTCACTGAGACATTTCTACTTCTGCTGTGATACTTTACAGGTGATGAGTATGTGCTTCTGTAATTCATTTGATAAAATTTGTAAATGCCTTCTTTGTTCTAGGCACTGTACTGAACACGGGATATTAATTGAACAAGACAGATGTGCATCTTGCCCTCACGGAGCTTATGGTTTAGTGGGGGTTTCAGACAAGTAAACAGGCAGTTAACAGTACTGCATGACAGATGCTATGAAGGGGAAAGTGTAGATTGATGTGAACATGTAGAAGGAGCATCTAATACTAACATACAAGCTGAGTCCTGAGGAAATAGCTGACTTGGCCAGGCAGTTGGAGCAGCATCAACAAATGCACAGAGATTAGACAAACCCTGGCAAATCGGGAAACTAATATTCTATAGGCTAGGGAAAGGAGGTTAAGAGGATAAGTAGGGGCCGAATCTCACAAGGCCTTATAAGCCATTTTAGGGAGTTTAAAATTTATCCTGCAGGATGAGGAATCCTTGAAGGAAAGAAATGACATGATCAGGCCTGGCACAGTGGCTCACTCCTGTAATCCCAGCACTTTGGGAGGCTGAGGCGGGCGGATCACTAGGTCAGGAGATCGAGACCATTCTGGCCAACATGGTGAAACCCCATCTCTACTAAAATTACAATAATTAACTGGGCATTGTGGCACGTGCCTGTAGTCCTGTAGTCCTAGCTACTCAGGAGACGGAGGCAGGAGAATAGCTTGAACCCGGGAGCCAGAGGTTACAGTGAAGCGAGATTGCGCCACTGCACTCCAGCCTGGTGACAAAGTGAGACTCCATCTCAAAAAAAAAAAAAAAAAAAGTGACACAATCACGCATCTGATTTTAAAATAGTTCTGTGACTTCATTGTGGAGACTGAATTGGAGAGCACGAATGTGAATTCAGGGAGACCAACTGATAGACTTGTGTATTACTTCTGTGAGACAGCTGAGGAGACCTGAACTAGGAAGAGCAGTAGATAGGTTAAAGGAGTGTGGGGAGGGAGAAAAATGCCCTTGGTTTCTGGCTTGATTTATGGAGTAAGTGGTGGTTCCATTCACTGTAATAGCAGATTGTTGAGAACCAGTAGGTTTGGGGGAGAAGAAGATGTGTTTAGTTTTAAATTTGCTGAATTTAAAGGACCTGTACCTAGTTTGTGGGATTTATTGTGGACTTTCAGTTCTTGTGGAAACCAGGAGAAATATCTGTTAGACATAGAAATGTTGAAATTATCAGTAGTATATGGACAGTTACTACAGCTATAAGAGTAGATGAATCTTATGCAAAAATAAGCTAAAAATAGTTTAAAGATTTAAATGTAAGGTCTGAAACTGTAAAACTACTAGAAGAAAACATGGGAAAAGTTCTATGACATTGGATCTGGGTAATGACTTTTTGGATATGAACCCAAAAGCACAGGCAACAGAAGCAAACATAGACAAATGGGATTACATCAAACAAAAAAGTATGCATATCCAAGGAAACAATCAATAGAGAGAAGAGAGAACCCACAGAATTAGAGAAAACACTTGCAAACCATACATCTAATAAGAGGTTAATAACTGGAATATATAAGGAACTCAAATAAATCAATAGTAAGAAAACAAATAACGTGGTTAAAAATTGGGCAAAGGACCAGGTGCAGTGGCTCATGCCTATAATCCCAGCACTTTGAGAGGCCAAGGTGAAAGGATAGTTTGAGTCCAGGAGTTCAAGACCAGCCCAGGCAACATGGTGAAACCCTGTGTCTTTAAAAAATAAAAATAAAAAATGGGCAAAGGAGTCTGGGTGCAATGGCTCACACCTGTAATCCCAGCATTTTGGGAGTCTGTGGCAGGCAAATCACTTGAGATGAGGAGTTTGAGACCAGCCTGGATAACCTGGTGAAACCCCATCTCCACTAAAAATACAAAAATTAGCCAGGCGTGGTGGTGTGTCCCTGTAATCCCTGCTACATAGGAGGCTGAGGCAGGAGAATTGCTTGGAATTGCTTGAACCCAGGAGGCATAGGTTGCAGTGAGCCAAGATCATGCTAGTGCACTCTAGCCTGGGTGACAGAGCAAGACTCCGTCTAAAAAAAAAGAAAAGAAAAAAAATCAACCTAAGTGTCCATTAAGGATGAATGCATAAAGAAATTGTGGTATGCATACATGATGGAGCACTATTCAGCCATAAAAATAGAAGGAAATCCTGTCATTTGTGATGATGTGGATGAACCTGGAGGACGTTATGGTAAGTGAAATAAGTCACGCACAGGACAAATACCGCGTGATCTCAATTACATACAGAATCTATAAAAGTGCAACTCTTAGAGAGTAGAATGGTAGTTACCACGGGCTAGAGTGGGGGTAGCTGGGGAGATATTGGTCAAGGGATACAAAAATTCAGTCAGAAAGAAGGAGTAAGTTCAAGAGATCTATTATACAAAATGGTAGCTAGTTAATAACAATGATTGTATTCTTGAAAATTGCTGAGAGTAGAATTTAAGTGTTCTCACCCCCAAAAAATAAGTGTGTGAGGTAATGTTAATTAGCTTGATTTAGCTAATTTTACAACGTATACATATTTCAAAACAACATGTACATAATATATACAATTTTAATTTATCAATTTAACAAAATGTTAAAAAATAATTCAGGCCTGGTGTGGTGGCTGACACCTACAATCCTAGTGCTTTGGAAGGCTGAGGCGGGAAGATCACTTCAACCCAGCACTCATGATCCGCCTGGGCAACATAACCAGACCCTGTCTCTACAAAAAAAAGTTTAATTAGCCAGTAGTCCCAATACTGTAGGCTGTAGGACTACAGGCACGCGCTTGTAGTCCTAGCTACTCAGGAGGTTGAGGTGGTAGGATTGTCTCAGGTGGTAGGCTCCTCACTTGAGCCCAGGAGTTTGAGGCTGCAGTGAGCTTCGATTGTGCCTTTGCACTCTGGTCTGGGCAATGGGGCAAGACCCTATCTCTTTAAAAAATAATTTCTTAAAAAGAGTTGATCAGACTCAGATGGAGCAGCCAGTAGGTAGGGAGAAGCCCAAGAGTGTTGTCCCTATAACAAAGTGACAAAAGTGGCTCCGGCAGCCCCAAAACAGAGTGTACATGAGATTGACCAGGAAACTCAAGTTTCCTGATCAATATATATCAATAAATGAAGAGAGGAAAGCCTAAGACAAGGATCCTATGTTTTAGAAACAGAGAAAGAGTAGCTGCCAGGTAGATAGGAGGAGATTGGGAACATTTTAGGTCTGAGAAACCAGGAATGGAGGAATAGTTGGCATTGTTTTTATGCTAAGAAACCAAGTAAATATGGGCGGAGAGGTGGCTATTGGATGTAGGAAAAATGTAGATGACTTTGGCTAGAGAAGTTTAATGCAATGTAGGAGCAAAAGAGAAGGTTAATTATCTTGAGTGACTGGGTCAGAAAGTGAAGACTATGAGTACAGATAATGTCTTCAAGAGGTTTAGCTGTGAAGGACATGAAAGGGCTGGAACTGGAGTGTGACAGAGTTAAAGGAAAGTAAAATTTCAATACGTTCTTTTCCTTTCTTTTATTTTCCTTTTTTTTTTTTTTTTTTTTTTTGAGACAGGGTCTCACTCTATTACACAAGCTGGTCTCAAACTCCTGGCCTCAAGTGATCCTCCTGCCTTGGCCTCCCAAGGCACTACTAGGTTTACAGGCATGAGCCACCACTCCCAGCCTCATTAAGTTCTTTTGGTTTTTCTTACACGAATGTGATTTGCCTTTTTAGTATTATGTCTGTTTTCTTAGCTTCATTTTATTTTGAGGTGGTGGATGGAGCAAGAATTGAAAACATATAACTATATTTGCATTGTGTAATTCATCCTTTGCATGTGGTAAGGAAATAGCTTTGCTATCTTAATTAGCTAGATTTTCTCAGTATAATTTTTGAGAGGTTCTGGATAATGAAATCTCATTTTAATGTATTTTGTATTCTGTTTGTCTTTAGATCATTCATCGCGATATAAAACCTGAGAATATTTTAGTATCCCAGTCAGGAATTATTAAGCTCTGTGATTTTGGTTTTGCACGAACACTAGCAACTCCTGGGGACATTTATACGGACTATGTGGCCACACGCTGGTATAGAGCTCCAGAATTAGTATTAAAAGAAACTTCTTATGGAAAGTATGTATATTTTGGAATCCTGTCAGCCTTTCTTAGGTATCTTTCTTTTTTTTGTTTTTTGAGACAGAGTATTGCTCTGTCGCCCAGGCTGGAGCACAGTGGTGCAATCTCAGCTCACTGCAACCTCCGCCTCCCAGGTTCAAGCAATTCTCCTATTTCAGCCTCCCGAGTAGCTGGGACTACAGGCGCACGCCACCATTCCTGGCTAATTTTTGTATTTTTAGTAGAGATGGGGTTTCACAATATTGGTCAGGCTGGTTTCGAACTCCTGACCTCAGGTGATCTACCCGCCTCCGCCTCCCAAAGTGCTAGGATTACAGGTGTGAGTCACTGTGCCCAGCCTCCTAGGTATCTCTTTTATCCCTTGGTATATTCTTGTATATCTGTCACCCCTAATACTGACACACTCTGCCCTCTGCATCTAGGTTGGGGCTAAGAAGAGGGACACCTTTAAAGGTAACATAACAGATTCTTTAGGTACCTGCATTGCTGGCTACTGCTACTGCTGCACTCTCTCAGCTCTCACGGGTTGAATGGACACAGCCCCAGAAGGCCTATGCAGACATCCCTCAGAGTGTATGTATATTTGCTTTAAGCTGTGCCATGCCCTCAGCAGAGTTCCCTCTTCTGTTTATCTTTAGCCTCTGCATTCTGCAAATATTTGAAATCATTTATCTTACTCTGCCAGTGTTGCAGTAGGAACTGCCGAGTTTCCCATTTCCTCGAAAAATGGTACCCTCTTTGTGAAGACTGGCAAACAATTTTAAATTGTACTGTTTTAGGTGTAAAAATTAGCCAGGTGTGGTGGCGTGTGCCTGTAGTCCCAGCTACTTGGGAGGCAGAAACAGGAGAATTGCCTCAAAAGTAGCATGATCTCCGTCTAACATAAAACAGCAGCCTAAAATATAAATAATCAATCTTGAACATAAAGAGATAAAAGTATGTAATTCAATACCTGATTTAATAGAATACGTGGAGGAGAATAATTCTCATGTGCTTTTCCTAGAAATTATTATTCTGTCATAATAATATGTAATATTAATGAGTACTTACTTTTTGCCAGAAACTGTTCTAAATGCTTTATATACATCAAATAATTTAATCTTTACAACAACCCTGTGATGAAGTTGCTACTATTAGCATTCTCATTTTAAATAGTAGAACACTAAGGCACAGAGGTAAAGTAATTTGCCTGAAATCACATAGCTGCTTAATAGCAGAACTGAACCAGGATTCTAACCCAGGTGGTCTGGATTCACAGTCCATTCCCCTGGGTACCTTTTCAACTGTACCTACCGTTGATGCCCTGTACCTCAGTTACTTCATCTATAAAATGGAAATAATAATAGGACTCACTTCGTAGGTTTGTGGTGAGGATTAAATGATTTGATATATGCTCAATAAATATTATCTACTTTTACTCAAAGTCCTCAAAATTTTTTTCTTCATTTCTTTTTTGCCTCTGGGCATAATGTAGCCTGCGTAAGATCTCTCTGTCTCAGTTTTACCCTCTTTTCATGATGTAGCTTAAATTCCTTTTCTGATATACTCCCTAGCCCCCCAATCCTATTCTACATCTTGTAGTACATTATCTGTAAATTTTGTGTCAGTTAATATTTAACATGGGCTAGTTCTTTCTCTAGCTCTTTTTTTTTTTTTTTTTTTTTAACCTCTCACTAAAAGTTAAGTTCCTTGAGGATAGGCATAATCTCTTATACATAACCAAACTTGGTGCCTGGCCCACAGTAAGATTGGATTCTAGGAGACTTCATATTACATTTGAAACAAATTTGCTAGTGAGTCTGTTTTGATAACTTTTTTTATTGTAAAAGAAAACACAGACACAGAATATCTCACATAACAAATGGATAGCTCCACCACCTGATCAAAAAATAGGATTTTGCCCGCCACCCCAGAAAACCCTTTGTGTGCCCTACTGCAGTTGTAACATGCTCCATTCCCAACAAAGCAACCACGATACTGATTTTTATTGCAATCATTTCCTTGCATTTTTAAAAATAATAGAGATAGGTCTCGCTGTGTTGCTCAGGCTTGTCTCGAACTCCTGCCTTAAAGTGGTCCTCTTGCCTCAGCGTCCCAAAGTGCTGGGATTACAGGTGTGAGCCACCAGGCCTGGCCATTTCCTTGCATTTTAAAGATAGTTTTATCACCCAAATGCGCATCCATTTAGTTTAGGCTTTTTTGAGGTATGATTCATATATCATACAAGTCACCCATTTAAAATGTACAATTAAGTGGTTTACAGTATATTCACAGAGTTGTACAACCATAACCATAGTAATTTTAGAACATATTTATCACCCCAAAACGAAACCCTGTACCCATTTTAACTCTATTTCCTCCCAACCCTTCCAGGCCTAGATAAACTCCTATCTGCTTTCATTCTCTATGGATTTGCCTATTCTGGACATTTCATATAAGTAGAATTATATAATATATGGTCCTTTGGGACTAGCTCTTTTCACTTAACATAGCATGTATTAGTACTTCATTTTTTTTTTTTTTTTTTTTTTTTAACAGAGATGGGGTTTTGCCATTTGGTCTCGAACTCCTGACCTCAAGTGATCTGCTCACCTTGGCCTCCCAAAATGCTGGGATTACAGGCCTGAGCCACTGTGCCCAGCCAGCACTTTATTTCTTTTTTCTTTTTTTAGAGAAGGAGTCTCGCTCCATCGCCCAGGCTGGAGTGCAGTGGCGCGATCTCGGCTCACTGCAACCTCCACCTCCTGGGTTCACACCATTCTCCTGCCTCAGCCTCCCAAGTAGCTGGGACTACAGGCGCCCACCACCACGCCTGGCTAACTTTTTGTATTTTTAGTGGAGACGGGGTTTCACTGTGTTAGCCAGGATGGTCTTCATCTCCTGACTTTGTGACCTGCTGACCTCGGCCTCCCAAAGTGCTGGTATTACAGGCATGAGCCACTGCGCCCAGCCCACTTTATTTCTTTTGATGGCTGAATAATATTCCACTGAATGGTTAGAGCTCTTTTTATTTACCCATTCATCAGTTGATGGACATTTGGGTTGTTTTTACTTTTTAGCTATTATGGGTAATGCTGCTATGAGCGTTTGTGTACTTGTTTTTGTATGGACATATGTTTTCTTTTTTTTTTTTTTATTATACTTTAAGTTCTAGGGTACATGTGCACAACATGCAGGTTTGTTACATATGTATACTTGTGCCATGTTGGTGTGCTGCACCCATCAACTCGTCAACACCCATCAACTCGTCATTTACATCAGGTATAACTCCCAATGCCATCCCTCCCCCCTCCCTCCTCCCCATAATAGGCCCCGGTGTGTGATGTTCCCCTTCCAGAGTCCAAGTGATCTCATTGTTCAGTTCCCACCTATGAGTGAGAACATGCAGTGTTTGGTTTTCTGTTCTTGTGATAGTTTGCTGAGAATGATGGTTTCCAGCTTCATCCATGTCCCTACAAAGGACATGAACTCATCCTTTTTTATGGCTGCATAGTATTCCATGGTGTATATGTGCCACATTTTCTTAATCCAGCCTGTCACTGATGGACATTTAGGCTGATTCCAAGTCTTTGCTATTGTGAATAGTGCCGCAATAAACATACGTGTGCATGTGTCTTTATAGCAGCATGATTTATAATCCTTTGGATATATACCCAGTAGTGGGATGGCTGGGTCATGTTTTCATTTCTTTTGGGTATATACTTAGGAGTTAGAACTGTGTCATATGGTAACTCTATGTTTAGTCTTTGAAGAACTGCCAGATTGTTTTCCATAGTGTTTGTACCATTTTACATTCCCACTAGCTGAGTGTGAGGGTTTCAGTGTCTCCATGTCTTTGCTAGCACTTACTGTTATGTTCTTTTGTTTAATAGCCATCCTAGCCTTTTTTTTTTTTTTTTAAGTAAACTTTATTTTGGGATAATTTTAGATTTACAGAAAAGTTGCAAAGATAGTATAGAGAGTTTCCACATAGTCCTCACCCAGTTTCTGTTTACCCTAATATTATCATATTTCGTTACTATGGAAGTTTATCGTCTCTTTTTAATTTATTACTTGAATACTTTCCCCCTTATTTGGTTACCTAATGGTATAGTTCATATAGAGAAACTGGGTAAATGCTTGATTTATTTATCAATTTTAAAGATGAATTGGCTCCAAAAGGTGACTTCCAAAGGCAACTCATTAATTTTTTTAGAAATATCATTATGAACTCATGGACTTAAACATATTTAATGGGTTTCAATGCATTGCAATTATTGGGGCAAAAAGATAATACCTTTTCCCGGCTGGGCATGGTGGTTCACGCTTGTAATCCCAGAACTTTTGGGAGGCCGAGGTGGGCGGATCACCTGAGGTCAGGAGTTCAAGACCAGCCTGACCAACATGTAGAAACCCCATCTCTACTTAAAATACAAAACTAGCCAGGTGTGGTGGTGCATGCCTGTAATCCCACCTACTCAAGAGACTGAGGCAGGAAAATTGCTTGAACCCGGGAGGCGGAGGTTGCGGTGAGCCGAGATCGCACCACTGCACTCCAGCCTAGGCAACAAGAGTGAAACTCCGTCTCAAAAAAAATAAATAAAGATAATACCTTTTCCCTACCTGTAACAAGAGTCACAGCCAATACCCTTATAACAAAAGATGAGTTAGCAAGAGAAAAGCATGACAAATTTAACAAAGCTCTATGTGACATGGAAGCCTTCATAAATGAAAACCCAAAGACCCAGGGAGAACATAGTCTGATTTTATGCTAAGTTTGCTGAAAGGAGTGAATAGTTGTAGAGAAACATGATTGAGCAAAAGGAGTATGATCTAATGGTAATAAACCCAGCAAGGCCTGTTTGTTCAGATTCTTCTTGGCCTCTCTGTTTTGCATTCCTTCCTTCCAGGTTTGGGCAGGACTTCTCTGGAATGAGGGTCTTATGACTTACTTTCAAGGGAGGTGGATCAGAGAGTGACCATTCTATGTTTTATGGCTTGCTTTGGGGAAGAGAAATTGAATCTTTGCCTGACTGGGGCCATATTGTCTTCTCCTTACTGTACACGTAGTTTGGCAAAGAGAAGAGAAGATGGAACCACCATTTTAAACATGCCTAGTCCCAGGTAGCCTTTTCCTGTTGGCGTAACTGCTGGCATTCACCTTTGCAAGCTTCCAGCTTGCGTGTCTGTGTCTGCAGCACGATTTTACAGGCTGCTTTTTGTTAGAAAAGAAAATGATTTGGGGCTGCTTTTCATTAAAAGGAAAACCTTACTGAGGATCCCATACCCTCACTGCCTGCCTAAATAATTTATTCTTATATCATTATCATACAACCTTGCTGAACTTGTTTATTGGTTCTCATAGTTGTTTAGTGGATTCCTTAGGATTTTCTGCATAGAAGATCATGTCATCTGTGAATAGATATAATTTTACTTTTTTGCTGGTCTGGATGCCTTTTATTTCTTTTTCCTGTCTAATTATGCTGACTAGAATCTCCAGTGCAATGTTGAATAGAAGTGGCAAGAGCAGACATCCTTGTCTTGTTCCTAATCTTATGGGGAAATCATTCAGTCTAAGTATGGTATTAGATACGGATTTTTCATAGATGCCTTTTATTAGGTTGAGGAAGTTTCCTTTTATTCTTAGTTTGTTGAGTGTTTTTATCATGAAGGGGTGTTGGATTTTATCAAATGTTTTTTCTTTGTCTATTGAAATGATCAAACTGAGAATTTTTTTTGGTTTTTATTCTATTGATGTATTGTATTACATTTATTGGTTTTTGGATATTGAACCAACCTTGTGTTCCTGGAATAAATCCCAATTGGTCACAGTGCATAATTCTTTTTATATGATGCTGGATTCAGTTTGCTAGTATTTTGTTGAGAATTTTGTGTTCACATTCATAAAAGATATTTGTAGTTTTCTTTTCTACTGGTTTGGGTATCAGGGAAATACTGGTTTTAAAAAATGAGATAGGATATGTTCCTTCTGTTTTTTGAAAGAGTTTGTGAAGACTTGGTATTAATTCTTTACATGATAGAATTCGGTAGTGACATCATCCAAGCCTAGGCTTTTCTTTGCGGGTAGTTTTTTCAAAAAATCACGAATTTAGTCTTTTCACTTGTTAAAAGTTTATTGAGGCCGGGCGCAGTGGCTCAAGCTTGTAATCCTAGCACTTTGGGAGGCCTAGACGGGCAGATCACGAGGTCAGGAGATCGAGACCATCCTGGCTAACATGGTGAAACCTCGTCTCTACTAAAAAATACAAAATAGCCGGGCGAGGTGGCGGGCGTCTGTAGTCCCAGCTGCTCAGGAGGCTGAGGCAGGAGAATGGCGTAAACCCGGGAGGTGGAGCTTGCAGTGAGCTGAGATCCGGCCACTGCACTCCAGCCTGGGCGACAGAGCGAGACTCCGTCTCCAAAAAAAAAAAAAAGTTTATTGAGGTTTTCTATTTTTTCTTGAGCCAGTTTCAGTAGTTTGTGTTTTTCTGGGAAACTATTCATTTAATCTAAGTTATCTAATCTGTTGGCAAACAATTATTTATTCCTTTATAATCATTTTAATTTCTGTAAAGTCTGTAGTAATGTCACCTCTTTCATTTCTGATTCTAATAATTTGAGTTTTCTCTCTTTTGTTCTTGGTCATTCTAACTAAATGTTTTTCAATTTTGTTGATTTATGAAAAAATAGCTTTTGGTTTCATTGATTTTCTCTTTCTCTATTTCATGAACTTTTACTTTTTAAATGTTTCCTTCTTTTTGCTTGCGTGGTTTAGTTTGCCCTTCTTTTTCCAGTGTCTTAAGGTGGAAGGTTACTGATTTGATATCTTTCTTCATATAGACATTACAGCTATACATTTCCCTCTCTGCTTTACTGCATCCCACAAATGCTGGTATGTTGTGTCTTCATTTTCATTAGTCTCAAAGGATTTTCTTTCTTTTTTTTTTTTTTTTTTGAGACAGGATCTTTTGCTCTGTTGCTCAGGCTGGAGTGAAGTGGTATGATCTTTTTTTTTTTTGAGACGGAGTCTTGCTCTGTTGCCCAGGCTGGAGTGCAGTGGCCGGATCTCAGCTCACTGCAAGCTCTGCCTCCTGGGTTCCCGCCATTCTCCTGTCTCAGTCTCCCGAGTAGCTGGGACTACAGGCGCCTGCCACCTCGCTAGTTTTTTGTGTTTTTTATTAGAGACGGGGTTTCACCGTGTTAGCCATGATGGTCTCGATCTCCTGACCTCATGATCCGCCCGTCTCGGCCTCCCAAAGTGCTGGGATTACAGGCTTGAGCCACCGCGCCCGGCAGTGGTATGATCTTGAATCACTGCAGCCTTGACTTCCCCAGCTTAAGTGATCCTCCCACCTCAGCCTCCCAAGTAGCACACACACAGGTGTGTGCCCTCATGCTTGGCTAATTTTGTTCATTGTTTTGCAGAGACAAGGTCTCACTACATTACCCAGGCTGTTCTCAAACTCCTATACTCAAGTGATCCTCCTACCTCTGCCTCCCATAGTGTTGAGATTAAAGGCATGAGCTACCACGTCCAGGCTCAAAGTATTTTCTGATTTCTCTTTTGATTTCACCTTGTACCCATTGGTTATTTTGTCGAATGTAGTTTAATTTCCATATATTTGTAAATTTCCAAAATTTTTCCTGCAATTAATATCTAATTTTATTCCATTGTAGTAAGAGAATATACTTTGTGTAATTTCTGCCCTTTTAAATTTACTGAGGTTTATTTATGGTCCAGTGCATGGGCTATGCTGGAGAATATTCCATGTGACTTGAGAACAATATATAAATGTATATTTTATTGTTGTTCTGTAAAGTGTTCTACAGATAGTTATTAGGTCTAATTTGTTTGTCATGTTGTTCATATTTTCTCTTCTTGATTTTCTAATTGATTTAGACATGCTTATCATTATTATAGTTTTCTGATAGATTTCCCCCTTTATCATTATGAAATTTACCTCTTCATCTCTAGTAACACTTTTTGGTTAAAAGTCTATTTTATCTTATATTAGGGCAGCCTTTTTAGTTTTCTTGTGATTGTTGTTTACATAATATATCTTTTTCACAACCTTTACTTGTAATGTTTGTATATTGAATATAAAGTATATCTTGCCTAAACAATATATAGTTAGATCATGAGTTTTTTTTCCCCCCTCCAGGCTGACAGTCTCTGCCTTTTGCTGGATTGATTAATCTGTTAACGTTTAATGCCATTATTATTTTTATTTATTTATTGTTTTGAGACAGTCTCACTCTGTCACCCAGGCTGGAGTGCAGTGGCACGATCTTAGCTCACTACAACTTCTGCCACCCAGGTTCAAGCAGTTCTCCCTTCCTCAGCCCCCTGAGTAGCCGGGATTACAGGCATCCACCACCATGCCTGGCTAATTTTTGTATTTTTAGTAGAGATGGTGTTTCACCATGTTGGCCAGGCTGGTCTCAAATTCCTGCCCTCAAGTGATCCACCCACCTAGGCCTACCAAATCTCTGGGATTACAGGTGTGAGCCACCGTGCCTGACCACATTTAATGTCATTATTGACATAGTTGTAATTACATCTGCCATTTTAGTCTTTTGTGTTTGTCTCATGTTGTTTTCTTGTTCCTCCTTTGCTGCATTATTTTGCATTAAATGATTGTTTTCTAATTATTTTAATTTCTTTAATAATTTTTTTTTACTATCTTTGTGTGTGTGTGTGTGTGTGTGTTTTGAGATGGAGTCTCACTGTGTCACCCAGGCTGTAGTGTAGCGGGGCAGTCTTGGCTCACTGAAACCTCTGCCTCCTGGGTTCAAGCGATTCTCCTGCCTCAGCCTCCTGAGTAGCTGAGATTTCAGGTGTGTGCCACCAAGTCTGGCTAATTTTTGTATTTTTTTTTTTTTTTTTTTTTAGCCGAGATGGGGTTTCAGCAGATTGGCCAGGCTGGTCTCGAACTCCTGGCCTCAAGTGATTCTCCTGCCTCAGCATCCCAAAGTGCTGGGATTACAGATGTGAGCCACCGCACCTAGCCTTTACTATATTTTTGAGGATTTTTTCTTTTTTCTTTTTACTGGTTGCTCTAAGGTTTACACCTTATTAGAATCAACTGATAAATTCCTATTTATATTGGTTTAATTCCAGTGATCAGATATAGAAAAGTTATTCTTATGTCATTCTATTCCTGTTTCCATCTTTGTGTGGTGTATTTGTTGTACATATTACATCTAATAATGTTATGAACCATTATTACTTTTTCTTTATAGTCATTTCTCTAAAACTCAATACAGTTTTGCTTCGTCTCACTTGCTTTTTGATGTCATTGGCAAATATGTTACACATACTACATTTGTAATGTTACAGGGCCGACAATGTATTGCATGCATGTTATTTTTTCCCTAGGTAGAGGCAGCTCTAATGGCTTGCATATTATTTTATATGAAGTGCCTTCAAAAAGTTCATGGAAATGCATATTATGAAAAAACTATGCATGACTTTAACTTTTTCTTGCACCAAAATAAACTCACACTAACTTGTTATAACATGTCTGGATAGAATCTAGTTTGAGGCATTAAGAAGGATAATACATCAGTTGGAAAAGAGCCTCTATCAAAGCAATATGAATTCTGCTAAAATTGAAGCAAGAACAAGCATCAAATTTATGATGAAGCTTGAGTGGGAGAATGGTGGAAAGCATTGATGCTTTATGAAAAGTTCTTTTTTTTTCCAATTTTTAATATTTTATAATTTTAATATAGAAACAAGGTCTTGCAGTGTTGGCAAAGCTAGTCTCAAACTCCTGGGCTCAAGCAATCCTCCTGCATCAGCCTCCCAAAGTGCTGGGATTACAGGCTTGGCTTTATGAAAAGTTTATGGAGACAATACCCCAAAGAAACCAGCAGCTTATAAATGGATAACTTGTTTTAAGAAAGGAGGAAATGGCGAGAAAACACCAAGATGGCCAAATAGGAGTAGCTTCAGTCTACAGCTCCCAGCAAGATAGATGCAGAAGATGGGTGATTTCTACATTTCCAACTGAGGTACCTGGTTCATCTCACTGGGACTAGTTGGACAGTGGGTGCAGCCCACTGAGGGCAAGCCAAAGCAGGGAGGGGCGTTGCCTCACCCAGTAAGTGCAAGGGGTCGGGGGATTTCCCTTTCCTAGCCAAGGGAAGCCATGAGTGATTGTATCTGGAGGAACGGTACACTCCTACCCAAATACTGTGCTTTCCACATGGTCTTTGCAACTGGCGGACCAGGAGATTCCCTCCCGTGCCTAGCTCGGCAGGTCCCATGGCCATGGAGCCTTGCTTGCTGCTAGTACAGCTGTCTGAGATCAACCTGGGACACTGGAGCTTGATAGGGGGAGGGGCGTCCACCATTTCTGAGGCTTGAGTAGGCGGTTCTATGCTCACAGTGTAAACAAAGTGCAGGGAAACTTGAACTGGGCAGAGTGCATTGCAGCTCAGCAAGGCCTACTGCCTCTCTAGATTCCACCCCCAAGGGCAGGGCATATCTGAACAAAAGGCAGCAGACAGTTTCTGCAGACTTAAACATCCCTGCCTGACAGCTCTGAAAAGAGCAGTGGTTCTCCCAGCATGGCGTTTGAGCTCCGATAACGGACAGACTGCCTCCTCAAGTGGGTCCCTGACCCCCATGTAGCCTCACTGGGTGTCACCTCCCAGTAGGGGCCGACAGACACCTCATACAGGCAGGTGCCCCTCTGGGACGAAGCTTCCAGAGGAAGGATCAGGCGGCAATATTTGCTGTTCTGCAGCTTCCACTGGTGATACCTAGGCAAATAGGGTCTGGAGTGGACCTCCAGCAAACTCCAACAGACCTGCAGCTGAGGGGCCTGTCTGTTAGAAGGAAAACTAACAAACAGAAAGGAATAGCATCAACATCAACAAAAATGACATCCACACCAAAACCCCATCCATAGGTCACCAACATCAAAGACCAAAGGTAGATAAAACCACAAAGATGGGGAGAAACCAGAGCAGAAAGGCTGAAAATTCCAAAAACCAGAATGCCTCTTCTCCTCCAAAGGAACACAACTCCTTGCCAGCAAGGGAACAAAACTATACGGAGAATGAGTTTGACAAGTTGACAGAAGTAGGCTTCAGAAGGGCAGTAATAACAAACTTCTCTGAGCTAAAGGAGCATGATCTAACCCATCACAAGGAAGCTGAAAACTTTGAAAAAAGGTTAGACGAATGGCTAATTAGAATAACCAGTATGGAGAAGAGCTTAAATGACCTGAGAGAGCTGAAAACCACAGTATGAGAACTTCATGAAGCATACACAAGCTTCAGTAGCTGATTCGATCAAGTGGAAGAAAGGATATCAGTGATTGAAGATCAAATTAATAAAATAAAGTGAGGAGACAAGATTAGAGAAAAAAGAGTGAAAAAAAATGAACAAAGCCTCCAAGAAATATGGGACTATGTGAAAAGACCAAATCTACATTTGGTTGGTGTACCTGAAAGTGACAGGGAGAATGGAACCAAGTTAGAAAACACTCTTCAGGATATTATCCAGGAGAACTTCCCCAACCTAGCAAGGCAGGCCAACATTCAAATTTGGAAATACAGAGAACACCACAAAGATACTCCTTGCGAAGAGCAACCCCAAGACACATAATTGTCAGATTCACCAAGGTTGAAATGAAGGAAAAAATGTTAAGGGCAGCCAGAGAGAAAGGTTGGGTTACCCACAAAGGGAAGCCTATCAGACTAACAGTGCATCTCTCAGCAGAAACCCTACAAACCAGAAGAGAGTGGCGGCCAATATTCAACATTCTTAGAGAAAAGAATTTTCAACTCAGACTTTCATATCCAGCCAAACTAAGCTTCGTAAGTGAAGGAGAAATAAAATCCTTTACAGACAAACAAATGCTGAGAGATTTTGTCACCACCAGGCCTGCCTTACAAGAGCTCCTGAAGGAAGCACTAAACATGTAAAGGAACAACCGGTACCAGCCACTGCAAAAACATGCCAAATTGTAAAGACCATCGATGCTGTGAAGAAACTGCATCAATTAACAGGCGAAATAACCAGCTAGCATCATAATGACAGGATCAAATTCACATATAGCATTAACCTTAAATGTAAATGGGCTAAATGCCCCCAATTAAAAAGCACAGACTGGCCAATTGGGTAAAGAGTCAAGACCCATCAGTGTGCTGTATTCAGGGGACCCATCTCACGTGCAAAGACAAATATAGGCTCAAAATAACAGGATGGAGGAAGATCTACCAAGCAAATGGAAAGCAAAAAAAAAAAAAAAAAAAAAAAAAAAAAAGCCGGAGTTGAAATCTTGGTCTCTGATAAAACAGACTTTAAACTAGCAAGGATCAAAAGAGACAAAGAAGGCCATTCCATAATGGTAAAGGGATCAATTCAACAAGAAGAGCTAACTATCCTAAATATATATGCACCCAATACAGGACCACCCAGATTCTTAAAGCAAGTTCTTAGAGACCTACAAAGAGACTTAGACTCCCACACAATAATAATGGGAGACTTTAACACCCCACTGTCAATATCAGACAGACCAACAAGACAGAAAATTAATAAGGATATCCAGGACTTGAACTCAGCTCTGGACCAAGCAGACCTAATAGACATCTACAGAACTCTCCACCCCAAATCAACAGAATATACATTCTTCTCAGCACCACATCACATTTATTCTAAAATTGACCACATAATTGGAAGTAAAACACTCCTCAGCAAATGTAAAAGAACAGAAATCATAACAAACTGTCTCTCAGACCACAGTGTAATCAAATTAGAACTCAGGATTAAGAAACTCACTGAAAACTGCACAACTATATGGAAACTGAATAACCTGCTCCCGAATGACTACTGGGTAAATAACGAAATGAAGGCAGAAATAAAGATGTTCTTTGAAAACAATGAGAACAAAGACACAACGCCCCAGAATCTCTGGTACACAGCAGAAGTAGTGTATAGAAGAAAATTTATAGCACTAAGTGCCCACAAGAGAAAGCAGGAAAGATCTAAAATCGACACCCTAACATCATAGTTAAAAGAACTAGAGAAACAAGAGCAAACAAGTTCAAAAGCTAGCAGAAGGCAAGAAATAACTAAGATCAGAGCAGAACTGAAGGAGGCAGAAACACAAAAAGCCCTTCAAAAAAATCAATGAATCCAGGAGCTGGTTTTTTGAAAAGATGAACAAAATAGATAAACTGCTAGCAAGATTAATAAAGAAGAAAAGAGAGAAGAATCAAATAGATGCAATAAAAAGTGATAAAGAAGATATCACCACCAATCCCACAGAAAGACAAACTACCATCAGAGAATACTACAAACACCTCTACGCAAATAAACTAGAAAATGTAGAAGAAATGGATAAATTCCTGGACACATACACTCACCCAAGACTAAACCAGGAAGAAATTGAATCTTTGAATAGACCAATAACAGGTTCTGAAATTGAGGCAATAATTAATAGCCTACCAGCCAAAAAAAGTCCAGGACCAGATGGATTCACAGCCAGATTCTACCAGAGGTAGAAAGAGGAGCTAGTATCACTCCTTCTGAAACTATTCCAATCAATAGAAAAAGAGAGAATCCTCCCTAACTCATTTTATGAGGCCAGCATCATCATGATATCAAAGTCTGGCAGAGACACAACAAAACAGAATTTTAGGCCAGTATCAATGATGAACATTGATGCAAAAATCCCCAATAAAATACTGGTAAACTGAATCCAGCAGCACGTCAAAAAGCTTATCCACCACAATCAACTCTGCTTCGTCCCTGGGATGCAAGGCTGGTTCAACATACGCAAATCAATAAATGTAATCCATCACATAAACAGAACCAATGACAAAAACCACATGATTATCTCAGTAGATGCAGAAAAGGCCTTTGACAAAATTCAACAGCCTTTCATGCTAAAAACTCAATAAACTAGGTATTGATGGAATGTATCTCAAAATAATAAGAGCTATTTATGACAAACCCACAGCCAATATCATACTGAATAGGCAAAAACTGGAAGCATTCCTTTTGAAAACTGGCTCAAGACAAGGATATACTCTCTCACAACTCCTGTTAAACACAGTATTGGAAGTTCTGGCCAGGGCAATCAGGCAGGAGAAAGAAAGAAAGTGTATTTGATTAGGAAAAGAGGAGTCAAATTGTCTTTATTTGCAAATGACATTATTGTATATTTAGAAAACCCCATCATCTCAGCCCAGGATCTCCTTAAGCTAATAAGCAACTTCAGCAAAGACTCAGGATACAAAATCAATGTGCAAAAATCACAAACATTTCTATACACCAAGAACAGACAAACAGAGCCAAATCATGAGTGAACTCCCATTCACAATTACTACAAGCAGAATAAAATACCTAGGAATCCAACTTACAAGGGATGTGAAGGACCTCTTCAAGGAGAACTACAAACCACTGCTCAAGGAAATAAGAGAGGACACAAACAAATGGAAGAACATTCCATGCTTATGGATAGGAAGAATCAATATCGTGAAAATGGCCATACTGGCCAAGGTAATTTATAGATTCAATGCTATCCCCAAAAAACTACCACTGGCTTTCTTCACAGAATTGGAAAAAAAACTACTTTAAAAGTTCATATGGGGCCGGGCACGGTGGCTCAAGCCTGTAATCCCAGCACTTTGGGAGGCCGAGACTGGTGGATCACGAGGTCAGGAGATCGAGACCATCCTGGCTAGCATGGTGAAACCCCGTCTCTACTAAAAAAAATACAAAAAAAAAAAAAAAAAACTAGCCGGGCGAAGTGGCGGGCGCCTGTAGTCCCAGCTACTTGGGAGGCTGAGGCAGGAGAATGGCGTAAACCCGGGAGGTGGAGCTTGCAGTGAGCTGAAATTCGGCCACTGCACTCCAGCCTGGGTGACAGAGTGAGACTCCGTCTCAAAAAAAAAAAAAAAAAAAAAAAAAAAA